>NC_133757.1:30720131-31035263 GCF_036562045.2 Rhinolophus sinicus
TTCGTTATTAGGTTCATTGCTATACACTTTACATTCTTTGTTGCTATTGTTAATGGTATTATTTTGAGACCAAGTCCATTTTGTGAAATGAATCAGGTAAGTCAAAAGGTCTTGTTGGCAATGTCCTGACAAGAAAAGTCCCTTAGCAGCACTCACATTTGTCCCAATTCTTATATTATAAGCTCCTTATTTTTGCAACAGACACTTTTTTTCTCTCGCTAAACTTTGATTCACATTGATAAACCCACAGTGACATCTTTTATTTGAATATGTGAAGAAATTCTTAAGTTCTTTTAACCTAAAATGGTTCTTGAAGCATAGAAAATTTCTTTATAAAGATGTAGGAATTAGTAGAGTTAAGAGAAAAATAAAGTTTGTTGGCTTTGGGAAATCTCTGGGGCAATTCATGTCCTAGATATGAAAAAAAAAAAAAGAGAGTGAGAGAATGGTGATGCTATTTAAACTTTTTCCCATCATCAAGCCACAAGAGGACAATTCTAAAATTATATGCTTAATAAATAGGATTTTTGCATCTTACAAAACCAAGAATAGACAATGTATTAGAAGAATAATACATTGTAGTGCAGTGCATTGTTGGCCCAAATTCTTCACTTTTCCTCATATGTACACCCTTTTCCATGTAACTGTGGAATTCCTCTCACTCACAAAAGTAGTGTGTACTTCCTTATCATTTGACTTGGGGTTCTGCCATTTGTGATTTTTTTTGGTCAATAGGAATTTGGTAAAGATGATGTACAAGGGCTTGGAATGAGCTTGTATAAAAATAGCTGTTTCTTGTCCCTCTATCATCATCATGGGAAGAATACGAAGGGCTCACTTGCTGGTCCTAGGAGGATGGGTCCTGAGGAGGGAAGCCAGTTAGCCAACTTACAGACTGGCCACTCGATAGAGCTGCCCAACTCAGCCCAGCTTACATCTGATGACCTGAAGACACGTGCACAAGCTCACAAGCTTAGGTTAGCAAAGCTGTTCCAGATACCACAGATGAATCAGAGCCTTCTCTGCCACCCCAGGTGACTGACAATCCATGAGTGTAAATGATGACTGCTCTAAGTCACTCAGCTTTCAGGTGGTTTGTTACTATGTTATTGTGCAATAACACTAATTGATAATACGTGGAATAACATTAATTGAAAATACACCATGACAAACCTAGGTTTTTAACAAGATTTGCCAGCTTGGTTTAGTTTTAGAAAATTTATTAAAATAATTTACCTCATCTAGATAAATATAAAAAAAATGTGATAAAATTCAACACCCTCTCATTTAAAAAAGAAGCTAAAACTCATTGCAAATTAGAAATAGAAAGAATTTCCTTAACCTGACCAATGGTATATACCAAAAACTTATAGGAAACTGAATATTTAGTGGCAAAAATTTAGAACTATTTCCTTTAGAATGAGGTGAAAATGAAATTTCTCCTTATTCTACTCCTATTCTACGTTACAGTGGAGATCCTACCAGTATAGTAAGAAAAATGAAACAAAATTATGAGAAGAAAGATAGAAAGGAAGAAACACACTCTTATTATTTGTAATTGGCTATAATTGTCTCCATAGAAAACCTAAGAGAATCTACAAATTTTTAGAATTAATAAGAGAGCTCAGCAAGGTTACTGAACATAGATTAATAAACAAAAAAAAAAAATTGGTTTCCTATATACCTGCAGCAAAAGTTCAGTAAAATACTATATATATATATATATATATATATATATATATATATATATATATATATATATACACACACACACACACACACTAGGGTTGCAAATGTAACATAGCTATGAATGAATCTTCAAACATGAGAACAATACTGAGAGATCTATAAAACTTTACTGAACAATATTGTAAAAGGACTATATGCATGGAAATTTATTCCACGTGTGTGGATAATAAGATTTAATATTGTCAATGTGTCAGTTCTTCCAAAATTAATTTATAAATTCTGTACAATTCCAAATGAATAATAATAAAAACTAGCAAATCTTTGTCAATCTGAATAAAGTATGGACTCTTATTAATAATAAGGTATCAACATTTGTTCATTAATTGTGATAAATGTACCATGCTAATGTAGGAGCTCAAGAAAAGGGAATCCCAACTATGGGGTATAAGGGAACTCTCTGTACTAGCCTCTCAATTTTTCTGTAAATCTAAAACTATTCTAAAAAAATGAAGTCTATTAAAAATGGGGGGGGGAGTCAAAATAGGTTTTGTACTGCAGGTTTTCTCAGGGGTGTCTGTACTAAGGCCAACAGTTTTCAAGGAAAAGAATTTGGAAGTACTTTATGGCTCTCTGCTTTTTCCAGCTCAGTTTAGGATTCATCCAAGTTAAGTCTGGAACCTCTGTGTTTCCAAATAGGAGTGAGCCGTGCAGTGATAACTGGAAATATAAAAAACATTTTGTCGTCTATATTTATGTCAAGAACTCTCTTCGCAATCATTTCCTTAATTATGGCACTTCCTTTCCATATAAAAAAGTGATAGATTAAGCAGCTAAACATAAATAAAGCTAGGCTAAACCAATCTTTTATAGTCAAGTCTCGCGAGTCTGGCTGGCATACCCCCAAAGGAGGTGCTTATGTGCATTAAAATATTTAAGGACAGTACAAAGCTCTGCTAAAGTGAGTCCAAGGATCTCTGGAAGGAAGAATTCCCAAAGGGAAGGTTTGCTGCAAAGTGGCCAGAGAGTGAGGCCAGTAGCCCATTTGAGAAGTTATGTCTTTAAGCTCTCACCCTTCACCCTGCCCTTCACCTTGTCTTACTGCTGATGTGTCCATAGTGTCTCCTAAGCCCAGGTAGAACCCTGCCATTGGCAGTGACAGGCTCAGCTGCTTCCTTCTCAGCAGCTTCGCTCCTAGTCAGAAACACCTGACTCACAGAGACATTTGTTGTGTGAAGGTTCCATCAGGGCTGCTGAATGAGTAACTGACTTGCGGGAAGAAGGAACGTTCCTCTGGTTGAAATGAAATCATCCCTGGATTGAGCACAGACTTCACCACATTCTCATTTCCACTTTCACCCTCTGATGTGATTTGGCTGGTATGGCACAAATTCTGTCATTGTGTCTAGTTCAGAAGACGCCCTGGTGTAGAGGAAGTTGTAGCAAAGGGAAAGTTTGGCAAACAGATTCTGCTTTTTAGGTAGGCTACTTAAGAATAAGTGACATTTATCGAGTACTTACTACATATGTTCCAGGCACCATATGAAGAACTTTTAATTTGTCATTTAATTTCACAACAATTCTATGAGCTGACTCTATGGACCCATTCAATGGATGAGAAGTAACGTGATCAAGTCACACAGTTGGGAATTGTGGAGGCAGAGCTCTAACTTAGGCTGTTTGTCACCAGAACTACATTCTTAGTTACCATTGTAGATGTCCCTCTGCACAATTTGGGCCTCAGTTTTCTCTTTTGCAAAATAAAGTCAGGAATAAATATTTGAGACATAGTCCTAGTTATTCATTCTCTGCTGTCCCCAACAGGCATGAAATTTTGAGGCAGAAGAGAGTAAAAACGATTAAAAAAAAAAAAATCAATGTGTTCCCCTTGACATTATGGAAGGATTCACTGCTACTAAAAACAATCAACTGCCTAACAGACTGAAATGCTACTGTGTTTCCCCGAAAGTAAGACCTAGCCAGACAATCAGCTCTAATGCGGCTTTTGGAGCAAAAATTAATATGACCCAGTAGTATATTATATTATATTATATTATATTATATTATATTATATTATATTATATTATATTATATTATACCCAGTTTTATAGTAAAATAAGACCAGGTCTTATATTAATTTTTGCTCCAAAAGATGCATTAGAGCTGATTGTCCGGCTAGGTCTTACTTTCGGGGAAACGCGGTATTAGACTTTCAAACAGGATTGTGCTTTGCAAGGGCTATGTTTATCAAGAATTGTGACTTGCCATGAAAATCTAAAAAGAAATACATTCTCATTTGCAGCAAATGAATGTGATTTGGTTGCTATAACTGTGTCTAGCCAGAGAAGACTGAGAGATGCAATAAGTAACATTTTAATCTAGATAATCTCAGAGTGAAGCAGTTTCTTATTGTTAAACATAAAATTAATCAGCATACACAAAATGGCCAACTATTATAAAATAAATGACTTAGAGGGATTTGATTACTGCTAGGGAGTAATTGGGTACAAGTAATTAATGGCTGAAGAATAAGAGGAAAGCAGGACGTTATTTATTTACAGTTGAATCTTGTGCTTTAGTTGGAGAAGGTACAGAGAAGTCAGAACTCAGTGCAGATGTTTTTCGGTGGAGCTGTATCCAGGGACGCCTTACACTGAGCGGTTTTCTTTTGCCCCGAGTGATAAGAAGTTTTTTAAAGACTGCTGGTGGGGGTGTGATCCAGGGCAATCATTTTGACTCCTTTGTTCCTCTCTTCCCACCCTCTCTTGGGTGCGTTCCAAGCAGATTTTCTTCATGCTCTTACTGCATCAGCAGCGTTTGAGTCCCTTCTTTTAAAACACCTTTACGTCTCCGCTTCTGGCACACACTCTTTGTTCTCTGAACGCACTGCTCCTTTTCAGTCTGCTCCACTGATTCTTTATCTCTCTGCCCTTGCCTAAATACTAAATAAGGGGTGTCATGCCGAACAGTTCGTAGCAGAAATATATAATGTGTGTCTGTGCTTTGAGGATGTCTCAACGTTTTAAAATGTTAGATGAGCGTTCTCATAGGCAGAATGGAGTTGGGAACTATTCTACATAGTTTTACCAGCGAGGAGGAGAAATTACAAGCACATTTTGGAGAACAGGAAGTCATAAATCTGAAGACAGGGCCCTAGTGATGCACCTCTTAATGCAATCTTAGGCCAACGGAATCAGTTCTCAGATATGTTTTCTTTATGTTCACTCCAAAGTGATTTTATCTGGTCACAGGACTGTATGTTACCTATACACAGATGATCCCAAATTGATGTCTCCAATCTATACATTTACCTAAATTCCAAAATCCTACATTCATCTGCCTAATTAACCTTTTTCCACTCAGAGACTCATGTCCAAAATCAAACTCCTAATTTCTGACTGCCTCCCACCTGCTCCATCTACCAATTTCCCCATGTCGTAAATAGAAAATTTGTCCTTCCAGTTGTTTAGTCAAGTCGACTCATCTCTCCTCACATTTGACTTCTTTTCATTAAATCTGTTCATCAGCACCTTCACAGTATATCCATACTCTGACCCACTGCCACCATTTCTCCTGCTTCCACCCTAGTCTGTGCCACATTATTTCTCCCCTAGATTACAGTAGCCTCCTAACTGCTTTTCCTGTTTCTTCACAAAAGTCTATCCCTAACCTAAGAACCAAGCCAGATCATATTATTTCTCTGCTCAAAAACTTCTAATGGTTTCCTTGGTTATTCAGAGTAAAATACAAACTTGTTTCTGTGATTTACAAGGTTCTGCATTATCGGGGCCCTGTTTCAGCTCTAAGCTCTCTTCCTGGCCTCTGTCTCTTGCTCATTCTGCTCTAGTTGCGTTGGCTTCTTTGCTCTGTCACAACAAATCAGTCATTTTCCCTCCTCAGAGTCTCCACATTTGCTTTTCCTTTCTCTGCAGTGACATTTCCCTAGCTATCTGCAAGGCTTGGCCCCTTACTTACTCATGTCTTATCTTAATAGTGATGGCCCTATGAAAAACAGAAATTCCTCTGTTTCTATCCTTCTTTTTCCACCTTACTTTCCTCCTTAGCCTGGATTACTATCGGACACATTTCACGTTTACTTGTCCATCAGTTGTTTATCTTCCCCTATTAGAATATATGCTCCAGCTTAGCAACTATGTGACACCACAGATTGCTTAACCTTTCTAAGTATCAATTTTCTCATCTAGAGAATACCGTCATGACCTCATAAGGCTTTTGGGAGGATTAAATGACATGATGCATGTAAAGCATTTAACACAGTGCCTGGAATGTTGTATGCACTCAATAATTAATCATGGTTGCTGGTCACTCACATACCAACAGGCAACTACATCCCAACAGCTTGGTGACATATAGAGGGATCCTAGTTATATAAGGTGACATACTCTGTGTAATAATTACCAAGTCTGTGGGAAAACCATTTTAAATTCCACATCCCCCTGGAGCTGGATCAGTAGCTTTATCAGTGGCTGAATCAGTATTCTCCCTAAATGAGATAGTGTATTTGAAGGTTCTAGTAAAGAATGAAGTACAACCACATCTCTATTAGTCTTTGTGTTAGCGTCAAGGTAGGAGCTATAAAAAGTTGTACTTCCAAACCATCTCCAGTAGGCATTTGGAGATGGGAGCTCATCAAGTTTGAAGGAACAAATGATTCCAGTTTGAGGTCTGGCCCTGCAGACCAGAGACTCGTCACAACCAACCCCTTTGATTGATTGCTAAGACTTGGCATATCCTTTTTGAGCAAATGAGTAAATTCAGATGCAGCTGACTAGAGCTTAAGAAGTTTGGATGGAAGAATGCAGATGGAATATTTGTCTTTTTAAAAACTGTATCAGTAAACCTCTTTATTCTGCCACTCCAGATTCTCCCACTTAGAATTGTTTTGGCTAATTGAATTATTTGCACAGGCTGCATTCCAGCAGGGTTGTAGCCCTTCCTTCTGTGCCTTGATCCCTGAGGCACACATAAATAGCATCCATGGCAACTCAGACTTTAGTCCCCTTCTACCTCTTCATGGCCTTAAACTTTCATGGAGGAAGCAGATTCCTGCTAAATCAGCTGGCTAAGGGAACTTCCTGGTATGCTCTTTGGAAACAAATGTATTCAAACTCAGTCAATGTTATTGGAATATTCACACAGAGATATAAGATAACGAGGCAACACAAGGGGACCAGGAGGCATCCAGGGGTGCTGAGCAAGTGGCTGGTCTACCAGGCATTTTAAGCTGTTATGTTTTTACTTTTGCAAGCTCTTCTTCTGCCTCTTCGCACTATTTCCATCAGCTGTAATTATGCCCATTATTCAAGGCTCGGAGTCAGCACTATTTCATTTGTTGATTCTCCTTTAATGAACTTCTCTCATCTCACTGAGTTTCATACATGTTCACTGTATCTCTCCTGTAATCTGTGTATGAGAATTCATGTCACTTTTCTACCCTTGAGGCCCTTTAAGGGGAGGGACCATGTCCAATTCACCTTTGCACACAGTTCCAATGATGGAAATCCTTATTTATTGATGTATTTCCTTCAAGTTCCTAGAACTCCCTGGACTCAGCTTTGTCTTTAACTCTTGGAGGTTTTCATTTTTTTTCTGGGTTAGGACAACTGGATTCTCACAATATGAGAAGAAATAGCTATTTTCAGTTGACTTTTTGGTTGCTGAGAAGGTGTGGGGCTTTGTGCCTTTTTCATTCTTCTTTGTCCTTTTCATTTCTTTATAGGGTTCCAAGGATGGATAAAGGATCTTGTCACAGAAGCCCAAACAACTGTCTTCTTGCTTATCCTTTAGTTTTCTGGTTGAGGATGTTTTCATTTTGAGGGTTAGGGGAGAGATGCCAAAACCTTCAAGGTCATGTCCTTGAAGATGAAAACATAATAAAGAACGAACTTTAAAAATATTTATTTAAATATTTATTTAAATATTATTTTAAAATATGCTTTAAAATTCCTACTCCAGGGCCTAATTTTAATAAAATTCTATACTGTTTATTTTTCTTGAAAGTTATAATTGGTATTTGATTCTAAATCAATATTAGGCATCATATGTATAACAAAATAATTTACTGTTGGACAATGACTTCTGAACTCATTGTAATTTAAAGTAGCACAAAAAATGCTGAAGAAGCGCACTGTTTCACTTAGTAAGTTTTACGCTATAACAGCTTTTACACATTTGGGGAGATAAAGATACTGAACAACTGAAATGTTCTACTTAAAATCGTACTTTCTAACTTCTACAGTTAGGCCTTTGACAATTTTCATGTACAGTCATGCAATGTTTCTGTGACATTGACAAAAGCACTTATTCCTGCTTTCTTTCTACTTCTGAATGCTGTTTCAAGTATGTTGGCATCAAAAATGTAGGAAAAGCATCACATTCTGTATGACATCTATTTGATATCAGAAAGTATAAAAGATAAATGGTAAAGTAAGTGAATGCTATAAATAATTGTTTTGAGTCCATCTTTAGAAAAGTAACCTCCAAAAAGTATAATACACATTTTCCTCTCAACACTTTCCCTGTTCTTTCGGGTACGTTTTCTCGTTCACTTTCTCTGTGGCCTTTTACACCTTTTCCCCAGTTTTCTGTTTCAATGGGCCACAAGATACACTCACGGTTAATGTTCTCTGTTCCTTTTTTTTTTTTTTTTTAATCTAAAACTTCTTACACTCTTCCTCACCCCATGCTAGCCATTTCAATTTGACATCAATTTCAAAATGTTCTTTTGTCATCAAATCACAGATTACAGAACCTCAGAGATTATTCAGTTCAACCATGTCTTCATTGCAAGAATCTTTCAACTTCCTTGAGATCCATTCTCTTCTTCAGCTTTCCATGTTAAGACACAAGGCTCTTTACCTGTGGACACTTCTAGTTTCTCATTAGTTCTTCTTGATGTTGAGTCCAAATCTTTTTGCCTGTCATTTAACCCTATTGCTCCTAGTTTTGCCATTTGGAATCACATGAAACCAGCGTAATCCTTTTTCCATAAAGCTGCAGATGTTTGCCATATCAAATCTTCCTTAAATCTTCCCTAGGCTTTATATCCATAGTGTTTCTAAATTGTCTTTGTTTTTCAAAAATTATTTTTTTAGTTATAATTGACATACAACATTTTATTAGTTTCAGATGTTCAACATAGTGACTAGACATTTATATAACTTAAAAAATCATCACCCTGTTAAGTCTAGTACCCATCTAATGCCATACATAGTTATTATAATATTATTTACTATATTCCCTATTCTGTATTTTATATCCCTGTGACTCTAAATTGTTTTTATAATCTAGTTTTGAGATCCTTTATCAGCTGGTCATTATTTTGCCATTTTGGAATTTTGGAATTTTCCAAATTTGGAATTTTAAATGGGGTTCAAACTTCCAGGTATTGTTTCATCTGTGCAAAGCCCCATGGAATATTAATTCCCTTGATCTGAAGTTCCTTTGGCTTAAGGTTACATTAAATTGCCTATTACTTGTGTCAAATTTTAGCTCATGACAAACCTTGAGTTCATCAAAATCACTAGGTCTTTTACTCAAGAATTATATTTAGTTATGGCTTTCCCTTTGCTTGGAAAACTTAATTTGTGTAAAAGAATTGAAGGCTTCTCCTTTGCTAAATGAGATTCATCATTCCAACCACTTGAATTCATTGTGAAATCATTTGTCATTCAATAGCAATTTTTAGTCTTTTATTTAAAAACAATTAACCAGGAAGATACATTTGTATTTACTAGTATCTACCTCCCAACTTCAACTCAACCTCTTAATTTTTCACTCAAAAAATTGAAATGCAAGTGAATGAGAATGTTATTTGTTAACTTAAGAGAGACATAAAATCTCAAACTCCTTGTTTAAATACAAAACTTGGTAGTCGTTTTATCCTACCTCCTTGCAATTGGGGAAGGAAAGATGTGCCTAGGTCTTGTTCTTCCTCAATGATGAGTATTAATAAATATTTATACTTTCTAGAAAATAGAACATCAATTTAGATGTTATTATCATGACAAGGCAATACATTGTTGGGTAATATAACAAGGCTGGATATCTTTATTTGCCCCACCAGCTCTATTCTTTAGCATTCTCTACCCTGATTTGTGCCCAGGGAGACTGACCTGTGTGAAATGCATCAAGGGCAGTTTGTCTTTTGGCTTCTGGTTCGATTCCAGGAATGGGGAATACGCATAGAAGATTGGTGATACATAGAAATAAGACTGTGGACAAATTATTAATTCTTTTAGCACCCTCTCTTCTGGGTCCCCAAGTCCTGTTTGTATCCCTCTACTAAAGATTATGGATCTCTTTCTCTGTCTCTATCTCGCTCCCTCTCTTCATCCCTCCCTCCTTCTAGGTTGCAGGAATAGCTACTTCCCCAACCCCTCCAAGTTTCTCACCATCACTTATTCTGGGAACCTACTCCATTTCTCCTTAATTTCCCTTAACCTTGCCCACACCTTTGTAAATAGTCTCTTCATTTAATTCTCCTCCATTATCTCCTTGATTGTGCCATCTGTTTCTTGCTTGAACCCAGAGTGGCATGGCAATCCGTCAGAATTACAGATTTTCAGAGGTTGACAGTAACTTTCATGAGACATAGCTACTGTGCAGACTCTTCACAATTGGCATACCTCCACCAACATTTTTCATGGGATGACTCAGGTCGTCCAGGTTTTCTGTGCATACTGTTGGGAACTCTTCATCTACCAGCAAGTTCCAACCACATTTGGCCTTCACTTGGCATGTGCTTAGTTGTAAATACTAATGCAAATATGGGCCTTGGCATCCTGTGTCAGTAGTCAGCTGGCAGGTGCTTATCCAGCTAATCCTCAGGGTATGGTTTTATCAAAATGAATGAAAAATATGCCTACACTTGCAGACCCTTGAGAAAAAGAGAGTTGACCCCAGAGGTCCATGGATGATGTCTTAGTCCTTTTGGACTTCTAAAGGGAATATCACAGACTAGGTGGCTTATAAACAACAGTGATTTGTTCCTCACAGTTCTGGAGGCTGGGAGTCTGAGATCGGGGTGCCGGCATGGTCCAGTGAATGCTGTTTTCTGGTTACAGACTTCTCATTATATCCTCACATTGCAGAGAGCGTAGGGCTCTCTCTGGAGCCTCTTCATAAGGATACTTAACCCATTTATGAGGGTCTCACCCTCATGACTTAAGCACCTTCAAAAAATTTCACCTTACTAATTCTATCACCTTTGGGGTTAGAACTTCAACAATGAATTTTGGAGGGGTACAAACATTCAGACCGTAACAGATGTCCAGTTTAAGAAACATTGGCCCAGTGAATAAGAACATGAACTTTGAAAACTTGTTAAGGATCAAATCTCAACTTGATCACTTTTAACAATGTCACATCAGGTAACGTTCACAATTTTTTAATCTGTGAAAATGAGGTAATAATAGTATCTACTTCATTGTTTGGTAGATGAAATAAAATGTTGTAATTTAAAAAACAAACTCAACACAGCCTAACATTTTGAAAGCACTCAACAAATATGTATTAAAAACAACAAAAAAAATTTGTTAGTAAAATGAACTGCCTATTCACACACAAGTCAAAAACAGACACTGGTCTTCAGTTTCCTCATTAATAAAAAGGAAAAAGCTAGAGAAGGGATGGAAATGGAGTTATCACATTGGTCACCAACTTTTAAAAGTAATGGCCTATTTTGATGGGACACAAGTCCCTATGAACCACTTATCCCACTTGCTCCTAATCTGCAGTGAAAAAAGAACTTAGTGAATATAGAAAAGAATTGGAGAACAAATCTAACCATTAAAGAACAAGTGATCAATAATTTAAAAAAAAACACACTTGTAACAGCTATTCTCCAAATCTATTCATTAATGCAAAAAGGGCAGCAATTGATATCCAACTACCCAACTCAATACAGTATGATTTATAATGAGCTCTCCCTAAAAATTTTGGAATTTCAAATTCTGTATAGACAAACTTACCAAGGCAGTAGCAGACGTATTTTTCAGTAGAGGGCTCAGAAAATGCTAATCATGTTCTAATTTTAGTTTATAACTGTCTAATATACAAACCAAGGTTTACTAAACTTAATATGTCACTAGTAGGTGTATGGATATGCCTATCGCTCTAGAGGAAGGACTAGAATTTTCAGTCAGTTCATTGCTGATGCAGAGAGAATCTTTTAGCACGTTAATGGGATATGAACTAAGCTTTGGGCAGCATTGTTCTGAGGCTGCTTTCTGCACTAACACTCTGTGAATTTACTTAAGGCATTTTATTGCTTCCGTTCTATCTCTGTCCAGAGTAGCTCTCTGTATTAGTTCCCTTGGGCTTCTACAACAAAGTACCACATACTAGGTGGCTTAAAATAACTGAAATTTATTGTCTTACAGTTCTGTAGGCTAGAAGTCCAAACTCAAGTTGTTGGCAGGGTTGGTTCCTTCTGAGGCCTACGAGGGAGAATCTGGTCCATGACCCTCTCTTAGATTCTGGTGGTTTGCTAGTTGTCCTTACTATTCCTTGGCTTGTAGATGTATCACTCCAACCCTCTACCTTCACATGGCATTCTTCCTATGTTTCTTCACATCATCTTCTCTCTGTTCATGTCTGTACCTGTGTCCAAATTTCGCCTTTTTATAAGGACTCCAGTAATACTGGATTAGAGCACATTCGATGACCTCATCTTAACTTGATTGCCTCTGTAAAGGCCCTATTTACAACTAATGTCACATTCTGAGTTACAGGGTATTAGGACTCTGGTATATTTTTTTGAGGGACACAGTTCAATCCATAATACCCACAAATCCACACTTCTTTGGGAAAGAGAAATAGGTTTCTTGGGGTCAGTGTCTAACTTGCTTTAGACCACTTCCTTGAGACATGAAATAAATATTTATATAAACCCAGGGCCAAGCTTTAAAGACAGGGATTACTCTATCTGGTACATTCTCCCACATAACATTGAAGTCTGCCTCAGCATCATCTCTGGCCTTCAGTGTAGGTCACTGTGTGAAGAAATAGTCCAGGGAAGCTACCTAGGAGAGAATTCTACAGGTGGACTGTCCTTTTCTCTGTGTGGCAGCCATTGAGGATACATGTGATTGGCCTCCAACTACTGGGAGCGTAACTGACCAGTGACCAGCTGCTACTTCTGAGTCCTTCATAGCAGTTACCTCTTGCTTCTCATGGGTGGCTCCCAGCCAACCACAGATCTAAGTGGTGATACTAAAGCAGGCATATTTCCAGGGGATCTAGGCCTCTCCATTGGCTGGATTTTAGCTTGGTTCTCCCCAATGGCTTCACTGAACATTTCTTAGATGTAGGATAATATCCCTCCCTCGCCTCTTCACTCGGGGCCAGACTTGTACTGTGGTTGATGCCTCTCCTCACCTCTTTTGGCTCCTTTCTATTTTTTTCTCATAGGCATTTCCCCTAATAAAAAGTCTTTCATGTTTAATTCTGTTTTGGCACCTGCTTCTAGGAGGACCTGGCTTAACACACCATAATTCCAGAAGGCAGAGCTTTTGCCTCTTTTGACTATGCCTTTGGATTGAGGTCTTGTGCTTTTTACTTTCTCACCTTTACATCTAAATTTTAGTAAACAACCATTATACGAGGTCCGACAATTAAGTTTGCGAACTCGTTGCAATGATTTTGCTAACCTTTCTTGATATTAGAGGGATTATTCACTATGAATTTGTACCAATTAGACAAACAGTTAACCAAGTTTGGTTACTATTTGGAAGTGCTGAAAAGGCTGCAGGGAAAAGTTAGACGAACTGAAGTTTTCACCAAAATTCAAGACTCTTGCATCACAACAATGCAACAGCTCACACAGCATTGTCTGTGAGGGAGTTTTTAGCCAGTTAAAAAATAACTGTATTGGAACACCATCCCTACTCACCTGATATGGACCCCCCCATGACTTCTTTCTTTACCTGAAGGTAAAGGAAATATTGAAAGGAAGACATTTTGATGACATTCAGGACATCAAGGGTAATACAACGATACCTCTGATGGCCATTCCAGAAAAAGAGTTCCACATTGCTTTGAAGGGTGGACTAGGCGCTGACATCGGTGCATAGCTTCCCAAGGGGAGTAATTCAAAGGTGACCGTAGTGATATTCAGCAATGAGGTATGTAGCACTTTCTCTAGGATGAGTTTGTGAATTTAATTGTCAGACTTTGTAGTAGATAATCTTTAAATAAAATAGTGTTGAGCCTATCAAACTTAAAATGTGAATGTATCTGTCTTATATCATCTTAACTTTTCTTTAAGAGCTTATTCTGACTTTATTCTTGTACACAGACTATCATTAGACTGCTTTACTTCAGCACATAAATGTATCCTATATATCGCATATACACATACATAAATATACATATATAGCCCCTTTCAATTGAATTGTTGATCTTTTCCCCAAAAAAGCTCTTAAATAAGGCTTTATAACAGGTAAAAGATATTTTTGTTTAACTCAACCCATTACACCTCCAAACATCTCTCAATTGCATAATCACTATAAAAAACAATACAATGTATTTTAAAGAAAATCAGAAAAAGGTTGTAATTTTAAAGCA
This sequence comes from Rhinolophus sinicus, assembly GCF_036562045.2. NCBI lineage: Eukaryota > Metazoa > Chordata > Mammalia > Chiroptera > Rhinolophidae > Rhinolophus > Rhinolophus sinicus. Next base: position 30,734,406 of record NC_133757.1, read on the forward strand.
ATCTGTTACTAGATGTTGAATTAAAGAACTTGGATAGCAATGCTAACACTATTTAATATCAAAATTAATTAAATTACACAAATTATTTTAAAAGTGATAATGAAATAACTTCATACCATTAGTAAAATGAATAAAACATGTTAAAAACTTGGGTCTGTTGCACATTCCAAAGGTGAAGGGGCCTGGTCTTATTTTCCTAAGTTCAACAGTTCAATTAATTTACCCGAATGATTTTCTGGAACTTTCCCTCTTTTTCCTTCAATCCAATTTAGATTCTGTTTTTAGTCTTTACAGTGCTATTGTCCTGCATTTGGTTGAGATGTGTTTGTTACAGCTGTTATCACTTGGATCCCATATACTTTCTACCTTTTGAGGATTCTTCACAATTTCTGTGTTCCTGTCCTGTTATCTTTATCTATATCATTTATATTTGCATCAATTAATAACACATATATAGATATATCTATACCATCTGTAAATATGTATGAATAACTATGTATACATATTTACAAATATGTATCTTTTCTCTCTGTTTATTTGATGTAGAAGAGAATATTGGAGCAAGTGTTGTATCCACAATCTTGATTTACTCTTGACAATATTTTTACATTTGAGGACTCTGGCATGTATAGAATGTGCTAGACTTTCTGTTGGGGGTTTAGCAATATTTCCTCCCTTGCAGGGCTGAAAGTCTGGGTACTGTATCCCCCAGAATTCCTACCAACAAGGTACTGTGTTATACAAGTATACTGCCAACAAGGGCACTTGCGAGAAGAGAAGAAGTCACTATTGTCCCTAATTCACTGATAAGCACATGGACTGCAGAGGTGACAGAAATGACTTTTGATGTGTCAGTTCCTTGTATCAGCCTGTGAATCAGCAGAGGCAGTTTCCTGTGATTCCTAATCTTCCTGATTTTTTTGAACACTAGCAATAACTTCTCTGCTCCTTGCTTCACCAACCACCCCGATGGTTTTGCACCTATCCAATCTCTGTATTACATCTCTTCCTATTTGTAATACCTCAAGAGTTCCTGACCAAACTCTGTCTGGTACGTCGAGTTTTAATAACTTGCCAAAGTTCCCACAGTTAATTAGGGTTTAAACCCAGATCTGTCTGGCTTTTGACAGCGTATATATTGATGAGTTCTAGGCCTGTTTCTCAATCTCCTCTGGGATGCTCTACATCTGTTAATGATGAATAGCATGTTTGGAGTTTTATAGGGGTATGAAATTATATATGCGTTTTAAATAATACTTCATATCTGTTTGAGCTTTCTTAGGTCCACTTGGAGAAGTCTGGGGTAAATTAAAATATATAGCCATAAGGGGACAAGAAAGATAATTATTTGAATATTTGAGTTACCCCTTTATTATTTTTTATAGTCATGGATTAAAGAGGAGGAGGATAGTAGAGACTAGAAGGGAAAACAAGACATTTATTGTGATTTGAGGTGGTATGACTTATTGATCCAGTTATAACCAATCATCCTTCTATTTGTATGTATGTGTGAGCATTTTAAAAATTCTCAATTCTAGTCATTGTCAATATTTGTTATATAAGGTGAATATTACGCAGATGAGACTGATTTACTTTCAAATTCAAATCTTTCGTTGGATTCAGGAAGAATAAATTTAAAAATCACACTGTTGTTACATTAGTAATGATTTACCATAATTTTATAAAAGCTAACAATTAATTTAGGAGCATACTTATTTGTACATTTCATTGTTGACATTTCAGAAGCAGTCTATTTTATTTTCTTGTAAACAACTAGTCTGCAACGATGTTTTACTTTTCTGTTCAGTGCTTTAAAATTTCTCCAACAGGACAAAGTAAAAGTTGGTTTAACAATGAAGCAATTGATTTAAGTAAAATAAATTCCTGGGGTATTGCTTTGAAAATTCATGACTGGGCAAAATATAAAGTGTAAAGGAAAAAATCTAAAGAAGTACTGTGTTGCTATGGGGACAGGATTTGTAGATGACCTTAAGAGAATTAATTTGCTTGGATGTTTCTTTTCTGCAGTTTTACTGTCAGTTTGTAAATGGTTAAGTGTTGTATGTTTGACAAAAACAAAAGTCTTGAAAATGGTTATTCTAGTATTTACAAGAATCTTCGTGATGAATCAGATAAATCACACAAGTCATTTGATCTGTACCTAAAATAATCCAACCCATATATATTTTTTGTGTGTGTTTTAGATTTTTTAAATTGTTCAAACAATTTTCAGACTTCAATTTCCTGTAGGTTTTCAGCCTAGTCCCCCTTTTACCACCATATGCATGTATCACACACTTACACCAGAAAGCAAAATTGCTGGAGAAAATAGTTTTTTGAACATATAATTAAAATAATCAGAAAGCTGTCAAAATAACAAAGAATTACAAAGATTAAAATGGAAGGAACAGTCAAAACGCAGAAAGGTAAACTGACCCAAAGCTACTCTTGCCTGGAGGGAATTTGCCAACTTGAATTTTGATGTAAACGGTACCAAAGGGTGAAGAGAAAAAAAAAATCTAATTCCAGAACCCAGATATGGAGTCTAATAGAAGACTCTCCTTACACCAAACTGTCTCCTATTAGCTATATATACAGAATAAGAGTGACCTGAAAGTAAGTCTAGCTTCCACTGAACTCCAAATTCTAAGGTTTTCCTTGTCAGAACAGGATGAGGGCCATATTTCTGAAAATTTGTGACCACAGAACTGCCCTTGCATATATTTTCAGGCCAGATTCATATCGCCTGATTAGTTCAGAAATCCTCAAGCTGCGTATTTTCACAGTGGTCACAGACAGGTAGTATTTCTAGATGTAGACACAACTACAAAACATTTCTGAAGTAATACACCTTCATTCTAGGTTTCAAATTATTGTTGCAAATATTTTTCAAGGACATTGAGCAGTACTAGTCAAAGATAAGCAAGCGCACAAGAAAATAAGGCATCATGAGTGAGCTCCAACAGAAATAACAAAAACATACAGATCTGCAAACACCCAAATATAAAATTAGTAGACACATTACAAAACACTTATTTTCCCATGCCTACATAAATGAAAGGATAACTTGAAAATAGCTACAGTGAAAAAGAAACAATGAAATTTGACCTAATTCATTTCAAACAATCAATGAGAAATTCTATAAATTAAAAAAATAAATAAACCAAAAACAAAACTCAAAGAATAAATATAGCAGTAAATTAGATAAAATCTAAAGCAGAATTAGTAAACTGGAATTTAGGTGAGGAAAAATTACTGGGAATGTAATTAACACATAAAGATAAAAAGATGGAGAATATGGAAAAGAAGTTAAGAAGCATGAAAGATAGAGTAGGAAGTTCTAACGTATTTATTTGGAGTTCCAAAAGGTGATGCAAGAAAGAATAAGGCACTGAAATTTTATTTTTGCATTCAAATTTGCTGTATATTTATTTACAATTTTTCTGTGTTGTAAAGAGACATATATTATATAATCTGTGCATATGTTTTAACAACATTACAATATGCTTTCTTTTTAAAAATTTACGTGTAACGCATCACTACTATATTACAATATTACAGATTTAAACAAAGTCTAAGGCTATTTTTTAAAATATTGATTATATGAACAAAAAAGCATCATTTAATAAATTGTAACTACTGAGTTTAATGTTTAAGGTATTGCATTATAATTATCGTCTTATAAAAATGTACAAACTCAAAAGAAGCATCAGAGCTATTTCACATGATGCCTTTTCTGCATTAAAACATTCTTCTAATTGCAAAAAGAAAACAAATAGGTAAATTGCACTTGAGTATACAAGTGAACTTTCCAGTTTATTGATCCACTGAATTAACAAACATCACATTTGTTTTTTTCTGTTTTATAAAAGCAGTAAGTATTTTTTTAAAAAAGCTTAAGTTACTGAAATAATTGGCTATGATGTCTAGGACAAATAAACCATTGTCTTTGGTTCAAAAAAGAACTGGAGAAGCCATGCAAAATTATAAAAACAAGAAGTATAGTAGAATCATAAAGTAGCTGGTGTTTTAAAAAATGATTATTTGTGAGAAATCTCTCATCTGGTATACGGAATATCTAGACTGTGTCAGCCTCTCTGATGACAAAGCCCATACATTCCAAATTAAAGAAGTGAAAGAAACGGAGAACCACTCAATTCAATCTTCAGAAAATAACTGTCTCCAAAATGCCTGAAAAGTGTTCATTTATACACTTAAAAAAACAAACAACCAAAACAAAACTTAGTATGACCAAATAGTTCCATTACTTTTCCTTCCCAACCCCTTTATCGTTTTTGTTTATTGCTGTTTTTGTTTATTTGTTTTTGCATCTGTTTTTGTTTATTGCTGTTTTTTAAAATCTTTATTGAGTTACAATCTATATTGATTTATAATTTATAGGTTAAAATGTACAAATAATGAATTTTGACACATGCGTACACCCATAAAGTCATCATTACAATCAAAATATCAAACATTGCTAAAGTTCCCTCATGATCATTATAATCCATTCCTCCATTTACTCTTTGTCCTTGAAAACATTTGTTTGTAATGATACTCAGATTCATTCTTCCAGAGAGAATTTGTTTTCACTTCTGGCATGTCCTTGGGGACAATCCTAAACTGGGATCACTTTTTGAGGGACTTTTTTCTTTTGATGAACAAGCTGTGTGATTTTGAGCTGCAAATCTGCCTGACAACCGATTTGTGATGTTTCTTTTCCAGCTTTCTTTCTCCCCCTGGTTTGTTTGCTTTCCCCTTCTCTGTAGTGCAACTTTCCTTGTAATTCCCTTTTAGGATGGGTGTGGGAGTAGTTGGGTCACATACTTGGGTGGGGAGAATAGTTGGGACACATTTTTAATTCTGATTCATCTTTGCTTGAGAGGTTAGTCCTCTGAGGTTCCATCTTAATGTGAAAAGGGTCTCCTCCTGGTCCTTTTGACATAGGAAGACTCTAAGTTTGACTGCTTTCTTTTATGCTGTACGACGTTGTCAAATCTGGAGTTTAATTTTGCCAGGTTTGGCAAATGCCATACGCATGAAAGTAGCTTGAATGTTCCACTTACACTTAGGATTCCTTTTTTTCCCTTAGAATTTGAACTGCTAATATCTTACTGTCTTTTCAATTCTTCAATGCTTTGGGGAGTTTTAAAAGAGTACATTTTATCCAGTAATTTAGGTTTTCTTCAATAAGAGACTTGGTTTGATAATGTAGCCTACCATTTTATCTGAAATTGGACTTCTTATTCTGAATTTTTATTATAGTTCTAACAAAGAAATGTCTCCCTTTTCCACCTGAATGGTTTATTTCAATACATTTATTCTATTCAATTTAGTTTTGGAATCATAATTAATTAAAAAACACAAAGTCTATTTTTAATGTGAGGCTCTATTCACTTTTTTGAAAAGTGTTTTCTCTTTTTTCTTTCTGCTTGTATTTGACCGATTTATCTAGAGTCTTGCTACTGAGAACTCAGTCACAAAGTGAATATTGGTTAAGATAGGAATGCACATTTTAGTGGAATTATCATTCAATCAAAACTTTTCTTTCATTCACAGCAAATCAATCTTTAATCAGTAGATGGCACCAGAACTGGTTATCAGCTTACAGTATAGTTTGCGGTGAGGAAAAGATGTAATTTTTTTCGTGAAAAGGAGAAGTTGGAATATATGTTATCTTCTCCTAACCATAAGATTATTATTTTTTTGAAATTTAAACTGCAAATCAGTCACATTTGGATGAAGGAATCAAAATCGCTTTTCATACATATTAACACACTTTTACATAAGTTTTCAGTTTGAGTGAGGTTTTGGCTTGCTGTTTATGAAACCATCCTGGAGGACCATTTTTGAAATATGACGGAGCATAGTTCTAGGGGTCAAGACTTTAGTTCTAGCTCCATCACTAGTCTCCACTCTTTGAGCCTCAATGCTCTCATCCAGAAAAGAGAGAGATCTAAGTTGGCCAATTCAAGATCAGCAGGGTCTGCTACATACCACCTCACTGCACCCTAGATTTCATGAATTAGAATCCCTGGAGATGAGTCCTGGGTGGATGTTGTAGGTCCAAGGGCTATTTTACTTGTTTCTTAGTTTAATCATTACAACAAACCAGAAGGCAGATATCAATATCCCAATTTCAGTGATGAGGAAATTGAATCTCAGAGGAGTTAAGGGATTCACACAGGTTGCACAGCTAAAAGAGGATACGTAGGGACTTAGAGCCAGGTGTTCTATGTCTAGGTACAGCCCTCTTCCCACCACATCAGAGCTATATCTAAAAGTTGTTGGTATATCAGGGAAAAGTAGAACAAGGGAAGAAAGTACATCGTAAAGTAACTATTTATAATATTATCAAAATAATATTTTAAAGCACTTTGGGATAGACTAACATACTTCCCTAAAACAAATAGTATCATTCATATATTAATTTTACTTAACAGTTACAAAACAAAGTAACTTCCACAAATCATAATACTAGTAAATCTATCTTTTAGAAACACACATATGTTCATGACATTACATTGCTTAAATTCTGTACCTATTGGGAACGGAATGCAATTTAAACTTCTAATCTTAACAATAAGAGTCTATTTTGGTTTATTTGACCCTCTTAACTCTCAGCCTCATTTCCACTCACGTAAATTGCTGTAGGCATACCAAGTATCTCGTACTGTCTTAAACCCCTATGCTGTCTTATGCCTCTGTTCCTTCTACTTGGAACGCCCTCCCATAAACATCCTTCTCACCCCCTCCTCCTTGTCCAGTGAATTTCTATTCTTAATTTAAAACTGTTCAAAGGTCACCTTAGCTGTGAGACCTGCGCTGACAATGGAGACACAATTTCCCAAACCTCAATTCTCTAGTGGTATCACGTTTATACTTCAATTAACCTTTGGCTCACTGCATTGACATCATTTCCTTATGTGTTTGTGTTCCCCACTGGACAATGAGTTCTTTGAGAGTAGAGTGACTTATTCATCTCTGTATACCAAGTGTGTGACACTATGTAAATGCTTAAATAAACTAATTAAAAATATCAAACTTATACACATGGGACAGTTCTTTGATGTGCTTGTAACTTTAAAGGTTTGTGTTTCTTCCGTCTATGCCCCTTCTTCCTTTCACACCTTCATGCCATAACTAGAGCCACAAAGGAGGCACAGATTACCTTTTAGACTCTCAGTATAGTGTAGAAAGTCACCAGAGAGTTACTCTGGAGGCAAATTGCTGAGTCTGCAATTGCGGAAATTGAGATCAATCAGACTTGAGAAAGAATTTGCCTCTATTTAGGAGATGAGGGACATTCTACTGTTTTAAAGAAAGCATGCTGTGCCTAGATTCCTTCTACAGAGGCAGTCTGGTTGCAAGTGAGGGAATAAGATGTTGTGAGAAGGCACAAAGGGTCCCCATAAAATACTGAAAAGAGTTCGGTCAGTTAGGGTGCAGCATTGCCAATGGGAACGAGTGTGGGTTTCTTAAGGACTGGTTTCATAAGCAGATACATGTAAGAGCAAATTTCAAGAGCATCATTCTGTTTCAAGATTATTTCCACAGATTATCTAATTCTCTTTGCCTTGATTCAGTATTTTCAAGGAACGCTGTAAACCTCATTCATTTTTCTAAATAGTTTCCCCCTGGGGACATCCACTGCCCATTGACAGAGGATTAAACAAGATCATGGGTGAGAAGGCCTCAAGCTCAGTATTTGACATGTAGCGTGCTCAAGACAAATAGTATCTGAATCTGGAGCACCGTAAATTAGCAAATTGATTTTCTGGTTTACACATCAGCCCTGGGTGAGCAGGCCTGTGTGGTGTGAGCTGCTCTCCTGCGACTTGAATGAGTCAACTTACAAGACCATGCAATATCAGAGGTATAAAGGCTTGTCCTGCAGGGATAAAACCCTGCAGCTCAGCGCAGCACAGCTGGCCCTGCAGGGGTAACGTGTGGGGCATCATGACAAGGATGAAACCTGGCTCTGCACACTGCACTTTAGCTCATAGCAAGACCTCTGCAAGAGACTTCTGGAGTCCTGGGAAAACCAATAATTTTCCTGTTCTCTGCTTGTATCTGGTAATTCTCTCTTTCTCATCCTCAAAGTGAGACTGGGAGCATGTGACCCGAATAAGGGAACTCGGGAACAGTGGACATGAGATGTCAAGAAATAAGACACTAACATTATAGAGGCTCAAAAGAGAAGAGGGACACTTGCCTAATCTAATTCTCAAAGAAAGTTTAAGAAACAGGGAATAGTATATTAGTCATGTGTATCCTGAATACCTCCAAGCTCTCCAGTCCTGTGAAAGCACTGTCTTGTTTGACACTCGTAAGAAATAATTCAAGCTTCCAACTTAAATAACCAGAAATGCAAGACTCTCAGTATTTCTGCAGGTTCCCAAGAAGAGAGGCGAACTCAGGCATAAGGTTGCTTGTAACTCCCTGCTCGGCATCAGTCATAACTTCCCACCATCACTTCATTACTGGTGAATGCTGCCTGCTCCAATTCTGTCGTCTCCCTTCTCTTCTAAATGGAAATGAAAACTCCTCTCCTTTGTGATCCGAAGAAATGCTGCATGAATTCAATGCTACTGTGGTGATAGGACACCAAAGATTTGGAATAATGGAGAGCATTTCTGCCTAGATCCAGAAACACCTAAAAATCAAATACTACCAGTCGTCGTTGTTCTAAAAGTTTGTCTTCGCACTGTTATGAATTACTTCTCTTAGCATATGTCTGTTATTTTATTGCAGGAAACTACTAGTCTACCTTCACCTGTGTTTCTTGAATTCTTTATAATAAGGGTTCCAATTCCTTATTTCTCAAATAGCTAGCCATCATCTGAATATACAGAGGGTGCCAAAAGATGTATACACATTTTAAGAAAGGAAAAAGAAACGATTAATTGTAATACTCAGTATATACCAATAATAAAAGATGAATACAAGTCACGTTTGACTCCTGCAATTACAAGAGGTGCTCAAAGTGGTTACCATCAGCATCCAGACACTTCTGATTATGGGAACTACTGCTTGAGCATAGATAACATCTCTTAAAATGTGTATATATTTTTTGGAATCCCCAGTATATATTATAGAGAGAGAGATGTAGAGATAGAGATCTCTATCTTTGTATATGTATCTATGTATGTATATCTATCTATATCTATATCTATCATCTATCACCTATCTATCTATCTATCTATCTATCTATCTATCTATCTATCATCTATCTATCTATCTATCATCTGTGTAACAGGATATTAGTTGTGGCTTTCCCTCTATCTAAGCGTTCTAAAAGGAATTCCAAAGACTGGGAACAGTAGCTGCCAGACTACTGTACAGGGCATGCTAAGATTGCGGGTAACTGCGGGAGGCTATAGAAGAGAGGATCAGAGGGGTGTTTAGCTCTGCCCTCATGTCTCCTGAGGGATACTTTAGGAAACCACCTGGAGAGCTTGACATTTGTCTGCTGATTTATATCTAAAAATTGTAAAGGAAAGAGCTTAAGGGGAATCATTTGGGGCAGGAGAGCAAAGACACACACAGCTGCTTTCAAAAGGATCTGCTCTTCTAGATATGAACCAGAGGTACATTGGTGTAGGAGCTGAACTTGGGTCATCTTGAAAGATCCCGCCCTAAAGGATCCCTTGGAGGCCATGGTGACCCCATGAAAGGGAGTACTGTGGGGTGAACCATGGGATGCTAGAGCTCAGGGTACAGTCGGGAGCAACCAGCTAGAGGTGGCAGAGGCATTATCTCCCCTGACAAAGGACTAGTATGTGAGAAATGCCAAGAATTGGATATTTTTGAGGACTCCGCATAAGTGCCCCATGAGAGAGAGAGAGAGAGAGAGAGAGAGAGAGAGAGACAGAGAGAGAGACAGAGACAGAGAGAGGATGGGGACCTCTCTCAGTGGCCACCAATGTCAGAAGCAACCATAACAGTCAAGTAAAATCTTTTCTGCCTCATTTCTCTCCTCTCACCCTCCTCTCGATCCCTGGCAAAACCAGAGAGGCCTAGTGAGCAGAAGAGGAGAGTAAGAGCCAAGTTCAGACGTTGATCAAGCACCCTGTCCCTGCTGCAGCTCTCCAAGCCTACATAGCCCAAGAAACAAGATGATAGGGAAGAAGGTTTGACTTATACCAGAGAATAAGGCTTGATATTAGACTGAGCTAAAAATAGATATTTTTATATTAAAAGAGACTCTTCACTTATATGTGAAAATGACAGGAAAAACTATTTTATATTTTTGCGATTTCATCCAGAGGCAAGCAGATGATTGACAAAAGTTGTTGGAAGGCAGTGGCATAGAACAAGAGCAAAAACTAATTTATAATTTCACCCCTACTGAATACAAATCATTCAATGAAGCAGTTTCTCTGCCTTTCTCTCGCTGTGTCTTCTCTCTCGCTGTCTCACTCTCTCTCTCATACACACATACACACACTTATATTTCTGTTATGTTTTGTGTGCAAGTAAATTTATCTTTATCTCAAGCTCTCCCTTCTAGACAAGCATAGAGCCTTCCCTTTAATAACCAGAAGTCCATGTACTTGTTTTTTACTTTGGTTTTTAAGGAAAAGGGCATGACTCCCTTTCTATTTGTATTTTAATTGAATTCCACAGCTCCCCTCATTGCATGAGCTGCCACAGTTGTCTTCCCACACCGACTGTACACTTTTGTTCCTCTCTGCGACACATCTACTAAATACCACATATGTGAACATGGACACTGGATCTCCTGGGAACATTTCTTGATGATCCTTGATCTCAACCTCTATAAAACTCTGAAGTATATTTTTATTGTGACGCAAGCCTCAGAGTGTCTGCTAACCTGGAATCCCATAAATGATGAATTCAGTTCCTACCATGGCCAAATACTCAATATTTCTTCAGAAAGTTATGCCCTTCCACCCTTCTCCTTTACTCACAACACACATTAAACCTCCGGAGTTGGCAGAAACCCTCTAAGATAAAGTCCAGTAGAAACATGACGTTGCTACTCTCTTTGCCTATGTCCTTGGAACTTGTGTTAGAATGTCACAGTTGCAACTTTCACAAAGGTATGGGCCATCAATCCTTGCAGACTACTTAGCCGGCTCTCACAGGCTTTCAAGCCAGAGAACACTTTCTGAGACCCTGCTGAGAACAGGGTCACCATTTTTTCTATTTATCCTGTATTTCTTGCCATAGTCAGCTTCCTTCCTGGACTATTTCTTCCAATTAGTCCTTGGTGGGTCTCTCAGCTAACATAGGCCTCTAAACCTCGTTCTTCTTTTTAGCATATTCTTGTATTTTTATACTTTTGTATGTTTGTGTCAGTGTGTAATTGGCTGCAGAGTGTATGTGGCCATTTGAACAGAAAATATCTCTGTATTATAGCCAAAGAGGCACTTTGAGAACAGAGCAAACATTTGGTTTGAAACAAAGGCTACAAATAGTCACACATGAAACAGACATCTTTTGATTTTGTCCACATAGTAATTACATACAATTTTTAAAATTTTGAATGCTATAGAATGCTATTCACTCTCCAGTTCACCTCTCTTTCTACCATTCCTTCCTCTGTTTCATTCTGTTATATTACCTGCCTGTCTTCTGTGGACATGTGGGTTTGTAGCTTCTGGAATAAAGTCTCCATTAACACACGTATCCTTGCAAGACAGATTAATGCCCTCCATCCCCCCAAAGATGTCCACATCCTAATCCTCAGAACCTGTGAACATGTCACCTTATCTGGAAAAGAGGGCTTTGCAGATGTGATTAAATTAAGGACCTTGAGATGGGGAGATTATCCTGGATTATCCAACCAGGCCCAAGGTAATCATAAGTGTCCTTGTAGAGGGAAGCAAGAGGATCTAAAGTAAGAAAAAGGAGAAGTGACAGCAGTAACGTAGGTGGAAGTGGTGCACTTTGAAGACAGAGGAAGGAGCTACACGTCAAGGAATTCAGATGGTCTCTTGAAGATGTGAAAGACAAGAAAGCAGGCTCTCCCCTCAAGTCGCTGGATGGAACGCAGCCCCACCAACACTTTGATTTTAGCCTCATAAGACTCACTTCAGACTTCTGACTTCCGGAACTGTATGATAATAAATTTGTGTTGTTCTAAGCCACTAGGTTTGTGATGGTTTGTTATAATAGCAATAGGAAATGTATATACTATCTAAGAGCTAAAAACCAACTGTCTAACCCTCATTTATACCAGCATTTTCTCTACTTGGTCTTAGTGCCCAAGTGATGTAGCTTTAGTGACAGAAAGAATTCATTTAGTGGGGTGAGATTCAACATTAGGACTTTGCTTCCTTTCTAAAACTATAGCATATGACTGTAATTGTTTCCTTCCATCTATTGGATAAATTCTGACACATAAACTAAAGTTCAATAAAGTAATGGCTCCACAGACTTTAGACTTTTTTTTATCTTTAGCACTCTTTCACCTAGTTAGCAGTCAGAAATGGGCAAAGTAGACCTTTTCTTTCCTTTTTCTAAGATTTTTAACAATCACTCTCTAATTGTTTTCCCATGTACCTACTCCATCACATATGGACAGATGATAATTTCCTCTTCTATTTTCTACCTCTCTTCTCCCTACTTATTTCTCATTCATTCTTCCTTTAATGTCTGTGCCTCAAGGATACTCTTGCATGCTTCAAACTCACTCCTGCTTATGAAAACAAATCTACATTTAATGACGGAGAAGTGGGCTCAGGAGAAAGAGCCACTAATGATCATTTTTAAAAGCCAATTTCCATGTTAGCAATGACAACAATCAGACTAAATAAGGAGATAGGCAGGCAGGTTTTATATTTTACTTCTCCAATGGTGCCAAGGAACATGTCTTTGCATTGACTGTTTCTTCATTTCTTCCCACTGCAAACTGTGAAATATAATTTGACTTGACATATGGTGGCAAAACCATGAGACAACAGAGACAAGTACAGTTTGCATTTCATCAACATTTGCAGCTCAACTGTGGGCCTAATTTCGAGGGAGAAGATGATAACAGAGACCATCCCTGGAGGATCTCCAAGTCAACCAGGTGTAATTGCTAAAATAGAGACATAAAATAGGAGTGTAGGATGAAGCACCTGTTAGTACAATTCCTGTTGTTATTGGCTGCTAAAGAGTTTAACTTGAAATAGTCAACAGAGGGAGATAAAAACTAGGTCATTTCCCATTGCCAGGTATTTAAAGCATGTAGGAAGCAGACTACATGGATTTGGAAAGTTGTCATTTGTTTCATTATGATAAAAATATCTTGAATTATCGAGGGTTCTTACAGAGCACAGCCTCAAGCTATTACCACCTTCTCCTTTGCTTTATATCATGTAAACCTGATATAACCAAACAATGGAATGTCATAGGTCAGGGATCCCAAACCAGAGGCTTCATGCCAAGTCAGGGCTAGAAAGTATTAGTTGGGCTAGTCTTTTTTTTTTTTTTTTTCCAAGTGTGATTGCTTTTACATAAAGCATATGCATTGCATACCATTCCTTCTTATACAAAGCTGTTTTGCATATTTACAATATTTGCCTATGATACTAAGAATAATGGTCCCCCAAAGATGTTTATATTTAAATCCCCCAAGCCTATGAATACACAAATAACACTTTATATGGCAAAAGGGCCTTTGCAGGTATGATTAACTTAAGCTTCTTGAAATAGGGAAGTTATCCTAAATTATCTGAGTAAGCCCAGTGTATTCACAAGGGTCCTCATAAAGGAAAGAGGTGAAAGAGAAAGTCAGAATCCTAGAGATAACTGAATAATCCTACATGGCTGGCTTTGAAGATGGAAGAAGGGGCCATATGCCAAGGAATGCAGGCAGCCTCAAGAAACTGGAAAAGTCAAGTGAAAAGATTCTCTCCTAGGACCTCCAGAAGAACATTAGCCCTGCTGACACCCTGAGTTTAGACCAGTGAGCTCTATTTTGGACTTCTGATCCTCATAACTTTAAGATAATAGATTTGTGTTATTTTACGTCACAAAATTTGTGGTAATCTGTTGTAGAAACAATAGGAAACTAACACATTGCCTAACCCTGAAGTTTGTGAGTTTGATAAAACCGAGAAAATTATAGTAACAATAAGTTATATATTTGAGTGCATACTATGTACCAGACACTTTCTATGTATTAACCCATGTATTCCTCAAAACAATTCTATAAGGCATGAACCAACATGAATCCTATTTTTAAGATGAAGACTGTTGCCCAGAAAGGATAAATAAATTGCTTCAAGTCAGGTGACAGACAGTGGCAGGGTTTAAATTTAGATAGTTGGGCTCTAAAACTCGTGCCCTGGTATATTACCTCCACTTTAATGGGCATTCGAAGACCTGGGCAGGTCCTAGACATCTGCCACTAACGTGATGAATCACTTAACCTTTCTGAGACTCAAATAGCTCACCTATAAATCAATGGAGTTGGAGTAAATCGGAGTATTTTAAACAGAATTCTTTTATCCCTACCTAATGAAATCATGCATGGAACTCTATTATTAAACAAACAAATAAAACAGGAAAAAGGACTGCTGCCCGAGTTGAAGCAAAAGAGGGACCTGGATCTTGTTCTCCCCAGTTTGGTCTCTGAAGTGTCACATCAGAGTCCAAAGGCACCAGGGAACATGATCTGAGAAGCATCTGACTATATGGTGTCTAAGGTCTCTTCTAACTCTGACAGTATCTGATTCTACATGTGACATCTTAGAAAAAAATGTAGGAAGTTGAATAAATAAATTAACAAAACTTCCATAGCATGGACTGCTGGCCTGGTGAAACAAAAGGTATGGGTCCCTTTTTCTTTGGTCCTATTTCTATTTTTGATCTTATTCATGTGAATTTGGACACCTCAGAATGCTGGCCTCATTCGTTATCCCCAGACTTCTGGCACTGTCCTGTCTTCCAGTGCTGAGTTAGGACCCGCAGTGGGCAAATTGCCAGTGTAAAGACAGAAAGAAAAAAAAAAAGCATTTCCATTTTGTTAGCTGATGCATTACAAATCCTGGCTTGGTTCTTACCTTCACAGGAGGATGCAGATTTGCTTCATGTCACTTTCCTCACTCAGTTCTTACTTGCCTCTTAGCATTTATAAAATTCAGTTAATTGGTGTGTTCGATCAATGACCTGAAATAGCTCATCACTCATAGCACACATTTGCCTTGGCCCTCGGCAAAGGCACACACATGACAGAACTGAAGGGACTTTGGAGGTGATCAAGGCATAACCCATCTTTGCATCCCCATCTGGTGTTTCCCATTGTACCCCTTTCTATGGAGATCTCATAAAACCGCCTTCAAAGAACTTAACCCCGAGGCAGAATTCAGACATCAAATTGCCAAGGCAACTCACGCTATTGGAATAGCAGGTGGTAGTACAGGAAAGGTGTTGAAGTAAAAATAATTCCTTATGTTTTCAAGTCAATCTTATATTTTCATATGTACATTTACTTATTCAAGTCAATTTCTTAAAAATACTGCATCTGGGTATGAGTAAGGCATTATCCTAAGTGATGAAGACGCAAAGTTGTATAAGCAAAAATCCTGATTTCAAAGAATGCCTAACCTAGTAGGAGATAGATACATAAAGAAAAAATATCATCATGAAAGGACAATTATTATATTTTAAATATATTCAATGTCTAGAGGAAAAGGAGATTCTAAGAACTCAGCAGTCCAGGAAAGATTACATAGCAGATAGTGTTTGAGTTTAGACTTGAATTAAAAATGAGAGTGTGATGGATGGACAAGTAGGGGGCAGGATTCTATGCAAAGAACAACCCGATGTGCACAGGCCTGGAGATATGAGTGAGTGAAGACATTTTTCCGAGAATTGGGGGAAAAAAGTGTTTAGGCACATATAGGAAAGAGGTTAAGACTGGCAGGAGAAGAGGCGGGAAGCCAGATTAAAAGGGTTCAGATGCAAAGGAGTTTTGATAATATCCTATAGTGATTAAGAGCCATTAAAGAACTTTGAAAATGGTAGTGATGTGATCAGATTCATGAATTAGAAAAATAGATCCCATGACAGTACAGCACACAAGCTCCCATGACAAGGTGACTGTCTGATGGGAAAAGGGGGACATGACTAGAAGAAAAGCAGCTATTAGAAGCAATTATAAATTGTTCAGATGAGATATGATGAGGGCCTGAACTGGGGCAGCAGAGTTAGTAACGGAGAGGCAGGTAGGATTCTAGACATAGGTAGAAAAATTCAAGCTCGTGATGACTGAATATGAAGGGTAAGGAAAAAGAAAGACTCTAGGATAACTTCTTGGCTTCTGGTTTGAGATCCTTGATACCCATTCAAAGAAGCAGAGAATATAAGTGGAAAAATGGTTTCATTGAAGCTGACAAGTTCTGTTTTAGACATGTTGATTTTGAGGTATGGGCAAGATAACTAAGAAAATAAATTGATTAGTTTCTTAGATTCTGGAGCTCATAGAGAAATTTTGTCAAAAGCTGCAGATTTTGAAGTCACAAGCTTAGATTAATTTAAGCCATGGGCATGGATGAGATGGTCCAGTTTCTAGGAGACATTAAGTATTAGACTGAAAATATGGACCATTTCTTTTATGCACATGAGACTCAGGGAAAGTATTTTTTCTTTTGGGAATGCTGGAATAGGACGGTAGTGGTAAAATGAACTAAGATTTTTAAATGATTTTATCAGTAGCATATTTGATAAATTTTAGAAGTTCCCCAAAGCAGACTACTTTTCTTAACAAACAAAAATTTGGTGAAATAGAAGAGGTGCCTCAGGATTAGTCAGTGACTCCTCAAGGGAGTCCAAGCAGAGTTGTACTTGGTACCTCATAGAAGCTCAATCAGGATTTGTATTAGTACTTTCAGTGAGAAGAGCGTAGCGTTTAACAACTGTAAGTAATTCTGCACAACAGAGGTCTCAGAGGTGCTACTCTGAAAACTACCTAGCACCTGTTTAATTAATACAAGAGAACACTATAATTGGGAATTTTCACTTCACAGAATCTGCTCAATTCTTCATTTCCCCTGTATCAGAAGACTGTCATTATAAATCAGTCTGAGAGTTGAACTATTCACTCTTTTTGTTATTGTAGTCTTGTATTTGCAACAAAAAGCTGTCAGTGAAGGATGAGGTTAGGTTAAAAAAATGGATGTTTTTGACTGAAGGGCAAGGCTATATATCTAGGAATTTAAAAATGTTAGCAGACCACTTTGTTGTCTTTTGCTTTCATAATGACTCATTCAAATTGCTGCAAGATTTCATTGGCTATACACATCCAGCTAGATGTAGTGGGGGAACCACGCAAAACCAAGTCCAGCCTCTAAAAACTAATGCTTATGTCTGGAGCCGTCGCTGGTATTACTGACATTCTCCCAATGATTCAAGTTCATATATGTTTCTTTTTAAAGATTACTTCATTACTGAATATGGAAATGTTTATTTTTTGGTAACAATGTGGTCTACTTATAAAAGAATAGGCATAAAATAAAAATTGCCTCTGCCTTAGAGGGATAATCATTGTTGAGACACCAAATAACGTAAAAATAGAGATTATCTTTGGCTTAGAATGTTGTTTCTCTCCTTCCACACATAGGTAAATACTACTCATGCTTAGTATCTTAGCTTACGTACGTCTCCCTTTCTCTCTTTATCAACCTTGGCTCCTATTGCTAACCTTAGTGTTTTCCAAGAGAGCTTATGTACTCAACAGAAAAGATGGAAGAAAGGCAGAGGGCTACCCCAGGCAAGCCACGTTGTGTTTGAAATGTCTAATAAACAACAGGCAGAGATTTGAAATGTGTGCTTGAACACAATAGTTTGTAGCTCAGTTGAGATCAGGTCTGGCGATTAGGCTAGTGATCTGGATAAAATCACCAAATGTGAGAATGTAGATAGAGGAGAGAACTGTGGGGCTGAGCCACATTAAGAGGTTCAGTAGAGGCTAAGCCTGCATAGAAGATTGGAAAAGGGTGGCTTGTGATGATGTCATGAAATCCAAGCAAAAGCACGTGCCAATTCTGTTGAATCTGCAGAGAAGTCGAGAGAGATGGTAGCAGAGGATGTCCTCACCTGCAGCTCTTTTGTCCTTCTGTGCACAGCTAACTGTAACTTACCCCTTTGACTCACATGAAAACCACTGACTTCAGCAAGTCTTCTTTTCCCACTCTTTGGCTGCGTTAGTTTCTCCCCATACACTTTACTTTCTCTAAAACAGCCCTTGTAATTGTGCTATTGCTGGGCTAATGATTCGTCTGTTTTACTGGATCATATGCTCCTGGAGGACTACAACCATGCTTTTCTTCTTTATCATTATGTTCCCAGGACTTGGCATTGCAAGTGCCACAAAGTAGGTGCTAAATAATATTTGATGAATGAATGAACCAATGAATAAACTGGACCTCTTACCTTTTTCTTTTGTATGATGTAGGTCGGGACTCTGGGCCTGCTAGTTTCCTCATCTGTGAAAATCTGTAAAAATGTCTTTTCACTTTATGAAAAGGTCTGTATCTTTTTATTTTTCTCATTCACGTCCCAGCATCTGTTGAGTATTCTCTCTTGTACTCTGCCTACAAAGAACAATTTATAAATGCTTCCGTTACTATATTCAAGAAGCAGAATTTACAGTTTGAATGGCCTTATAAACTTATAAAACTGGAAATTATCTTTAGTGTTGGTGATTCCAAACCCTCATACAATGCACACATTTTCTTCTGATTCTTTTAATGTGCTGTTGAATTCAATTTGCTAGTATTTTTTTGAGACTTTTTGCATCTATATTCATTAGGGATATTGGCCTATAGTTTTCTTTTCTTGCACTGTCTTTGTCTGGTTTTGGTATCAAGGTAATGATACCAAAGTGACTTTGGAAGTGTTCCCTCTTATTTAATTTTTTAAAAAAGTTGAGAAGAATTGGCATTAATTATTCCTCAAATGTTTGGTATAATTCACCATTGATACTATCTGGTCCTGGAAATTTTTTTTTTTTTTTTTTTTTGAGAGATTTTTGATTACTGATTCAAGCTTCTTGTTTTCTATTGGTCTGTAGAGTTTTTTCTTTTTTAAATTCATGGTTCAGTCTTGGTAAGATGTATATTTCTAGGAATTTATTAATTTCTTTCAGGTTATTCAATTTGTTGGTATATAATTATTCAGAATAATCTCTTATGATCTTTTTATTTCTGTGGTATAAGTTGTAATGTCTCCTTTTTTGTCTCTGATTTTATTTATTTGAGTTTTTTCTCATCTTTTTTTAGTTCAGCCAAGAATTTGTCAATTTTGTTTATCTTTTTCAAAAACCATCTCTAGTTTTGATGATCTTTTTCTAATTTTTATTCTCTATTTTATTTATTTCTGTTCTAATGTTTGCTATTTTCTTTCATCTGCTAACTTTGGGTTAGTTTGTATAAATTTTCTCAATAACATATTTAACATTACTCAGGTATTTCTTGAATACTCTCAGTGATAGGAAGATCACTATTTTATATTTCCCTACTGTTTATCTTTAAGAAAAATTTCCAAAATGTTAATTATCATAAATTTTATTAAATGTGTATTAGAAGTTCAAACAAATTTCTAATTAATGTAATTTATTAGCTCTTCTATCCTTAAGCATTATAACAACCACCAACATCTCTAATGCAATTTATAGTTAATGATAGCTCATTTGATTTTCTAGCGATTTATATGTTCATTTTCACTACTGTCTTTTAATTCCTTTTCCCAAATAATATTTTATATTAACTACAATAACTTTAGAAAATTAGAGTCTTATAGGGTTTGAATACTTTTCAGTTGAGATATGAAACCTGACATGGAAGCTTGATAAAATGCCGAAGATAAATTTGCTGCACCATTATAGTTCTTTCAACTAGCTTTGCCTTTCAGCATAACTTTTTTTTCTAATAAAAAAGTCATATTCATATTCATTGGCCAGTGCTCCATCATAGTGATCTATGTGTTAAGCGTAACATTTAATAATTTGTGATGATAACGTTGTTTGCAGGTTTCACAACCTGAGAACGATGTTTCATGAGAATTCTCTAAGCAAGCAATAATAGATTTAAGCATTGCAGACCTTGGAAGAGAAATGCTTACCTTTTTCTTATTACAATTCAGGGAGGCCAGTGAGGTAAGGAAATTGGTAAAAACAACACAACCATTAGTATCAGTGACAGAAATGGAAGCCACCTCTCCAAAGTCCAATGTTTATTCTGCTCTTCTAGTTATACGAGATAAAGGAGCTAAATCTGTAGGACTTTACAGCAGGGGTCAGCAAACTGTTGGCAGCAGGCCAAATTTAGTCGGCCTATTTTTGTAAGTAAAATTTGAAACAGAGCCGCTCTTTTCTATATTGTCTGGGGCTGCTTTTGCACTACATTTACAGAACTGAGTAGTTGCAAGAGAGACCTTATGGCCCACAAAGCCTAAAGAACCTACTCTCTGGCCCTTTACAGAAAACGTTTGCCAGACTCTGCTTCGCGATTCCTAGGTACTTCCCATTTGTTATTTTATTTTCTCATCACAACAAACTTACAAAATCGATAAGGTGAACATTATTATTATCTATTTTATGCATGGATAAATTGAGACTCAGGACTGTTAAGTATTCTTTGCAAGTCCTATAGTGGTTTGGTGATAGGAATGGAACAAGAACCTAAGTATTCCAGATCCCTAGGCCACAGTTCTTTTTATTTTCCCACTTCCTTAAGTCCTCCAATCAGAAAATCTTCTCTTCTTGCTATGTAGCTGTGATTTATTTTTTAAATAAGAAATATATATTTGGTCTTCGTATCCCTTTCTGGCACAGAGGTCCTAAAACCCTAGGAATTTCTTAAGTGATAAGAGCAACGAAGGTGTCCTTTGTTATGTTAATGAGGTGACTTTTGGAAAGCTCTTCTGGAAACCATGTAATTAGAGGGTTAGCAGTTTCAGTCCTACCCCAGACATCCAGGGAAGCGTGGCTGGAAGTTGAATCAATCACCAATGGTCAATGATTTAATCAATCATGACTATGTAAGGAACCCTCCATAAAACCCCAAAAGGACAGGGTTCGGAGAGCTTTCAGGTTGGTGAACATAGGGAGATTTGGGGTGAATGGCATGCTGGGAGAGAGCAAGGAAGTTCAGAGTCCTTTCTGTATACCTTGTCCTATGCATCTCTTTCTTCTGACAGTTCCTGAGTTATATCCTTTTATAGTAAACCACTAACCTGTTAAGTAACATGTTTTTTTTCTGTGTTCTATGAGCCATTCTAGAAAATTAACTGAACCTGAGGAGGGAGTCTTGGGGACCTCTGATTTATGTTAGACAGGGAACAACTTGAACTTGTGACTGGCAGCTGAAGTCCAAATGTTACTGGACCAAATCAGGTCCAATTACTCAGCAGTTGCTAGCCAAAAGACAACTCTGAGAAGATTTTATTAGGAGGAACATACTATTATATTTAGGTTAATCATGCATAAACACTGAGGTGCGCTTCGTCGTCACATGTATAGGTGGGGACATTCTTGAGCATGTGCAGTTAGAAAACATGCCTATATATACAGAAGTGCCAAAACAAAAATGTATACACATTTTAAGAAAGGAAAAAACTATTAAAACTGTAATACTATAGACGGATAACAAAAGATGAATACAAGTCATGTTTGACTTCTGCAATTACAAGAGGTGCTCAAAGTGGTTACCATCAGTGTCTGGACACTTCTGATTATGCTTGAGCAACGTTGATCAAAGTGTCCACTTGTATACATTTTTTGTCACCCCTGGTACATTGAATGTTCAAAAATGGCAGAAAATCTACACCCCTGGAAAGAGACTTTTTTTAGTATTGTAATGAGTGTAGTGAAAAGAGTTCACGAAGCAGGCAGTATAGAGTCCTCTGGGCTGCTTTGGCCAGCTGGACAGTTTGAGCTGAATTAGCTCCCTGGTTCTGCAAGTCATCCTGAGCTTAACCCTGAAAAGACAGGTCTGGCATGCGTCAATGTCAAGGATGGCACAGGTACGGAAAAAAGTTTAATTAAGCCTCAGCCCTTCTGCTAAACTCGTAGCAAATTACATCATACGGTTACAAAAGACCTGATAACACGTTTGTAGATTAATCTAAGCAAAGTTGTGAATTCTAAATAAAATTAGTCTATGCGAGGCTATCTGCAAGGCTGTGTATATATGTTAGGTTACACAAAAAGGGAGTTGTTGGAACTTCCAATCTACAGCCAGTCAGTCAGAAGCACAGGTAATAATAACCTAGGCTTGCAAACTATCCTCTGAAGCACGAAGGACGTGCGGTAGATAGTGTCGGCATTGATAGGACTTGTAGGACACCCAGCTGGTATCCTGAGAATTGCTTGTTGGTGTGGGGAACACCCCACCTCCCACCCCTGCCCCTGCCACTGCCACCACCATGTTGAAATTGTTCATCAGAACATCCAAAGAGTAGCTTCTTGCAATTTTGTAGTTCTGTGGAGAGGAGAAGGGACAATATGATGAAAATGTTCAGGGCTCCTTTTACAAGAGAAACTCTGTTCTGTTGTTTGGGGCTGTTGATGCATTCCAAGGATCACTTAGCTCTTGATATATACCATGTATAGAGTCTGGGATACATGAGTCAGAAAGAAAACCCAGGGAACTTAAAACTATGTGGTCTCGTTTCTCAGATAACTAACTAGTTTGCCTTCTTGAGTCTACCTTTCAGAGTCTCGTTATACTTGTTTTATATATAAGACCAACAGTTTGTAACTGCACTTTGTTGGAGGACTAGAAAAAGTTCATCGACTCTATCTTGCAGGCAGCAGGAGTCTTTATCTCCATTGTTTAATTTTTGGTTTTGGTTTTGGTTTTCCCTGTACCCTTGTACATGTCTCTGCCTTGCGTGGCCCTCCCTTGTAGTTCTGCACCTCTCCTTATTCTTCCTCTTCCTACCAGAATTATAATAAACTTCAGTCACGTAAAGTTCTTCTAGAGTTAGGAAGATCTGATAAATTCAATCTAAGATATTAATAACGAAATCTGATTTAATATGCTATACATGCAAGTCTATTCTCATTTTAACACAGAAGAATTTCTAAAGCCAAGTAAATTAGTCTCAAAGTGCTTGGATTAGTGGCCCCATGGCAGGCCTGTCAAGGTAGCTCTTATGATCAAAGGTATCTTCTTTTGGTAACCTAAATCCTCACTCATTTTGTCTATAATTGCAGGTAAGGTAGCTTTGTAATATAAGTCAGATTCTTAGTTTCAGGATTAAATCTATGCCCTTTGGATATATCTTCAACTGGGAGCTTTTCTCTTGTAGCACCATAACATCATTTTTCAAACCCTGTCATAGTTTGTTGGCCAAACACTAACTAATATTGCCGCAGAATGTTTATAAGTCAGCATTTTTAATGAATATTTTTGACTCACAGACAATGACATTACTGCATTTCACTGCCTATTAAATAGACATATGTATTAGCTGAACGTTAGCAGTTTTTCTCCCTTACTTGCTTTCTCAGGGAAAATTAAGCCCTGAAAAATTAGTGAAATGTAACGCCTGTGGCAAACTTGTCCCACTTGAATTTTCCACAGTGATAACCAGGAACCCATGAGTGTGGCATAGTTTAAAGCAGGGGTGTCCAAACTTTTTTCAATGTTTTTTACCAAGGGCCATATGCGGTAAAATACACAAACAGCCGGGCCACTCACTCCAGGTGAAGTACGTATTGCCTCACCTGGTTTATTTAAGTAAACTAAATATATTTTTGGAATTTGTTGCGGGCCAATTAACAATGGATTGCGGGCCGC
This sequence comes from Rhinolophus sinicus, assembly GCF_036562045.2. Classification (NCBI taxonomy): domain Eukaryota; kingdom Metazoa; phylum Chordata; class Mammalia; order Chiroptera; family Rhinolophidae; genus Rhinolophus; species Rhinolophus sinicus. The sequence continues at coordinate 30,758,168 of NC_133757.1, forward strand.
AGTTGGCCTGTGGGCCGCAGTTTTGACACCCCTGGTTTAAAGACTTCCAAGGAAGTTACCTCATCTGTTCTTCTGCGGCAGTGAGATTTGCCTTGGAAATAAAAGATCTGACAAACTATCATGCTTTGCTTTGTAGCACTGTTGTCTTCTCCCTTTGGTCCTCTTCTCTCCTTTCTTCAAAAGAATGAGTCAAGCCAGGCTCTGATGTGGTGGGTTTGGGAAAGCAGATTTGAGTGATGACAGTGGCTAGATATGGAAAGACTGGAGGATAAACAACAATGTCCTGGTAAGCACTGAAATCCAGAAATAGACAAGTGGACTTCTTATCGCATGGGGAGCAAAGCCAAGAACACTCAGGGACAGTCTTACATTGGAATCAGTTGAGAAGAAGAAAACCAAAGGGGAAAGACCAAGAAAATTCACAGGTCTAGAGCTGAGAGGACTAATACTTATTTTTCAGTGACTGTTGGTTTGTGATTTAGCCTAATTTAAATGCCCAGACCTAAATCCTCTATGACCTTAAATGTGTTCCTGGAGAAATCTTCAAACTTCTCCAAATGTGACTGTGCAACTCTGTGTGAGTGCATGTGTGTACAGCATACAGGCACATTCACACACGTGTGTGTGTGTGTTTGTGTGTGTGTGTGTGTGTCAGGGAAGAGTGCTGTGTTAGAAGTGGACATACAAGACTGAGTGAAACAATAACATTGAAGGAACTTTATTTCAACTGGTTTTTCCAGTGGGCTTCTAAAAAAAATTGGAGATTTTTAAGTGCCTCCTGGTTATCTGCATTTAGAAAGGAGAGTCACATCAATTAAGAAAATTACAGTTTTAAGTCAGGATTTTTAAAATTTTGAGGTGATGTAATGGGCAATTAGACAAAGATATAAGTGGATCACAGCCTATCTTTGCATCATGATTAGTTGCATAAAAACAGGCAGAAATATAATGGTCAATCTTCAAAACCATGACCTCCAACATAACTGAAAACCAGAAAAGAAGCAATTAACCCAGAAAACAAAGATTTAATACTTACATAGAAATTGTCAATGATTACTTAGGTTGAAATCATTCCAATGCCAATTCACTTAACAATGGTTCAAAAATTAAGCCATTTGTTCTATGTAGCAAATGTCCAGTGAAAATGTGGTCTTTCTGACTGATTGAAGCATTACAGAAAATTCTAATTTAGGATTTGAGATGCAGAGACTTGAGTGGTTACCAATGTAAGAATTATCTGTCCTATTTCTCGGCCACTTAGCAATTAGGTTGACTTTTGAACTGAAGGAGAATGTACTTGCTTGTAAAACAAATCATTCCATTGTTAAACAGGTCAAAAATTATAAAATAAATGTTTCTCCTAATATCTTGACATCTGTAAATTTGGCCACCGGAGAGGACACTGCATGAGCAGTCCCAAGGTCAGGTTGACATTCTGGTTCTTCCATTCACCAACTTTGCTCCCCTGCAACCCTTGATCACTTTTTGTCTGTTTCTTACTGCATGAAATTGGAATAAAAAACCATTTCTAGCTTAAGAGGCTGCTATGGGATTTCACGAAATATTGTAAACATGACTAAAAAATCAGCAATTGTTGAATATCTAGAAAGCATTATTGCTCATTGTAATAGACTTACATAAAGTAAGTCTGCAAGCTCACATTTACAATGTGACTTCCTTTTAGTAAGCCAATGATCATAGGTTTATGTTCAAAAGGCTCATAAATCACCTCATACATAAGCAATTACAAGATCCTGCTGTGCTTTTATTACAAGCTCACAAAATCTGTAATTTGCCAAATTTTGCCTTTTTTTCTCTTTAAAATTAAAGTATTATTTGCCAATCTTTTAAACTATTATTGCTGTCTGGCAATGGTCCCATTCTCTATGCTCTTTCAAAGTCAAGGGTATAAACTTTCAGTTATAAGATGAATAAATTCTGGGACTCTAATGTCCAGCATGGTGATTAGAGTTAACAGTACTGTATTGCACACCTGAAATTTGCTGAGTAGGTCTTAAATTTACAGCACACACACACACACACACACACAAGTAAATGGTAGCTATATGAGGTGATGGAGGTGTTAATTGTGTTAATCATTTCACAACATACATGTATATCAAATCGTCACATGTATATCCTAAATATATACAATTTTTATTTGTCAGTTATACCTCAAAAACGCTGGGGGAATAGTGGATCTATCATCACATCTGCTATTTGACAGATTTGTCATTTTTAAAGGGATCAGAACTTTTATTATAAGTTTGGGATATCAGAATCTTTTTAAAACCAAAGTTCAGTTAAGTGGAAAAGTACAAAAGAGGACCCAAACCCCTAAAATAATTTCAAATCTTTCTTTGTCTGAAAATTGTTCATTTAGATTGAAACAGAAATAAAATAGGGATTGTGTTGCTCTACCTTCTCTGTGACTTCTGAAAACTTCCTGATTCTGAGAAACCATGAATTAAAGGGAATGTTTTAAAAGTAACGTTCATATAGTGTTTCACTCAGAGAAATGACCACTGTCTCCCACAGGGCAGGGGCCAGTAATAGTATCTGACATTATGTCTAGATGTGTAGCTGCTTCTGTCACTCATGTGCCTTGTTTCTGGTTACTTTTAATGCAGCTACTCTTTCTGAGGCAGGGAGAAGTGAACAGAGTTGGTCTAACATGAAAGTAGATGAGGCGACCTATCACATAGGTTATAATAATATAAATGGGTGTTTTGAAGGGCAATAGTCATTACTATACATCCATGAATGCAGTATTTTAAAATACTTAATTTCTTTAAATGCTGTGAAGAAGCTATTAATATTACAGTATCTAATTTATGGACAAAGAAACTGTGACCCAGAGAAATGAGGAGACCTTGACTGAGCAAGGAAGTGTCAGATCAGGGTCCTAAACTCAGGTCTTATGACCTCCAAATCTCCAACTCATCTGGCACCACTGATTCCATAAATACATAATTGCACTGTGATGTAGCTTACGTTGTGGTCAGTTTAAAAAAATCTCTAGCATTATTTAGTTATTCTTATTCATAGTCTCCCAAACTTGGATATAAGAATCATGATTGCCATTTCTTTGTTTTTTTTCCAAAGCACCAGACATGCACTCCTATTAAGAAAATGTTTGCTAAAAGTTTTTATTGAGTCATAGTTAAGGTATTAGCTCATTAACGTCAATTGCTATTAAGCAGAGATCAAGATGTATGCATTTTGACAACTAGAAGTATAAATTCAGAGAAAAGAACATGGAGAGAAATAGTACGCAGTCCTGAGAATGAGGAACGTCAATTCCTAAGGGGAGCTGAGGTGAGGTTCCTGGAGGAACCCCTGAAGAAGAAATACAAGGTGAATGGTAAGAGGGTGTCTGAGGCGGAAGTGATGCCTTTTCAATATTTTGCCATCTGGCCACAGACCTTAGACATAGAGAAGAACTTCAGTGGAACTAAAGCACAACATCCGTGTGAGGATTTTGTCATTTATTCTGATCTTGTTGCTTTCTCTCCATTAGCACTCTTTGCTGCCAAATCTTTGATTTAGGGGCTATCCCTCCAATTTTACCAGAGGAAATGCCTCTTTTCCCTCCTTTCATTCCCTCTTTCTTTCTAGAATGAAAATTATTTTAATGCTTAATGTATATCTAATTATTATATATATATATATTAAAAATCACAGCAAATGCAACCAAATCAGAAAGTTAAAGAAGAAAATAAAACCATCTCTAAAATGAATTTTAAGAAATAACTACCATTCATATCATATGGCTCTTTAGTCTCTCTCTCTCTCTCTCTCTCTCTCCCTCCATATATATGTATGGTAGAATTCACTACTATTTTATCTACCTCTGTTTTAGCGTAGCATCACTTCTAACAGTTGCAGAAGATGCCAATGTAAGCTGTATCCCATATTTAAAACTGAATGTTGGGTGTTCAGGCTGTTGTAGTGAACATCTCCGTATAAACATCTTTGCCCATTTGTATGACTATTTTCAATGGGTAAATTCATAGAAAAGGAATTTCTGGGTCAAAAGAAATGCAAATTTTGAAGACTTTTCAAACCTATTTTAAAAATATCCTTGAGAAGTCTTCTAACAGGAGTGTCCTTGTGTTCTCCCCAATACAGGTTATTATCAAACTTTTTAATCTTTACAAATATGAGTCCAAAAATGGTTCAATTTGTATTTATTTAATTACTAGTAAATTTGATTATTTTGAAAACAGAGATGGGGCATATATTTCTATTTCTTTTTTTGTGAATTTCCTATTCTTTTTCTTGCTGTACTAATTATATTTTTCCTGAGTTTAAAATATATTTAGATATATTTATGGCTAGATAATGTTTTGAGAAACAAATTTTATTTTATTTTTCTTCTTGTATTGTCTTGTCACATTATCCCCCATTTGCCCTCCCCATTTAAACAGGTGACTAACTCTGTTTTATTGCCTTAGGGGAGACATGCAGTATAGAAAACAGAAGTAGCCTCCCAGAAATTCTGGTTTCCCTTTGATTTCCCCTTACTTCAAATGCTTAGACTCATTGAAGGGCACAAGATTTAAGGAAAGTGGCCAAGAGCCCAGGAGAAGCAGGAAAGAGTTCTCTCCTAGACCACAAAGTAATTCTTCTGTCTGGGGAAGTTAGCAATTTGATTGGACAATCAAATGTTTATATCTATATTTATGAGTGAGTATAACTAATTTGGGTAAGTCAGTTTACAAGGAGCTGCTCTTGTGTAACTGCCTCCAATATAACTTCCTCTCAGAGAGTTGTTATGTTGTTGGTAACCACTGCAGTTATTTGTTTAACTCTGCCACCATGAAATTAAAGCAGGTGGTTGCTGGGAGAAGGTGGTACGGTGGGAAGGTCACTTTCTCAGGACATCGGAAGGATCCTCTAAGATCTGCTTCTGTCTCTGCCACTGATTGACTTTGGACAGTCATGGAACTTCTAGAAATGTCCCTTCTCATTATGTGACAGACACAACAGTAACACCAACAGGAGAAAAATCAATGCAGATTCCCTGCAATCTGTCATGTCATTTATCAGACATTGACTGAGTACCTGCTGTGTATTGGACACTGTTGGGGGTACATGAACTACCAGAAAGGAAGTCACACTTTCTTTGCCTTCAGGGAATATAGACGTATACACAAGGAATTATAACATACTATAAAACCCATAATTTAATGGAATATTCTATATTTCATATGCTTTTACATAAAATATTCAGTGGAATTTCACAGTGATTATTCAATGCTCTAATTGAGATGTGAACAGAAATTGTAGAAGAGCAAGAAATATAATAACTCATTGTTTATAAATGATACAAAAAGTTGTTTCTCTACATCACAAATGCTTTAGTACTACTGGATTTTTGGAGAAATAATTGCCTATTCCATGCTGGATGACCTAACTTGTAGACAAAGTTTATGCTCAGGGAGTCGGCAAAGCAAGGGCAACCTCAAAATTAATGAGAAAAAGTATCTGTACGTAATTTAATATTAGATAACTCACACTAAGGCATAACAACCATGAAGGATAAATGAGAGTTTTGTTGATTTTATCACATTCAATCTTATAATTTAGACTTGTTTTACTTTGAATGATCAACAGTGGGGGCACCAAAGGGCTCCCCTCAGTAAGCTACCTACAGGTACCCTGATTTAGTGGCAGACTATTAAAGGTTTGGCTCCTTTGAATTATACATCACTCCTTGGCTTCTCCTTGTAGTTATTGAACATTTTATTCAAGCATTTTGACAACAAGGCTGGTAGATGTGGACAAAGAAAAGGAAACAATAGAAGCCTGATTTTGAAACTTGCTGGCAAGAATTTTGTGACACAGGTAGGTTGGGGCGGTGGAAGAAGGGCTGTTGAAATGAGGCCTTTCCTTGGCCTCTCCTCTATTTTCATACAAGCAGTTAAGAATTGGTTTTATAACTACCGTTCATCACTATCAATGTCTCCAGACCCCCCACTTCCAAAGCGAGAATCTAAATAACTTAAGACTTTTCACAAGTCTCATTCTTGAAGAAAGTTTGTTAATACTCTGCTGGAAAGATTAAAATCTGCAAGCTTGCTGCCTTACATGCATCTGAAAAATCAATTTAAAAAAGGTACCTCCTGCCAGCCCCTGGGACTGCAGATGAGTTGAAATCCTTTTAATTTCTCTTGCTATTCAAAATGGGTCTCTAGTGCTTTTGCACTTCAGCCAAAAGCTTTTAGGCTTAGTCTAAAGCCCTCTGAGTGGCAAGATGAAAATGTATGTGCATTTTCCCATTGCATATCTTCCATCCAGATTTTCCATGTTTCAAAAGAAAACGATAGAAATGAATAATTTAAGAAGGTCCCGGTCACATGCAGTAAAAATTGTATTTTACTCAGTTAACATTCTCTAAAACGAATAGATGACTTAATGTTACATAATCTAAGCAACTTCTTATTTTTAGCATCAAAAGAGATTTGATCGTCTATATTAGCTTGAACACTCTTTTTAGCAAATGCACAGAGTTATAAGAAAATATCTAGGAACATGGGCACTTTAAAGCTCTAAACCCATTGTATTCTATATTACTGCTTTGCAGGATAGTGCTTCACTCAGTGTTTTCTTAGATATAAAAGGAATATGGGCAGGCTTAAACCAAGGCCGTGCCTGTGCATCAATGGGGCTGGGCAGTAAGGTGGGGGTGAAGGGGTGACAGGAGGGAACAATAGCTGTTGTGCCCAAGGACATGTGTCACCAAGCAGATACTACCTATCTTGTCTTATTTAATCTTTATAACAGCCTTACACATGTGGCCATTACTATTCTTGTTTTACAGAAGAAAAGACTAAGGCTTAGAAAAGTGAAGTGACTTGCAAAGATCGCGTAGCAAACACATGGCTCTATGGATTTAATCGCAGGTTTAATCTACTCAGAAGCCTATATGCTTCATGCTGCTTTTCTACACCTGCCTAGAGTAGGAGCTCAGCAAAAAGGCAATATTCTCTCTCCCTGCTGTGTCCTTCACAGAATGACCATATGATTGTTCTGATAGTTTAATGGAAAGCAAAGGAACTTAGTTATAGGTTTGGGCTTTGGCCCCAGCACTGACCAACCACATGATCTTGTCCAAGCAGAAGTTCTCATCTTCATAGTTCAGTGCTGGGTGTAGGGAAGGGGATGTCAGCCCTCATGCGGCCCGCGTGCATCTAACACTGAAGTCTATTCCTTTTCTTAAGTTTAAGTATTAGGATTTGCCCACTCAAAGGTTGTTTCAGGGTCAAATTATCCTTGTATTCTCTGGGAAAGAACTTTGTAAACTATAAACACTATGTTGCTCTTAGGATTTTCTTTTAAACTGAAATTTTCATTTTATCTCCTCTGTTTTAAGGCACTGAAGACATTTATTTAATTAAAATGTTAAATGGGAGTGGTAAACATTGAGCCACCCTATAACATTAGCAATTGAGCATAATTCAGTGCTACATTAGCTTTCTGGTCATCTTATTCACGCTCAAAGAGAATTATTACAGCACGACACAGGTTTTGGTTATTTTTTAATGCTGGCTCTTTCATTTCATCTTGACAGACAGTGTTGTTTAGTGGTTGAGAGTATGGTCTTTGCAGTCAGACAGCCTGTTTTGAATGCAGGTTCTGACACTTACCAGATGTTTGACATCTATCAAGTTATTTAAACTTTCTGTGCTTTAGTTTCCTCATCTACAAAATGAGGGTGATAGTAATACCCTCATAAAATTAAGTCACATGAGTAATCAATGTATTAACCCAAGTACATATAAGAATGTTTGGCATATATAATATATAAGAATTGTATAGAATGCTTAACAGATGTTAACTTGCTTTTATTCATTTATTCTTTTGTTTGTTCGTTTTGTATATGGATTCTTTGATGTCCTTTTGTCTATTTTCTAGTACAGTGTTCTTTTTTCCTACTGATTAATAAAAAATGTTAATAAAGACATTAGCTTTACAGTTTGCTGTTTTTCTTCTTTTGAGTAATGGATGATAAAAGTGAGAGATCAGAAGGGAGACTCAAAACGGCACAGAAAACATATCTTCTCTCTCTTTCTGCCAAGGTCAGCCAAGATATCACTTTTTGTCACCAGTATAATGTATAACAACTAGCACAATGCAAAGAGTCTGGGACAGCACAGGTAATCACATCTGTATACACAATGAATTCAGCTATCCTAAAGACTTCCGACGCATCTTAGGGAACCCAAGGTATTTGTGTGTTCTTTTGACAGACCTCACCTTTTGTGTAGGCAAAGGATGAGACTCATTCACAACTTAATGAGGTGACAGAGCTAATGCAAGTCAGGTTGCAGGACTTAACGGTTTTGGCTTGTCAATCCACTTCTGAGATTTGGCTCTAATATGTCATCATGCTGTGCAATTCCCATATGGAGTGGTTGCTGGGCAACTAGACTGTGATTTGGTAGAAATAGTAGGCAATTCTTTGAATTGTGATTCCCCCTTGACCATTTTCACTAACATATTTACTGTTCATCATAATTCCCTTCCATTTGGTTTCCTGACAGTCTAATGCCAATGTTCTCCAACTAAATATACTTTCAAGTTTAATGAGATTTCTATTTCTCACTCTATTCATTCTCATCAACAAAACTACTAATGGGTTGCCAAGACATGTTTTTTCTCTCACTGAGGTTATAATCATCACTTTACTTATACTCTGAACTAGAAATAGCACGTCATAGTGATCTAGTGCTGCCAGTCTTTACAGCTATAAATTTGGATGGTTATAAATGCCTCTGAGGCATTTATTTCTAAGCTGCATATAGTAAGTTTTTGTTGTGATGTCGCTATGGGCAATGGTACAATGAACTAGAATATCAGTAACCCTTTGATTCGTGTCGTACAAGGAGCCTCATTCACTCACTCACTCACCATTCCGCATATATTTTCTAAGTGTCTGCTATGTGACTAGCACTGTGCTAGGCTCTGAGGATTCCGTTGTGAATATGGCAAAGCCTCTGCCTTCAATTTGCTTGTTGTCAAGTGAAAGAGAAAGATAAGGAGAGACACTTTCACCAATCAGAGGGATGAGTGTGTTGTGAGCAGAGGAAGGGCACTGAACCAAGACTTAGGAGACTGGAGACGCTTTCTCAGACACAGTGACAATATGAAGCATGAAGTATGAGTTAACCAGGAGACTGGGAGAACAGAGCATGGAAAAGAGTTCCAGGCAAAGGGAATAAGATGTACAAAGACTGAGGGAGAATTCATGGCAGAGTTGGGATATAGTTGAGTATGACTGGAGAATGATTGGGGGACGAGGAAATTCAGACTAAGCGTGCCTATATTTGGAGGGAAGGTGTTAGATCTATTCAGTAATCTATGGTCTCATGACTTTAGTTTTCCATCACAAACCAAAGAAAATGGTTTATGCCCCTTGGGTACTGCCCTAAAATTTTAGGAACAGTATCCCATAGATAATAGGGTATCAGAGTCATATGGTGCAAACTTTTTCATACATATTTCTTGTATTCAAGATGGTAGCTTTCTATTTGAGGTTTAAACATGGATTCTCCCCATTTTATTTATAGCAAATATAATGAAACACTGTACTTTCAGTTAATTATCTCCTAGCAGCTGCTTTCCCAATCGTGCTCCCGAGGCACTGGATATACCCTAGGTCTTGATTCTTTTCTCTCACAGGACATCACCATATTCTCGTACAGGTAGGCAGAACACCATAGGCAGTTTTAAATGAAAGTAATTGCCTGCAAAACATATGAAGATCTCCGAGCAGCTGCCGGTTGCCAGAAACAAATGACTGCCCTTCAGATTATCGATCTGTACTGTAAAAGCAGCTGAAATAGATCAGATCTCTTAAGCATGCTCAGTTTTCTAACTTGGGAGAAAAATAACAATTCTATTCAAATGAACACCATACTTTTGAATGGGAATATTACTGCAGGACTGAGAAAAGCAAAGTTTATTCAGATTCCCTCTGCTTTCACCCTGGTCACTCACACAGATTCTACTCATTCAGGTATAAACATGCCAGAGGAGCTTTCTTTCTTGCAAGGTGTATCTTTCCTACTCTTCCAAACAACAAGGTCAAGAGAGCTCTCTAAACAGCAATGTTTTGGAGAAGCATATTAGCTGGAGCAATAATTTCTCCTTCATTTATCCCCCAAGCTTCCTCCAATACCCTTGAGTTAAAGAGCAGAAGTCAACTCACAGAGGGGGAAGCAGATGCTATTAAATGACTCATTCAGGATAGCACAACAAGTAGGTTGGGAGCTGAAAATAGAGCAAACGCCCCAGGATTGAGGATTGAACAGCTATTATATTTGACCAGAAGTTGGTACTTTGTACTCTGGGTTGCTATTTGCAAATACTCCCAGAATGGATAGTTTTCCCTTGGCTAGAGGAAAACAAATGTTTCAAAGGATAAAATTGCTATAATTTTTGGCTAATATCATTTGCTTTGTGCTAGGCACTGCTCTGAGTTCTTTACATGTACTATATCATTTAGTTCTCACCGTTTACAATCTATCAGGTAGATTGCAAATGATCCTTATTTTACAGATAAACTGATTGTAGCCTCGAATGGTTAAGTAACTTTGTTAACGTCACAGAGCTAATAAGTATCGGGACCAGGAGTGCAGAGATATGCCCATCTTTTCCACAGCTCTATCCCTAATGTTTGGCACATAGTAGGCATTGTATAAGTATATTTTAATGAATGGCCAGGAGCTATGGTAATTGGATGTAATTTTAGTACAATGAGCAGGTTTATATCATCCCCACAGCCTCATTCCGCAGTCTGTACCGAGCCTACCCAGTGCCATCGTTTCTGCATGCACACCTGGACACTTGGCACACTGTTTCCCTCTTCCCACTCAGCCCCTCACCGATCTGTTTCTGACAGCTGTTTTTATTCTCTCTATCTATCTTTGGGCAGCTTATGTTATGACTATCTCTTTATTCAACTTAAGTGTCCTTTTTAAACAATCATATCATGTTCCTCTTCCTGCCTGGCCTTATTTTGTTCTGATTTCCCTTCCCCAAGATACTACCTCAAGATCATTTTTGATTTGTCTTATTCTCTTCATTTATTAGAACATAGACTTTAGAGGCACAGTCCTGGGTTTGAATCCCCTCCTAGCTCTATTCCAGCTGTAGAACTTTGAGCAAATTATTTAACCTATCTTTAAATAATTTGCCTAAATATCTACAATAACTAACTCATGAGTATAAAATTCAAAATTTCTGAAAAAAATATAATGTGCAAATGGATAGCAAGTTTATAGATGATATTTGATGGAACAATTTTAGTGTGTGTGATTTTTTTAATCCCACTTAACATGATGACCTGTTTGTTTCACTGCACATATTATTTTATTTGCCTCTAAAATGCTGTACCAGACTTCACTTGGTTAGAGAACATGTGATATATGCACCTTATTATCTCAAAACCCAAACAATTTTGAATTCTGGAAGACCTATGGCTATAAGGATTTTGCATAAGGAATTGCATATCTGTAATACTTTTTTCTTAGGGTTGTGAGGATTAGAAATAAACTATATTACTTTTTTAAGACATTGGTACAGTAGGCACTTGGTAAATTGTGGTACTGAATTCCAAAGTGTCTCTTTTAAATTCATACTTGTGTGTTCAAGATAGGAGAAAAAACCCAAAAAGGATTATGAGAGTGCAATGAAGCAGAGCGAGACAAAAAGCCCTGAATTACAGCTTTAAAAAAAAATCATTATTCTATAAATTATCTTTAGTTCACTCATAATTATTATTATGCTTCAGAAAGCATATGTCTTTATTAATGTCCACCCAAAACCTAAAAATTATTTCCAGGCCTTATTTGGTAGCTGCCTACCTCTTAAGGGACAGTTTGGTCACAAAGAAGACTTTGATGGAGAACCAATGTGTTTAATTAGACTTGAATTCTCTGCTCTGGGAAATCACTCTATAGAAGCTGGCCTTGCTTTCAGCATAACTCAGTATTTTGAAGTAGGAAGTTAAGTGCTACAGCTCATCTGGAAGAAATTGCACATAATGGCATCAAGTTCACCACCACTAATAGAAAACATGGTGTCCTCCAGTGGGTGATAAAATGGGATAAATGCAAGACCATGCTTCCTCTCGGAATAATTGCAGTGACTATGCATTATGTATTGTAAGGTTTTAAAAGAGGAAAAACAGCAAACTTTTTTTTTTTTTATTGTTGGTGTTAAAGGAGTGAAAAATAAAAAGAACTGCTGTATAAAGGACCACAGCTCTCTATGACAAAATGTGGTTAAAAATGGCCTGACATTTCTTCCTGAAAAAGAGCTAGAGCTATTCTTGGAGGAGAAAACTTATTCTACTCCCAAAGGATAATTGCTGTAACAACCCCCTTCAATATTTTTGTGTATTATCTTCCCGAGTGGTCCTAAATCTCAGATCGAAAGATGCTTCCTGGATATAAAACAAGTGGAACACCCACACCAAATGCCTTTTTAGTACCCAGCTTTATGCTAGAAGCTGTAGCAAAGCATTCACCAGGAAGAAAACTTATCAGCAGGACAATTTCTACCTCTGATGAAAACCTAAACTCAATTACTACCCAGGCAGTGTTTCCCTTATATAAAACCTGAAGTCAGTCTGTTTGCCAATCTTACAGAAGTAACTCAATTTTCAGTGACTGTAGAAGGGCAACTTCTGTGAACACCTTCATAATCAAGATACTGTGCTTGAAGCAGACCATGAGAGCCAAAACTCAAATCTGTAGTGTTTTGGGTGGGAAATGCTTCATCAGTTCTTCCTATATTTAATCAATCAAAATAAAAAAATTAAAGATAATACTTCCTATTAATGCATCAATGCCAAGTACAGCGGCAACATTTCCATCTAATTTTTATTTTAGCCCTCCAACCAATGTTGCCTAAACAGAGTTCATTACAAAAAGTCTGACTATGAAGATGAAGTTTGATAAAGAAGTTAAATTGATTTTTCCATCTTCCTTATTTTTTTAAATTAAAGTTTATTGGGGTGACAATTGTTTATAAGATTGCATAGGTTTCAGGTGTACAATTCTGTAAATTGTGCCCCCCAGAGTCGTATATTGAAGCCCTAAACTCCAATGGTATTAGGAGATGAGGCTTTTGGGAGGTGATTGGGTCTAATTAGATGAGATCATGAGGGTGGGGCCTTCATGATAAGATTAGTGCCCTTATTGAAAAGAGTCACCAGAGAGGTTGAACCCCTCCCCCCCACTCTCTGCTTCCCCTCCTCTCTCTGCCTCACTCCCTCTCTCTCATCCCACCCCCATTCCCACCCACCACCACCAGGCAAGGACATAGCAAGAAGGCAGCCATCTATAAGCCAGGAAGAGAATCTTCACCTGAAAGTGACCATGCAGGCACCTTGATCTTTGGCTTCAACTTCCAAAACTGGGAGAGAATAAATTTCTATTGTTTTAGCTGCCCAATCTGTGCTATTTTGTTCGGGAAGTCTGAGCAGATGAAGATAAGATCCAAACTGAGTCAAACCTGAAATTTAGTTCACGTGGGCACAAAGACCAGGCCTATTGGATTGTGTTAAATAAAATTTTAAGGTAAATTGTTAAACAATTGAACAAACATGAGCAACCAGTTTATTGTACAGAAAGAAACAACAACACCATTTTAAATCAATCCAACTGTTATTCTTTCAGAAATCTAGCAGATGACATGTATTTATTTTGAAGATGCCCCCAATAGAAAATGACATCTTAAAATGGGAATTTTGGTACTATCATGTTAGGTATATATTAGGAGCAAGAACAAAGATTAATTGCATCACACAATCATAGAATGTCAGAATTGGAGCCTTTATATTTGTCTACCATAGAGGCTTTTGACTTATACGTGAAGTTTTGATTTCTTGGGAATAGATGTGGGCAGTTTCATTGACTCAGGATCAGTTTTGTGAAGTGAGACTGCTCCCTCATTCCAGCTTTGCACAGTGTCAGTGGATTAATTTGTTTTACACAGTGGAAATCCAGAAAACATTATTTGAAGAAAACATTCTGAAACCTTTTGCTCTACTTCAGCCTTTCATTTGCTAATGAGGAAGAAGAATTCCTGAAATTAATGGGGTCACCCCCTTTTTTTCTCTAGTCCCGACAAGAGTTATGTATTTCCCTCCAGTTTTTCTGAAGAGACTGACTTTCCAATTGGCTTTAGCATCACTGCAATGCTATGGTCTGCCTTCTACCTTCTGTTTTCTCTCTTCATCAAAAACCTATTATTCTGTGACGGACATTAATTTACGGAAACCTCTTTCACTCCCAGCCTAGGCAAAAAGTATACCCTAAGCCAGAGGTTGTCAAAGTACAACCTCTGTGGGCCAAATCTGACCCACCACTGATATTTTGTAAATAAAGTTTTATTGAAATATAGCCAGCCTCATTTGTTTATGTATTGCCTATGTCTTTTCTCATGCTACAATAACAGAGCTGGGTAGTTGTAATAGAGACCATACGGCTTGCAAAGCTGAAAATATTTGCTATCTGGCCCTTTACAGGAAAAGTTTGCCAACCTCTGGCCTAAACTACCTTGACGGCTATCCAGCTTACCGACTACTTAGAATTGAAAGATACAGTTTTGGATGAATTCAATTCTGTTATCTTTTTCCTTCTTGTTTTGCCAAGTCCTTGGTTAGCTGATCTTCTATTAGACTCTTCACTGATGAAAGCAGTCACCCTACATCTGAGCAATATAGAAGCCTTCAGAAAGCACCAAAAACATCTTAAAGTTATTTTTTGTTGTCTTATTTCTTCGACTTATAGTCACCAATTCAATATTTGGAGAATTTGTTTCCAAATATTGTTGTCTTCTCTATTTCCTGGGATCTATTCAGTTTGGCAGATGGTCTCAAAGGAACATTTGACATCATGATGATGAGTTCATGTATGATTTTGTTGTTGTTGTTAATCTGTTATGAATTGGAATGATTTGCACCAGGATTTGTGACTAGATTTCACTATGCTTTGTAGGAATGCGGTCAAATTTATTTCCCTTGACCCTATGCTACCAATTTTAAGTGTCCAGCTTAACCAACAAGGAGAGTGAGTGACACAGAGGAAGCAAGAGGCAGGAGGACGTAATGGTATGGACAAGGGCTTTAGAATCAAATAGACATCATTAGAATTTCAGCACGGACATTCGTTAGTTGTGCTAACGACTGGGGCAAATTCTTTAGCCTCCTGAAGCCTTAGTTCCTTCACCGGTAAAACTACAATTACAATTCCTATCTCATGGTGGCACTGTAAGGATTAAATGCAGTCCTCTATGGGAAACTCCTCTCCACTATCTGGCACAGAGATGTTCGCATTTTCATTATCTTTGTTACTTCCTCCCCCTTCTATCAACCAGGCCTGTTTAATTAACTTACTAACATTTTATAATACATAAATTCATCACTATTTGGAGATAATAAATAGTAAGTGAAATAGTTTGTGAAAAGAGTGGATTTATCTAGCTTGGGGTAATAAACAGACTGACCATCATTAAAGCCCTTTTTATTAATGTTGACAAAGCTCAGAGTTTTTAGTTCAGCCAATAGGTGGGTCTGGTTATGAAATCCAGGTCAACCACTACAATGGTATAAGTCACATTCTGTGCAAGTGGCATTTAGGGCTATATTTCAGCTGTGTAAATTGAGCTGGAGAATTAAGACTGTTTAGCTGCACATATACAATCTTGAAAGGGACCAAATATGTGGCTTATTGCTTCAATATTTTAGGTGAATGTGTTTTTTACTGTAGATGTACCAGAATAATTAAGTTATTTTCTATTTTCATTTGGGGCACACACAGTCCTCAAGGCCTATTTGATTGGGTAATTTGTAATTAGATATAATTTGAGCTTACTATTTGTGGCTTACTTAGGAATCACATGAGCTTTATAACTTTATTATTTGCATCAGAGTTACCACTTTTATCCTCTGCAAAAATTCCATTCATTGTGAGACATTCCTGAAAGGGAAGAGAAAGAAAGAAAGAGATGGAGGGAGAGAGAGAAGGAGGAAGGCCTGTAGAGAGAAAGAGAGAAATCAAAACAATTTCTACTGGTACTGGTTCAATTCATGTCGCCACCTTTTTCTATCTCTGTTCTAATGCAGGATTTGTGCTCCCACAAGGATTCACCAGCAACTAAATAATTTAGCTATGCTTTGGTGACCTGGGCTTAGAATGGAAGTAGTAAAATTGTTTAAGAGGTACACTAGGAACTAGTACCCATTTAGGTTAGATAAATACTGGTATGGCTTTATGCTCTTTGAGTTACATTTACTATAAGAAATGACAGTAAAAAGATGCTTTATTATTGCTCCAAATTGATACGTAACCAAAAGCTTAATGGACTTAATTCTTTGATAATATAAAGTAATAAATAAAATTAAAAGATAGACATGACAACTTTCCTAACATTATTTACCTAATTTACCTTTATGTCTTCTATGTGTCCTGAATTAAATGTCTTTTGCCTCATTTTTGGTACACACTCCTTTTTAGGTTGTTTTTGGTAGAAAAATCCCATTTAGTTGTATTTGGCCCCCCAGAGGTGTTATGTGACTAGAAGAATGGCTGGGGCCAATTTCAGTGGCCCCTACCCTATCATATACAACTGTATATGATACTAAACCAGAAACTAAGCAATTTAGCTATGCTTTGGTGACCTGGGTCTTAGAATATGTTCTTCAAATAGACTATGTCTCAGCAGCCCTGAGGGTGAGCTGCCGGATAGTTACTCTATAGAGAACCAATCAAATTGCATGCATAAAGAGAAATTGACTCTGTCTATGGATCCGCCTTTGCTGTACCTTGTATCCATTAAATTGTGCCTCACTTTTCAAAATCCATTAGAGAGTTATTACTACATAATGCTGTTTCTTTGATTGAACTTGGGGGACAAGACACTGATATTTCAAGGAGCCACAGAGGCTGGAGCTGGCTATATGCAAACACATTATCTCCTCTCTCTTCCTGAGTCTGTGAGATCTAGAGTAGGTGGGTTTCTTAGGTAGGTAAGTACCTTAGGTAGGTAGTTGGGTACAGTTCCAAACACTCACAGATTGTAAATGTGCAGCTGAATGGTACTTGGTTGGAAGAAAGTTCTATGGAGTTTCCTGGTTAGTATCAAGGTAATCAGTCTGGAGCTCAGTAACTATTACTTAGGATAATGATAGCTGCTATAACAAACAAGCTCCCAAATTGCAGTGGCTTAACACAATACAAAGTTTATTTCTCTTTCATATAAAAGCCCAATATCTATGATTGGCAGGTGGCCTTCTATGTAATCACTTTGAGGACCCAGGTCAGTTCTGTCCTCTGTTTTATCCCCTCCCCCCGCAACACTTTTTTTTTTTTTTCCTGCAAATGCATGGGGAAAGAGACCTATTCTACCTTAGGGGTGACACGCACCACTCCCCCTCACATTCCACTGTAAAGAACCAGTTATAGATTTCTTACTATAGGCAGAGAGCCTGAGAAATATAGTTACTGGCCTGACAGTCTTTTCTTAGCAACAGCTCTATGTGCAGAAGGAGGGCGTGTATCTCTGATTAACAGTTAGCCATCTTGGCCACAAGAACAGATTTGAGTAAGGTTGAGTCAGAAAGGGAACCAAAATGGAGGTAATGTACAAGGAGAAAAAAGGGGAGTCTAAAGAAATTTCCTAGATCAGAGTTCAGATGATTACAACAAGGTTTATTCAATTTCTGAAATCTTTAAAAATGTTCTGTGAACCATTAAAGGAGTAAATGTGGACCAAACATGAGAATTTGAAAAAAGATTCTTTACCTGTTTTCATTCACCTTGGCCTAAAGTGTGTATCTTCTTCTTTTCACTCCTCTTTACAAAGTTCCCTGGGAGTTAAAGCTTTTGCAGAGTCATCTCTTCCCCATCATTACACACATTAATTGCTAAGGAAAGTCCACCACAGAGAAGCTGATTGGCCCAGGCTCTCCCTTCCAAATTGTTACCGTTATTGAGTGCTTGCTATGTCAGCTCTTTACTAACATTACCTCACTCCAGCCTCCCAACGACCTAATGAGATACACATTTTAACTTTAACATTGTTATTAAAATACTCTTTAAAAATATCTTACAGAGACAAATGGTTTTCTTAGACTTTGCTTATAAACCCAAATCTAAAATACTGGGAAGGGAGCAGGAAGATTCTCTCAGGTCAGAATTAATAGTGGGACTAATGATCTTAGTGAAACACAGTAAGCAGAAACAAACAGAAAAAGAATATACTTAGCAAAGGTAATGGGAGGTTGAACTTAAAAGAAAAATTGTTGATTTCTTGTATCTTCTTCCTTAAAAAAAGGCTCACAACTGCTGTTATCATCATTCAATCCAGTTAAGCAAAGAAAATATACTATCCCTTCCTCTCTTGGGGTTTCATTTATTGCTAAACCATTATTGTGACAATTGCAGAGATTTTACAAATCTCACCGGGCCCACACTATGCTATGACCCAGGTGGTTTTTACAACCATTCCCTTCAAGTGTATGTCCATATGCCTGCGAGTGAGTAAACCATCTTGACACGTACTTCCCAGAGTAACATGTCAAGTTTTATTTCCCCTTGGGTAAATGCTAAAATGTTCACAGCCAAATGTGAAATTAAAAAAAAAAGTAGAATATGTATACATGTATATACTAATTTTGAAAAAAAAAAAAAAAAAAAAAAAGGCCAAACTGTTAAAAACAGTTATTTATGAATGGTAGAATCATAGATAAATTTACTTTTCTTATACTCTCCTATGTTTTGCAAACTTTATAAATGGCTAATTGTTACATTTTTTGAATTAAAAAGTATAAATATTATTACAAGAGGTTATCTCATCACAGACCTGGTATTGCTTCATTTGAACGCTGAAGGAAATCACTATTTTTCAGAATTAGGTAGTTATTTTATTTATTTATTTTTTTTACTGGGGAAGGGGAACAGGACTTTATTGGGGAACAGTGTGTACTTCCAGGACTTTTTCCAAGTCAAATTGTTGTCCTTTCAATCTTAGTTGTGGAGGGCGCAGCTCAGCTCCAGGTCCAGTTGCCGTTGTTAGTTGCAGGGGGCACAGCCCACCATCCCTTGCGGGATTAGAGAAATTGAACTGGCAACCTTGTGGTTGAGAGCCCACTAGCCCATGTGGGAATCGAACCAGCAGCCTTCGGAGTTAGGAGCACGGAGCTCCAACCACCTGAGCCACTGGACCGGCCCCAATTAATTTTTAAGAGAAGAAATGTGTCTATTTAAAATAATAGCTTCAAGAAAGACTATTATTTTAGATTTTTGATCATTTACTGAATTCAAGTTTTTCATACCTTCAGTTGAAATTATTTAATAGTAACTTGTAGAGTGAGGTCCACATTGCAGGTCTAATCTGATAGATTAATAGACAGTGTGGTAGGCCATCGATGAGATAGCCCCCAATGATCCCCGCCTCCTGGTTTTTATGTCCTAGTATAATCCTGTCCCCTTGAATGAGGATTGGACCTAGTGACTTACTTCTAACAAATAAAATACAGACACAATGATAGAATGTCAATTCTGAGATTAGGTTACAATGAGGCTGTGGTTTTCTCTTTCTCACTATTCCTTTCTCTCTCCTTGTCATTTACTAGCTCTAAGGAAGTCAAGAACCATGTTGTGAGCTCTCCTATGGAGAGGGCCATGTGATAAGGACCTCATGTCTCTGACCATCAGCCAACAAAGACATAAGATGATCTGCTAACAGTTACACGAGTCAGCTTGGAAGCAGATCCTAACCCAATTGAACTTTGATTTGGAACGAGAGGCACCCAGCTAAGCCATGCCTACATTCCTGATCCCCCAGAAATTATGAGATAATAAATATTTGTTGACTTATGTTACTAAATTTTACCATAATTTGAACACAGCAACAGATAATTATTACACATTAGTATAGGTTATCTGAAGTAGGATGCTGCAACAGATTTTGAGGCTTTGCCTACTCCTTAGGAAAATGTAGTCCATCAGTTATAATTGTCTGCCATGACACAGGATAGCAGGAATGGTATCATGGGGGCTATTCTTTTACATTCATGCTCTAGTTGGCCTCCATTATGATGAACAAAATGGTAGCCAAAGAATAGATTTATTTGGGATTCTGGGAAATACCTTGGTATTAATATGATCTGTTAGTCCACTGTCAGTCATTAATATCATGACATATTAATTGATCAGATTGGTCTGTGGGTCCCGATTTGGGTCTGTTTCCTGAGGAATGCAGATTATATGATTCAAGGAGGCAGGCAGGATCTGAGGCAAGACTCTGGGCTGCCCAAGTTAGGCTAGGGGTGCTGGTGTTTTCTGGAGTAAGCCCCGGAACAGAGATATGGACGATGAAAAAAGTGGAGAGAGAATGAATGACAATTATCCTGTACCATACAATTTGTTTGATGTCAGTCCCAATTTCTGGGAAAGTTAAGAGCTTGTGAGTGCCAACAAAGTGGCCCAGAAAAGATATTAGTTCATGTCTTAAGTGTGTCGGAAGGATGACTGGCTCTGAGAAATTACTGCTTTCCAGATATTGATACCCAAGTATCCCCGGATGTGCTGGTCAAACAGGTCCTGGAGCATTGCTGAAATGAGAACGTGTTCCCTTATCCCTGGAGGGGGAGTTAGGATGAGGGTGTGGGGTGGGAACAGGGTATTGAGTAAGTCTCTAATGAACATTGACCTGTGATCCAAAGGAGTGAGAGACTTTGAGAAAGAAACGTTGAAGTAAACTTCCTAATATATAAGACCCATTTCACAGACAACTCAGAGTTCAGACATATTCCTTTGTTGTGGGTGGAGGTATACTTTGCACAACCAAATGCCATATTTGTGAAAGTCTGAAAGGACATTATCTGTAATTCCTTAGGAATTGAAATAAAAATGAGCTTTCTATAAGACATGCCTGAGGACTTCTGAGGATATACGTAACATAGATGAAGCATGAACAATGCTAAGAAAATGGTTATATACCTGAAGTATACTTAACCTATTATTTTATGTCTAATTAGAAAACTATACTAAAATTTAAATTGCTTTAACAAGATACTTAGAGTATTTTCATGGATACTATGTAGATAAAAATGTGTGTATGTGTTTAACCCAGAGAGATTATACTTGCTACTTATTGCAACTGTGGCAGAAGATTGCATATTCTCATATTTAAAGAAATTCAGAAAATGATAAGAAAATGTGTCAGAAGTTTGAGATTTCAGTGGTGTTTATGTTCTGCTTTCTTATCTTATTAAACTATGTTGAATATAAATATAAATATTGTGAAGAGACCCACATGAGATTTCTCCCCATGATTAGAACATTCCTCTATTTCTCTCTATTAAAATATTCTCATTTAGTCACTCTCAGAAACCTTTCCACATAAGGAAAATATTTTTCTATTTCATTTTCTCTTGACCCCTTTGGAAGTTCCTTAAATGTTATTAGTCATACAAACCCATTGGGGGACACACACACACACACACACACACACACACACACACACAGAAGCTGAGAGAAAAATGTCTTAGTTACATAAAGTTGAAAAGAGAAATGCTAATAATCTCCATCTTTGTCCAGGCAAATACAATGGAGAAAGCAAAAAGGACACATAGGGTAAATGTTTATTTAATGCTTGTAGTGTACAGGATGAGGCCATATTCAGCCTGAATCTGGGTTTTTGTCTTGGCATGGACACATTAATTTATCTCTTTGGAAGCTGATGGTTTTCTTTATTTTACTGGTAAGAGAGGTAAAAGATGCTTTTGCTAACAGTTTCAAAACACACTTGATTTTTTTTTTTAAGTCCAAGAATAACATATTCAGTTACTCGTCTGATGTATTCTCCGGTTGTTTCCTGGACAGACTCTCCAATGCCAGTTGATTTAAATCAAAAGAGTGCTTGCTCCTCATCCCATGTGGCTCCTGTCCAACCCCGCTTCTACCTTCACCACCATTTTGATCACCTCTCTCTTCACAATGGAGTCCATCATTGGAAGTTGGATTCAAGTTTTAGTTTCACTTTGAAGTGTTTGCTTCACAAGAATTAGTGGATTTGAAGATGATTAGAATATTCAATGATTCTCCAGCCAGTTAAGCAATTGCCAAAGTGATGAAGCAGATACATCTGCACCCTCAATCTTATGGAGTCTTGTGGTTGGTTCCTGTGGCTCCATTTAACTGAATATTCCAACCCTATCCATTCTTCCATGCACACCAATTATATATTCCACATCCTCCTGACCATAGGACATACTATTTCTTAATAAGGCTCCAAAGAAAATCTATGCATTTTCTACACCACTCAGAGGGGTGAGCTCTGGGTTTGCTCTGGTTGTGCCACCTGAGCTGTGGGTGTGTTTTCTGGGGTAATGAAACAGTCAGACACTTCGCCAGTCCAGTAGGGATGCAATTAGAATTAGAAAGGCATAGAATACCTTACTAAAGTTCTAAGGAAGCAATAAAATGAAAAGAACAGCTTTTAGTTTTCAGTACAAAAAAATCCTGGCCCCAAATTAATTTTAGTTTTTCAAAGTCTAACTGAATAGATAGCCTTTCCTATGTCCTTTCATTGGACTCAAAACCAAAATGTCAAGCAGTGAGGCTTGATGTTCCTTGAAGTTTCCAAGTGCTTCATTTATAGGTTTAAGCTGATTGAAAACCCAGTTGCACTGAGGAGGAAGGATAAAAATGTTATGCTGGGATAATAATACAACTGTTGGCCCATCCCAATAAATAGCACCACCATGCACATGGTGGCTCAGTTTCCCCAAATTGGAAATTGTTCAGTACCTCCCCCTGTTAACCTTGAAATCCAATTAACCACTAAAAAGTAGTGATTTAGTGATCACCACCAAAAATATAATCTCAAATAAATACACTTTTCATCTCCACTGTTGTCACCCTAGTTTTATCTACCTTCAGTTCCTAATTGAACTATGGTGATGACTTCCAGTCTTCATCCTTTCTTTCTTTCTAATAAAAATTGCATATATTTAAGGTATACAATGTGATGATTTGATATACACAGTGAAACGATTACTACAGTCAAGTTAATTATCTCCTCCCATCGTTACGAGAGAGAGAGAGAGAGAGAGAGAGAGAGAGAGAGAGAGAGAGGAGAGCACCTGAAATCTACTCTCAGCAAATTTCTAGTATTCAATACAGAATTATTAACTATAGTCCCATTCAGTCCATAGAATAGCCCAGGGTCAAATTTGATCATATCAGTACTCTGTGGTCTACACAAATAACATGATTTTTTTTTTTGAGTTTTTGAATGAGAAAAAAATTATTGTACCCAGAAAGGACTTTCTGACTCTGAATTATATAAAAAACTACCCAAACACATTTAAAATCATTATTTTTCTGGGTCAGTTACTGCAACAAATATATCATTTTGCTAAGTGTACTATTCTCTAGATAATGAAACACATTGTTCCGTAGGTTGTTGCCCTCTTATTTATACAGGGCAGAAGAATGCTCTTAATAGTTTACATATCGAGTCCATTTGAATGTTTTTGGCAAGAATAATAAAACGTGCATGTTACTCCTTTTGTCATACCTACCTCTCTTCACTTCTCTGTGACCCAGAGGCCACCTTTCATTTTTCTTCCAGCTAATTTTAAAATTATCTCTATGAGTTGATATGCTTATACTGATATTTCTTGGTTTTTAATTTTTTTCTCGATTATCTCTTGATGTAGAGAGAGCTAATATTTAACCTTCATTTTACAACCACTTCCAATACACTTTCCTTCCCCTCATTCACTCAAAACAATTATATCAGAATTTTTGGTTAAATCAATATTCGGTGTTTACATCATCATGGCTATCAGAATACTATTTCCAGCTGAGTCACCTAATATATTATGATCACATTTTCTTTCTTTCCTACTTCCTAGAGTTACTAATTGCATGTTTTCCCCATGTTTATCACTGCTACCCCATATTATCTGACAGGGTTGGAAACCTCTTTACACTGTGATCAAACACGCTAGGTAATCTTGATCAGTTCTATTTTCTCCCCATTTGAAAGGAAACTATTTTGCTGTCCAATATGAAATATTTGATTTCTACGTCTGTGACAGTTTTCATCCTAAGATTTCCCTCTACTATCATTCCAGAAATATCTTTCACTTCTCTCTCCCCTCCCCATTTTTTTCCCTCTCCTGGGTTAGATCCCTTGTTTCCTGATACAATACCCCTTGTTGTAGAGGAGCACATATTCTATTGCTTTTTGGCTTGGTGTACCTGAATATATTTTTATTCTGTCTTTAAGCGTCAAGAATGGCTTCATTGAGCATGGAATTTTCCAGGCTAAAACTCATTTTCCCTAGAAGTTTAAATACATGATTCAATTGTTCTTTAGCTTCTAGTATTCCTGGTGCAAAACCTGATAGTATTCTTATTTCTGATTATTTGTAAGTGATCTCTATGTTTTTCTTCTTTTTAAACCCAGGGTTCTGGAATTTGACAACCATGTGTCTTAGTGAGAGTTTTTCAACTGTTAAACTGAGACTTCAATTGTACTTCTTTCTAGAAATGTAGGTTCTGAGAATTTTTATGTATTATTTCTTAAATATTATTCAACCCTTCATGTTTCCTACATCCATTTTCTGGTATTTGAGCTTCCCAGTTGATCCCAATTAGAGTTATTCTCTAATTTTCTTTTCTTTTTAAAAAATATTACTTTTTATCTTTGTCATTTTGTTCTACTCTCTGAGAGAGATCTTTGATGTCTTCTCAATTGTATCTTTCAATGCATTCTGTACACATGCATGCTTATTCATGCTCTCATGTGTCTTTAATTTCTGAGAGCTCTTTTTGAAATTTTGTGATTGTTACTTTTTATAGCATTTTTCTTTTTTCTCTGGAGAAATTAATGATAGTTTTGGAGAAATTTCCCCCTCCTATTTGCTATAGCTTCCGAATTTCCTTTGTCTTTGTTAGAGGCTTTTCACTAATATTTAGTCTGTACATATGTGTATATTTAAGAGTGAAGTATACAGCAAACAAAAATGGAATAATGTTTGTTGTGAATATGCAGGAATTTTCAACTGGTGGGCTTCACTGTGGAATCCTTAGATGGGAATCCAGCCATTTGGGGACTCAGCTTTCTCTGCTCTAGGATTTCCACCTTCTAAAAAATTGACGTTTCTTGTCTATTGTAGTCTCCGCTTCTGTTTTTTTGTTACTGTCAGTTTAGCTTTTGCACTTACTTATTTTCATATATTAGCAATGCCCTGTAAGATATTATACATTAGATTTTAAATAATATGTATGGACTGTTATATTTTAAGTTTATACAGTATGGAAAAGAACATTTGACCAAGAGCTGTCAGTTCTACTTGAAGAGAAGGTGAGGGTGCCATGGAAATCATAAAGAGATTGTCCCTTGGCTAAGTCTTGAGAGATGAAGATACTGGGCAGACAAGAAGCTGAAGAGCACGCTGTGCATATGGTAGAGAAAGAAGACCCAGGACATAACATAGTGTTGTCTTTTCTGTAGAACTGCAAGGGGACTAGCTCGGGTTCAGGTAGTGGGTGAGAGTGAAAAATGAGGCTCTGAAGTCAATCAAGTTCAGATTATAGAACTCCGTGCACTCCATTCTGAAGCCCTGTGCAAAGCATCATGGGTAATAAACAGTGAGTAAGACTTCGTTTCTTCCTTAAGTCATAAAACTAAATAGCAATAATGCTGGGCATAACTGTGTGAATTAAAATGTGTTTTCCGAGGAGAAAGAGGTGATATCTGATTGAGAGAAAATGTTTTACGAAGGAAGAAACATTTGTAAGGCCTCCACTTTTAATAAAGAGAGCTTTGGCGAGAAGAAACTGAGATGGAAGGAAAAGCATGGCCCTGGACATGGAAAGGACGATTGCAGAACAGGCAGTCCAATCTGGTTGGTATCCAGGCAGTGAGGTAAATCTGACAATATGGGCTGAGCCATAGGGTGGATGGACTTGGATGTCAGGCTGGGCAGTCTGTGCTTCATTGTGTGGCTCACAGTCAAACTTACTTAAAATGACAGTCAATGTCTTTGATGTGCACCCTCATCTCTCATCCTTGTTTCTGGTAAATGGTCTTTCTTATTCTCGAAGCATGAAACATCCTTGAACAAGTAGTAGTTTCTTAACTTGTTTTCCTCCTTTGTTTATCCTCCTGTTAAATTCATCTTCACACCTTATCCAGGGATTGGACAAATGTGCATTGAAGAATCTAATCTCTGCTTTTAATGGCTGACCACTGAACTTGAAATTCAGATTCCTTACTATGGCCTACAGGATCCCAAAGGCTCTGGCTCCTGACTGCATCTTGGACTTCACATCATACCATTTTCTTTTACACTCTCTACACTCCAGTCAAATATCAATTTGGTCTTCCTTTACTATGACAAGCTCATAGCCATCTCCATGCCTTTGCACTTGCTAGTCTCTTTACCTGGGATGCTCTTTTACCAGCAATTTGCATAGTTGGCTCCTGTGTGGTTTTTGGGTATCAGATAAAATATCATTTCCCCAAAGTGGCTTTCTCTCTCTGGCCATTATATTGAAACTACCCTCTACCCCTTCTTCCTCTTATTGTGTTGCATTACCCTATTCATTTCCTTTGGAGCACTTTTCTTAGTATGTAATTATGTTGCTTAGTTATGTGTCAAACAATTATTTGTCAATTATCTGTTTCTCAACCCATGAGAAATTACCCTTCAAGAAATCAGAGACCTTGTCTTCCGTATTTTCTGCTGTATCCCCAATGCCTAGTATAGTGATTGACACGTAATAAATACTCAGTAAATATTTGTGAATTAAAAGAATAAATGGATATGTAATTATTTGAAATGCTTCTCCTCATTTTTGTTACATCAGCTCCCTAAATATTAAATAGATCCATAATAACCTCTTTCTTTAACTAAATAATTTCCTTCATGGTTTTTGTTCTACATTCTTCCTTATTTCTATAAATACTTATCTGCTATACTGTACTCTTCATGAGGGAAGAGACCAGGTTTCTATCTTGAAACATTTTACTCTTGGTGTCTTAGCCATAGTATATGCTCAATAAATATTTTTTAAATGCCTGTATGATGAGGAAAGTTGTGTGAAAAAATAAGAGGTAAATGGTGGGACTGTCTTTTGCGTGGAAGGAAAGAGATTTGTCTCTAATCTTCCATAAAACATTTAACACATATTATTAGTATTGTTCTTACTGTCATTCTTGCTGTTCTTGTTAGTCCTTATCCTGGCTCTACTGATAAGTGTGAGTTTTTGATCTTAGGGTCTTAGGGCACACTGATTTATATTTCTGAATTTTAATTTTTTCATCTGCAATATAGAGTTTTTTGCTTAAAGTGTGACCTATAGCCCAAATTGCCTCAGAACTCTCGGTGTTGTACATAAAACATAGATTTTCATGTTCTCTCCCTGAATCTCCAACTGCCTAGCATCTCTGGGACTGGGGAATAGGGATCTGAATTTTTTACCTCTTTCAGTGATGCTTATGGAGACTGAAGTCTGAGAAACACTGGTGAGGGGTTCTAGTAAATGATTTTCTATGATTCTGATTCTCCTGTGTAACTGAAATAATCTATATTGACCATCTAGTAAGAGAAAGAGAGAGCAATATTCTTCAGTTATTGCTCATGTAGATGGCTGCTGCAGGAAGTTTCCTAGTAGTTCTTGTCGGCTGCTAAGCAATGTGCTGTTTCTTGTGAGTAATGGTCTATTCTTTGCATTCTATTGTATTAAATTACATTATGCCTCATGCTTTGTGTCTCAGGGAAAAATAAAACTGTGGCATGGTAATTTCTCTTAGAAAATGTTTCTGCTTATACAGATCACATAGCTCATGAGTCAGATTCTTCAAATATATACCTTTTGGGCCGTAACCCAGGTATTTTGGGAAGCTGCAACAACTTCCAGCTGTGGGTCCAAGTTGGTACATTGATGCTGTTTATTCTGCAACATGATTATAACAAAGGGCTATAGGAATTCAATGGTCAGTGAGGACCATTAAAAACCAAGTGGGGAAAAGTGACTCTATCGAGACAAAATATATGACACAAAAAATGAAAAATAATTGCAAAAATTTAAACAAGGACTCATTTCCCTCTCCCTGGCAAATTTACAGACAGTCATGGTGAGAAGGTGACTTGGATGAGCAATAACTGCTGACAATATTTCCATGGAAGGAGGGGAGTAAAGAGAGAGATTGACAACTGAACGGTAGCACAGGTGCAGGAGAGAGATATAAGTGGGCTCAGGAGAATAAATACCTTTTTCTGGAGATGCAGCTCAAAGGGAATTAATTTCTGTCTACCTCCATGACTCAGCTTGTTTGATAGAGTTCTAGAAAATGTTCATACACTGAAAATGGAAGCAAAGTCCCCCTGCCTCTGCCTCCCCCCCAAAAAAAACTTGCACAGACACTTGAGGTAAGGATGACTTTAACAAGGATTTGGGAAGAGGGAAATGTTTTTCATTCTCAATATTTCAGACTGAGACTGGCCATGGATTTAATATTTATATGCTGTGTACCCACATCATGTTTGAGACATACGCGTGCACATGCACACGTTTCTGTTATTTCAATTTAATATAACTTGGTGGAGGACTCTTACGTGTCAGATATTCTAAGGAATGCTGAGAATCACTCGACAATAGCTCTAAAAATTAAGTACATTGGGAAACTCATCAAAATTTGCACTTATGCATAACCTAAATAAGTATTACTAAGAATAATGACAATGACACTGAATATTGGTGCCACAGTTTTACAATTTATAAAGTATTTATAATTCCCTTTTGTCATCCTCACATCATCTCATGTAATCCTCCCCGCAGCCTGGTAAGGCAGGCTTAACCCCCAATACTCAAAAGGTACAAGTGGTTTACCCAAAGTAAAAATACTACTTAGTGGTTTGGATGGCTAAACCACTAAGAACTAGTTATCCACCTTTGCACCAGGAAAGGTTTACAACCAGCTTTTTTGTGTGTTTTAAGGGTGTCTGGAAGTTGTGAGGTCCCAGATAGCAGACAGAATTCTCCTTTTTAAAGTCTGGGTGTCATCCTCAAGTGGCCTAGGGTGGAAACTCTGAAAAAAGAACAGAATGTAGGGAAAATGCTGAGACTGTAAGTTAGCTGACACCTAAGAGCATCATTGGGAGTCAGGAAATTGGTCAGGGCCCAAAAAATCCCTTTTCGTGCATGGGGAAGTGGACAGATGAAATGGAACTTGTCCAAGCCCTGATAATCATTGTGCAGATTAGAGGACCAGCCTCAGCACCACTTTCGCAGCAACACCTTGCCTGGGAAGCTGCCACTCTGCAGTTAGATATCAGACTGTTTCTTCACTTGGGTCATGTCACGTGCTAATTTCCCAGTCCATCTTTTTTGGTAACAGTGAAACACCCTGGATACTCAGTGTCAGGGGATCACAGGATAGCACATGAGACTTTTGTTCTGATGTGCTGCTATCAGGTATGTGCTGGGGGCAGAGCTTAAGTACCCACACACTAGCAAAGAAATGATACACAGTGTGAATTTTCAGATGAGGAAAGGGAGAATGTTGCTGTATAAAAGATGTTGGGAAGGGATATCTTCAGCCACCAGTGAAGGGCATCGAGTAAGGACAAGCAAAATGAAACTGTCACATTGAGGGAAAATCTAAGCAGTCGATTTAGAAGGTTAACTGCAAGGTATAGTGTATTTATGACTTTCAGCTTCTAGGAAAATTAAGCCACTAGGTGAACAACAGAGAGCCAATCACTGGAGAAGCCAGGAGAGGAACCCCCAGTCCAGAGTTTTCCCCTGGTTTCTACTCTGTCTCCCAAGCTGAGCGGTTCATCCCTGGACAAAATCCCAGGTGTCAGTCTGCTCGGCCTGACAGAGAATCCCAGAGTGTTGCCCCGTGTCCTTCCCAGTTTAGGAAGAAATGTTAATGAAAAACTAATACACTTACCATTCCACCACGAAAAGCCCCAATTTCCCTTTTTAATGCAGAGAGCAGAAAGTAAAGACCTACAACTGCACTGCGCTGTAGAAATACATGAGCTGTAAAAAAAGTAGTTCTTCGTAAATTGTACATACTCTCGTTTCAATGTGCCACAGGTCATCTGCATGAAAAAAATCAGAGCTCCGGAAAGTCATTTATTCCTGTAGTCCGTTTCCCACATGGAAACCTAATCACCTCTGCCACAGTGAATCTGGCTCCTTGGCAGTGGCTGGATATGACTTACGGGGCTGAGACCTCCAAGGGCAGCAACACTCAGTAGGAGCAAATGGACTTCTAAGCAACCAGACAATAATTTCCTAATGCAAGTGCTGGGAGCTGGAGCCAAGCACATTTCATTTCTTACCTTCCCTATGGTTTAGAAATTAATGAACAGAACATGAGGTTTCCCAAGGTAACATATGCAAGCCACCTACTTACAGCAGACTTTTCTCAAGTGTCACCATCTCTCTCTACTTGGCAATTGGAGCCAGCCATTAGTAAGGCTATCCGACAGTGACAAAGATCAAAGGGTTAAAGCCTCTGAAGATAGCATGGAGGGTATTTTAAATGCACAATATATGTCCTCTTTCCCCTTGGGTTTAGTATGAGTAATGCATGGGACTTTATCTGAACTTACATTTAAGTTAGGCAACGCTTGTAAAAGCACATGAGAAAGTGCCTGGCCCACAGAAGCACTGTTATAATAACAATTATTACTAGTAATATCTGGTATGAATAGAATTAGTGTTAGTACTTCTGTTATAATTATAATAATTCTTGTTATAATTTTTATAGTCACAATGACAATTGGCAGGTTTGTTGAATAGGAGAGCACAATGAGTACATGAAAGAAGAAGTACATCCAAGATTAAAAGGGACTGAACATATAAAAGTTAATTTCATTTTTTAGCTTTACTGAAGTATGATTGACAAATGCAATTGTATACAATGTAATGTTTTGATATAAGTATACATTATGAGATGATTACCCCAATTGAGCTAATCAACCTATCCATCACCTCACATAGTTACCATTTTTTGTGTGCAGTTAGATCACTTAAGATCTACTCTTTTACCACACTCATGTATACAATACATTATTAACTATAGTCACCATACTGTACAAGTAGGTCTTCAGAACTTATTATTCATCTTATAACTGAAAGTTTTTGCTTTTTCACCAACATCTCCCATTCCCCCCATCCCTCAGCCTCCAGAAACTACTCTCCTCTGTTTCTATGAGTTAAGTTTTTTAAGATTTCATATAGAAGTGAGATCATACTGTATTTGTCTTTTTCTGTCTGGCTTACTTCACTTAGCGTAATGTCCTCTAGGTTCATCCATGTTGTTGCAAATGGCAGGATTCTTTTGTGTGTGTGTGGCAGAAATACATATCACCTTTTTAATCTATTTACCTGTCAATGGACATATACATTGTTTCCATATTTCGGCTATCGTGAATAATACCGCACTGAACATGGGAGTGCAGATAGCTCTTCAAGATAATGATTTTATTTCCTTTGGATATATACCCAAAAGTGGGGATTGCTGGATCATGTGGTAGTTCTATTTTGATTTGTAGAGGAATTTCCATACTGTTTTCCATAGTGGCAGTACCAATTTACATTTTCCATCAAGGGCTCTCTTTTCACCACACCCATGCCAAAATTTGCTCTCTTTTGACTTCTGATAGTAGCCTTTCTAATAAGTGTAAAGTGATATCTCATTGTGGTTTTGATTTGCATTTCCCTGATGATTAGTGATGTTGAGCATCGTTTTATATACCCGTTGACCATGTACATATCTTCTTTGAAAAAAATGCTTATTCAGGTCTGTTATCCATTTTTAATTGAGGTGTTGTTTTTTTGCTATTGAGTTGTATGAGTTACTTATATATTTTAGATATTAACCCCTTATCAGATATATGATTTGCAAATATTTTCTCCCATTCAGTAGGTTGCTTTTTCATTTTGTTCATTGTTTCCTTTGCCATGTAGAACTTTTTAGTTTGATATAGTTACACTTGGTTTTTATTCTTTTCTTTTTGCTTTTGTTGCTTGTGCTTTTGGTGTCATATCCAAATAATCATCGCCAAGACCAATGTCGAAAAGATTTTTCCCTAGATTTCTTTCTAGGAATTGTATGATTTCAGGTCTTAATGTTTCAGTCTTTAATCCATTTTGAGTTAATTTTTGTGTATGGTATAAGGTAAGGGTCCAATTTTATTCTTTTTCACGTAGATAGCCTTCTTCCCTATCACATATCCAACTACAGAACCTGAAGTGGCCCTGTCACCCAGCTCCAGTCCTCTTCTACTGGCAATCCAGAGTCAATCCTGCCCCCACAGTAAGAGACACACCAGTTCACTCCCCATAACGGCCTCGCTGGCCACTGCAGATTCCACAGCAGCCCTGTCAGATTCCAACTCCAGCCCTGCCCTCAGTCCTACCTGCCCAAAGACCCTGTAGGAGCCATAGCCATCCATGCCCCTCCCTACAGGGCTGGTTCTTCAGGAGCCAACTGAAAACAGGCAGCAGCAATGTGACCAGGATCCTGCCCACTTGTCTGAGATCCATGAGGCAATCCCATCAGTCAGGGAACCAGGCAGGAGAAGGCCTTTACCTACCGAAACCAATCCATAAAGACAAGAAGAGGTGTTTGTTCCTTCAAATGCACCAACACAAGACTACACAAATCACAAAGAATCAGGCCAACATGACCCAATCAGAGGAAATTAATAAAGCCCCAGTAACCTACCCTAAAGAAATGGAGATTTACAAATTGCCTGACAAATAATTCAAATCATTGTCTTAAAGAAGCTCAGTAAGCTACAAGAGAACACAGACAACAAAATCGGGAAAAAGCAGTTCTTCAAATACCAACATCTATGTTGTTGCTCTTTAAAGAAGAGCTTTGGCAATGCAATTGTTTCCTGAGAAAGTCCCATTCAACGATGACGTTTCTAAAATTGTAGCAGCCTCATGCAATAGGTATTTTTAGCAGATAAATCCTTTCCCACATCCTAATCCTGTGAACTACTGGACTATCTCCCTCACTCGGGCTAGCACCCTTATGTCCCCGGGACCCACTCTCCTCTAACCCCGTAAAGGGAGCATGAGAAGCTCATGCGGCATCTGATGCCTTATGTGGAGTGTGTGAACACTAGCCTGTAATGTTGCCAGCATGCTGAGAAGCAGCATAGAATGGTGGGAGAACAGGGGCTCTGGCTCCCAAAATTCCAGCTATGAATCAGAAGCTGAGTAACTCTCAGAGGCCCCTGAAAAACTCTGAGCTTCAGTTTCCTCCTATGTAAAATGGGGGATAATAATAATAACAGCTTCTCAGAGACGTTGAGAAAATGAAACGAGCAGTTAATGTAGGCAAAGCACGTAGGGTAAAGCAGTAGCTCAGCAAGGATGTGCTATTTTCTTCCTCTGGTATTTACCCCTAATCAGCCCCCCTAACTAACCTCCCTTAGAAAACTATCCCCAACTCCTACCTCTCTGTTCTTAATACCATTCATGTTCAATTCATGAATACCCTCTGACTTAAATTTTAAAATATTGAGAAGACTGGTAATGAACAATTTCTAAGTACAGATCTAGGTCAAAAATAGAAAGTGTGAAAAAGATCAAAAGCTGCCAATCCAACAGCCAATAAATAAATGAAAAATCTCTCAATTTTTCTAGTAGCCAGGGAAATGAAAATTAATGGAAAATATCGATTTATAATCATCAGCTTGGCAAAAAGTCTAAAAAGTGAGAATACCTACTCATCGGATTGCAAGAACGGGGGCACTCTAAAATGTTAATTGAGGAAATGTGAATTTTTACATCCTTTTTGGAAAGAAATCTCATATATCTATATCTATCTCTCTATATCTCTATATATTTGCATTATGTCTAGGTTATACCACTTCAGTGTTGTAATAAATATCCTGGTACTAGTGCTTGTATTTCTAAGAGATAAATTCTCAGAAATAGGACGTGGGAATACTGTGACAAAAGACATGTCAACACTGGAGTGGTAAAAACCTAGAAACAATGCAAACATCTATAAAACAACAAAGGCTTCAAATATTTGGTTATCTTGTACATTTATTTTGTGGAATATTAAATAAGATGAATCTATTCCACTTTACTTGGAGAGATTTCCATACTAAGTGAAAATAGCAAGATGCAAGAGAACAAATGATTCTATTCCTGAAAAAGAAGCAGTGGCAAAAATACGTCTAGTCTCTGTGCACGTATGTGTATGTGAATAAACATATGAGCATGGAGAAGGTAACATAAGAAAACCCACTGAGTAACTAACGGTACTTACCTATGGTGTGTCTAAGGGTTGCAGAGAAAAGGGAGGAGGAATGGGAAAGGAAAATTAGCCAAAACTAAAAGCCTGCACAATGTATATTGGCGCATAACGTATATGAGGTCTATGATTACAAAAGCAAAAACAAAAAAACCCTGTGCATTTGTATTATGTTCCAAAATTGTTGTAAAACTATACATGTTTGTGTGCATAAAGAGATGCGTGAACGGGTGGCCACTGAAGTATTAAAGGCAACTATCATGATAACACTCACATAACTTTCCTTCTGTGTACTTTTGTTTTGTTGGAATATTTTATATTGAGCCTTCTTATTTATATAATCAGAGAAAAGCTATTTTCTCTGTACAAAATGGGAACGGGAACGATGCCCAGACTGGCTATAATTCCACAAGGTGAATTCCAGAAATAAGAAAGAAACTTTGGAAGCATTTTTTAATTTGTTTCAAGTCCTGGAAAAACTTAGGATGTATTGCAGGTTGGCAGTGCCAGTAGACTCTGAGATGGAGTTTATGTTCAGGATGCTTATTAGGCGAAGGGCTTGTGATGCTCTCCTGGGGAAGGGAGGAGGAAGCAAGGTTGGGTAGATGGTGAGGGTGAGCTGTCATGACTTGGCTGACCATACAGGGAGCCCTGCAGCTAGAATGGCCCTGTGGCATTGTCCTGAGTTGAACTAAGAAGGCCAGGTTTTAATAACCCCCGTCTTTACATAAATCAGTCCTAAACATGGCGTCCCTGGAGGGAGGGCAGCTGAGGCAATCCCCGAAGGGGCTGAAGCTGAGGAAGGTCTGATGACACTTTCAGCAGCTGAGAACCTCAAGTTCTTTATTGAGAGGACTGGGGCAGTGCATCTCATTCTCTTCCTGGAATGGCCTTGATGATCCCAGTGGGCTGGGAATGATGGCTGGCCTGGCTAAATCCGGGCTTCTTCTGCAGGATCAAATGCTGAGTTCAATTAAAAGAGGCAATCCCACAGGAAAATAGATTTGTCATGAGGGGAAGTTTTTTATGCAACCATTCGACACTCAGAGCAGTAATTTGTGCGTTTTATCAACCAGGGACAAGTATTTTCCAAGCTCCTACCATGGGCCAGGCAATAAGCTGGGTTCTGTGGAGAAAAACAAAGCTAAGTGAGGCTAGTCACTGCCCTCTCTCAAGGAGTTTACAAGGGAGATAAAGTATCTTACACAACACTAGCTCTGCCAGACAGGGAGTGGTAAGTGCTGCCAGACAGGCACAGCAAAGCACTAGAGGAAGGTAGAGGGGCATCTTGATATCAAAACATGAGTGACATTAAGTGAGAAAGTCAGATGACTTTGGAAGCTACGTTCTTAGTTCTGTTGGTAGCACAGCAAGTTTGCAAAAAGCAGGGAACTAGGAAGTCATGGGAGAATGTGAAACTGGAATTTAGAATACCTTAGTTCAAATTATGTTTCTACACCTCCTTGATCATGGATTTGGGGAAAATTGTTTAAAACTATATAAGCTTCAATTTCCTTATAGGTCAAAAGGAGATAAAGCATATCTTGCATGTTGTTTTTAGGGTAATGTGACGTAATGCCAGGCAAGATGCTAGGAGGATGACAGAGAATAAGGTTGTTTTGTTAAGAGTTAAATCCTATGCAAACATGAGATATAATTGTTATTATGTTAATAAGTTGTAGTTAATCCATCCATGAGATTTATAGTGACTTTCCCCAGATAATCAATTTTACAGAATATTGCTGGATGACATACAACTCTCCAGTAGCTTCCCCTGAAACTCTTGGGAATATCTGAATCCTAAGACAAAAACTCACAGCACGATGTTATACTAGATATGTTAATTAATGGAATTATGTAATAAATGTGTCAGATATTAGGTGGGGGAGACTTTTGTATGATACTGATAATCCCTGAGCAAATTTAGGCATCCTGATATCTTTCCCTTATTCTAAATCCTGTCACTCAGTCCTTTTCTCAAAAATCCTGCAGAGTCTGACAGATGCTATTACCCCTGTGATCTGCATCTCAATATTTGTGAGAACTCTATTAAATGTGCTGAATCTTGGAAACAGGCAGAAATTTCCTTTTAGTGAGGTCTCCGGCAAGAGGGCATTCTTCTTCCCCTAGCAACTGCCACACTTTACCTATTGCTCAAGTACCAAAAGGAGCAGAAATTGTTCACCTCACCCAAGGTTACTCGAGTATTATTGTTTATTTGGCATCCCTGATTTAGCAGTTGATTTTGCACCTTCTTTCCTGGTCCCTTGCTTTTCCTCCTTACCTTCTTCAAGGCAGAGGGGGCACCAAGTGTGTGTTAAGAATAGGGTTAGCCCCCTTTTAACCTCCGTACTCCTAAGTTTCCATCCACAGCCCCACCCCCAGGTCACTCCTTGGAGCCTTATTATTTGAGATCGACAGTTGTCACTTTTTCTAAATCTACACGTGTGAATAAAACCATCTTTACCAAACTCTGCTGTTTTATTTAATATAAAGCATAGATTAGAAACAATTGCATGGTTGCTCAGTAAATGTAGTTTCAAAACAAGCCCCAAAGACTCTCCTTTCCGACCAGATTACTGCTCCTAGGCTCCTGCTATAAAGGAAATTTAGAGCATCCCTGCCTGAAGGTAACTTAATATTTCTCAGTTTTTATTCCCACATTTCTCCTCTTTGGCTATACTGAGACCAAGAATCACCATGTGTTATCATGGCCTGCTGAGACCGGCAAGCGCTATAAGAGAAACTCAACCCCTTACCCAATTTGTTCCCCAAAATCAGAATGTAGAGTGGAAAAGGTAGAGGACTAATCATGGCAGAGGCAACACAGTCACAGGGTAGAGCTGGGGAAACACAGATGCAGAGCATGGATGTCAGAGAGACTGAGAGCTGCCATGTCACAAAGTCATTCCTATTAATTACTCAAATGGCAGCCAACATGTTACAGAACATATTGGAAGAAGGTGATAGTTTCTGCTATAACTGTATCAGATGCTCCCTTTCTCTTAGCTAACAGAACTCTACATTTATCCATATATTCACCTCTGCACCAGAGATCTAGGTGCTTTAGTAAATTTGATGCCATCCCTAGTTTCAGCGGATGAGTCTTGGCCAGCAATTCTCAAAGTCTTTGGTTTCAGGAACTCTTTACACCCTTCACAAGTGGAGGACCCCAAAGAGCTTCTGTCTTGTGAATTATACATGCCAACACTTATCACTGTAGAAAAGAAAACTAGAAATATTTATTTATAAATATATTTTTAAATAAATCCACTACATGTTTAAAAAAGTAACATTTTCAATGAAAGTGATTATACTCTTCAAAACTAATAAAATGGGTGGTAAAAGTAGAATGGTTTTACATTTTTGCAAATACCTTTAATATTTGGTGCAATAGATTCTCATATTGACTTCTGCATTCAATCTGTTGCAATGTTGTTTTCATTAAAGTGTATAAAGAAAATCTGTCCTCTCACAGATAACGTAGTTGGAGAAAGGAGAAAATTTTCAATAAATAAACTTCTCAGATAATTGTGGCTATTCCTCTTTGATATTACACTAAAACTTGACAAGTGATAGTTTTTCAAAGGTTAGTTGATAAAACTAGAACTATATTACTTGACGTTTCATTTGTTGCATTAAATTCATTGACCTATCATAAACATTAAGAGGAACTTTTAACTATGCATAGCTTTGTAATCTCACGCATTGGTATTAGAAGAATGTTGGTTCATAGTTATGCAGTTCTTCCTCAAATGTTAACGTAAGAAAAATCACAAAAATTACATTCATTAATATCACCAATATCTCATAAGAAAAAAGTCTTTAGTTATTGGGAAGGTGTTAAACTCATGTTGGCAGAAATAAATTTTCCAGAATTCTAATTTTCCCCTAAAAGCTTACATTCTTTCACTGGCAACAATTATGGTCAGTTATTCTTTGTGCTTCCCTTCCTTTCCATTCCTTTCCCTCCCCTTCCCTTTCCTTCACTTCCTTTCCCATCCTTTTCCTTCCTTTCATTTACCCCTCCTTTCCTTTTTCTTATGTTTCCTTCCCTCTTTTCCCTCCCTCCCTTCCTCCTTCTCTCCCTCAGTGCAAAAGGTAGGAGAGCAGAGAAAAGAATAAAACACTGGGTTCTTGGTGAAATTGTTAAGCTACTGATCAAAACACACCTGGGACTCTCAACTTTCTCTATACTTAATAAGATGATAAATGTTCTTAATTTTAAAGAGAATTGAAAATGAGGTTTTATTTTATGTACATATATCATAATAAATTGATTTGAATGAGTATGCATGTACAAGTAATATGGAGCCTGAAGCAAGGTTAGGGTGCCCCACAGAGAACAGTATGAGGTGAAATGTTGAGAGATATGCAGGGAAAATAAAGATCAAAGAAATTACAGTATTTGCTTAACTACTCTGGTTAGGGGTGATCACCAATTCCTTAGAGAGAAAAAACAAAAAACCATGAAGACTGAGATCATAGACACCTGTATATTCTTCACAGTTTTCTAGATATATATAAATTTTAAAACTGTAAATAGCTTTTGTTACAAAGTGTCAGTTAGTCTCAAAAAAAAACTATTTTCACTTTTCTAAGATACCAAGCAAAAGCATTCCTATAGTCAAGTTTATATAAAGGTACTCAGGACAGGAGCTCAAGTAGAAAAATTGAAAAAAAAAGAAAAAAAGAAAAGAAAAAGCACTTCTTTCCTTGAAAAATTCTGTCTGAAATTGCTATTATAGTGATAATACTTAAATGTGAATTTTCAGCATATAGATTGCAAGACCATACCAGAGAAGGGAAGAAGAAATTTTGATGGTTAGTGAAAAGGAATAGATTCTGGGTATGGTCAGATTGTTAGAGGAAGTGGATTTAATAGTTTGCAGAAGTGGGTCTGGTGAACATTCAAGAGGCACTGTGCCT
Organism: Rhinolophus sinicus; assembly: GCF_036562045.2. NCBI lineage: Eukaryota > Metazoa > Chordata > Mammalia > Chiroptera > Rhinolophidae > Rhinolophus > Rhinolophus sinicus. The sequence goes on from NC_133757.1 coordinate 30,797,438, forward strand.
AGGAAATACTGAAAAGGTGTCGGCTTCTCTTTTCTGATTATGCTATTATATTAGTCAGAATATGATAAGTTCTGCTTTAATAACAAATAAACTCACAAAGGCTCAGTGGTTTAGAACCAAAAAGTCACGTAAAGTCTAATGCAGGGTAAGGCCCACTCTCTTTCATCTATTTGGAAAGTGTCCTCTCTCTTGTAGGACATTACAATATCTTAAAATGTGACCTCGTTCATTGAAAAAGGAGAGAAGAAGACCATAAAAATGACACAGTGGCTATAAAATACTTTAACCCAGAAGAGAGTCACATCACTTTCTCTTTTCTTTCATTGGCTAGAGCTAGTATATGACCCATCCTAACCTATAAGGTTACTGGGCATTTTAATTTGACCAGGAAGAAAGAAAAGGACATGGGTGAGCACAAAGAATCTCTACTGCAGTATTCCTTTTTGATCACCAAATGACTGCTTTATTCTGTTTATGTGAAAAACACACTCAATCACTTCTTTAGGAGGGCAAGTCAAAGTCTCACCAGGAACTGCATCCTTTGCACAGTGTAAGATCTCTAGGTGAGGTGGGAAGTCTTTTCCCTCATGTCCAGAGTGGCATGTCTTGGTCGGATGACCTGTGAACTAAAGAGACAAGTCTATTTTGCCCCTCCCCTCCTAATACACATTAGTGGAACAGAGACAGGAAAATACAATAAGGGTTCCCATTTTGAAAGAGAAAGAGTAGGAAATTCACAGTAGTACCTAATTCATGTCGATTCTGAAATTTTGTAGCTTTTCCACTCACATTTCATTCGCTAGGATTAGTCAATGTCCTTGACTGCCTGCTGTGGCCTTTGAAATACCATCTTCCAGTAGTTCCACAAAGGAGAGGAGAACCAAATGAAAATGTGCACTAGAAATCTCTACCACAGTTACTGAAATTCAAAACGACATTTTAATGTAAATCATAGAACTGACATATAGATATGATATTTAAAAACTTATTTTTAGATTTTCTGGGTGTATAATTCTGGAGTATGTATCAAAACTAAACTTCATGTTTTATGCACTTTTTTTTTTTTTTTTGCTTGCACCATAAGTATGTTCCCAGTTTTCCTACTGGGTAACTCAGCTGAGGAGAGGGCATTGAGAAATGAGAGAGAGATGGTATAATAGCTCATCTATTTTAGTGATTTGCCTAAAGCCAGTGCTAGGAGGATACTGATGACCAAATCATCTACATGTTAAGGAGTTAGTCATCAACTATGAAGGTTTACCCAGAAGCATCTATACTCTCAGAGCAATGTTATGTAGACATCTTAGATCCTTGTATAAGGAAGTGGGTCTTAGGTTATATGTGTAAGAATACTTAAATAAAAGTGTATTAAACAAGTACTAGAGGTTTATTAATCTTACATAATAAAACACCTGGAGGATGGTGGTTCTAGGAATAGTTCAGCTGTTCGGTGATGTCATCGAATTCTCTTCCGCTCTTCCAGCTTTGTTATCGTCAACATTTCAACATTTTAACATGCCTTTCTTTGTGTCACTAAATGGCTAGAGCAGCTCAAAGCATCACACCCTCAGAGGAAAAAAATTTAAAGTCAGGGAGGAAGAGGTGGCAGGGTAAGGTCATCTCCTTTAATACCTCTATTTTCACTACAGAAAAAAAACATTTCAGGCTGGCCGGGTGGCTCAGGTGGTTAGAGCTCCATGCTCCTAACTCCGAAGGCTGCCGGTTCGATTCCCACATGGGCCAGTGGGCTCTCAACCATAAGGTTGCCAGTTCAATTCCTCAAGTCCTGCAAGGGCTGATGGGCTCCGCCCCCTGCAACTAGCAATGGCAACTGGACCTGGAGCTGAGCTGCGCCCTCCACAACTAAGACTGAAAGGACAACTTGACTTGGAAAAAAGTCCTGGAAATACACACTGTTCCCTAATAAAGTCCTGTTCCCCTTCCCCAATAAAATCTTTAAAAAAAAAAAAATTTTCTGGAAGTACCCAGAGTCTTCTCCTTTTGCTCTATTGGCCAAGATGGAGTTATTGGAGTCATATGCTCATTCCTATATGCAATCATGAAGGAACATGAGCTTACTATGATTTCAACTGGGCACATTACAGAAGTCCCCAAATGAGAGACTGTCAAAAGAAAGGAGAGGAAATGGCTGCTGGGAGCCAATCTGTAGTATTTACTACAACCCTTTCTCATCTGAAAGCCACTATGCAGGGACTGACAACTGCGTGAAGAAATCAGCAGTAATCATGCTTTATTAAGCTATCTGCTTGGTTATTATCAGCTTCTTAGTTGGCAATTACATAGCTGAACTATAGAAAATGCTTTCAGAAACAATTATAAATGACCTACATAAAAACATTAGGGAGTCAATCTGACCTGTGGCATTCAAGCTGCAGATATGAAAAGCACCAATCAAAGAATGTGAAAGTGCAATAGAACAACAGAAATAATCTGGCCCCATACCCCCATTAACTAGTGAGGCAACTGTGGTTAAGTGAGTTTCCTGCATCACACTGCAAGTTCGAAGAAGAAGATGACTGGTCTCTTCCAAACAATCAGTAAATGGGTTGGATTCAGTTTAGGCAACTCATGTATTAATCTTAAAGATGCAAGAGGACTACATGATGGACCACAGAGACTGTTCTGTTCTGGGGACAACCTCTCCATTCTGCTGGCAAAGAGGGTGAGGCTGCTGCTTCCTGGGCTTTGGTCATTAGGTTGCTCTGGATTTGTGGGACCAGAAGACTTTACTTCTTGGCATATATTAGGAAAATTTAGCCTGATTCCTCTCCATTTTATTTGCTCCTCAGAACTCCTTTTCCTGGCAAAGCAATCTCCTCAATACTTCCTGTGGCATAGAAGGCCAAGAAATTGCAGATGCTTTGGTGCTGAAAATAAAATTCTTGAATTTCTATGGAGTTTCCCCCACCCTTGTCTCCATATCCCTTTTTCCCCACTGTTATATCATTGATAGTAATTTGAGCTGGGCAGAGATAAAGAGGCATATTAGAAATAATATAAGAAAATATCTTGGTTGGAAGATGGAAAAAGGATAATTTAAAATTTTTCTCACTCTTTTTTAAAAACACGTTTTCATGTAGGTTTTTTCATTTTAAGCCTGAGGATCTGAATTTGGAGACTGAGAAGGTCTCTTGTAGAGGAGTTACCTTGAACTCTGGAAGGCTAAGGGAGGCCAGGGAGGGGCTTCAGGGACTGGAGGTTGGGTTCTAACTTCTTCTAAGCTTTCTCCAGACTCTAACTAAGGTTTAAGAAAGGTAAATGAAGGGGACCTTCTGTATTGGGGATGACAAACAATTTTTATCTTATATGCCAGGTTTGAGAAATTTGTAATAAAAACCTTGATCTCTGTGTTACAAAGGACTGGGTTGTCTGGAGAGAATGTTGGCAAGGTTGGAGGCAAGTAGAACCCTCCTACACTGCCAGTGGGAGTGTAATTGGTACAGTCACTTTGGAAAACAATTAGACATTACCTCATAAAGTAAACGTGTCTATCTTCTTGTCTGGCAAGTCTATCCTTCGCTATCTACCCTAGGCAAACACTTGCAATAGGCACCAAAGGATTTATATAACAACATTCATAACAGAATTGTTTGTAATAGCCCAAGCATAAAGCAACCAAAATGTCCATCAAAAGCAAAATTGACACATAAATTGTGGTTAATTTATATGGTGGAATAGTATGGGCATAAACCATAGCTTCATGTATTAACTGAAAAAGAATCACAAAAATTACATTGAGCAAATGAAGCGAATCTCAAAAGAACACATACAATATATTTTCATTTCTGTAAAGGTCAAAACTGGGCAACACAGAACTAGGTTTTTTGGGGTTTTTTTTGAGAAATGTACATTTCGGTACAAAACCACAAAGAGAAGGAAGAAAATAATTATCACAATAGTCAGCACACAATCACCACCAGAAAACAAGTGGGCGGCACAAGTTATCCTTGGGAGTGCTGTTGGCATGACTATAATTCTGTAGGAGAAGCTTTAGTTGAAGTATATCCGGAAAACAGCATTTTCTCATGTACTTGAGCAATTTAAAGACTTAGAGAATTAAGACGTGATGTTAAGGACATAGTCTGCCTGAGAACATTGGAGACCTAACCCATGATAGAATTTTGGAAATGGGATGTGGTTTCAGAGCTGTTTGTAATAACATACATGTAAGCAATAACTCATGGAATCAGAATTCGAGAAGTACACAAATGTATTGAAAGTAATTCATCAGGAGAAAAAATGGAGAGGGAGGTTGAATATGGGCAAGAAGAAAAAAAGGACAGGTTTGACTTATTTGATTTCCCTGATATAAAATAAAGTGATTAAAAAAGTTTTTTTAAGAGTGAACACAGTGGTTTCCCCTGAGAACCTGGAAACGTGACAACAATCAGGGAGGGGCCTTTGGATGTTCTATTTCTTAACCTGAGTGGAGCATAAACTGGTGGTTTTATACATATATATATATATATGATGTTTCAAAATTTTCCATAGCACCAGAGTGAGTTACGGTGGTGCACGTGCCATGTAGAGATCATGCTTCAACATTGAGCTTTCCAGCTCATCAAGATAGAAAACTGTCAGAATGCTGGGGAAGGAGGCATGTTTAAGGATACATGTAATGTGTTTGAGGATTCCCTATGATCTGTCTCTTAGGAAACCCAAGCGTGGTGGTAGTGGCACTGAGTATTCCAGGGACAGAAGAGAGAACATCCTCCAATATTTACAGAGGAGCAAATACAATTGACAGGTTTCAAGGAAAGAGGATATTTAGTGTTTATTGTGGGATGCAGCCTTCCTAATAAGCACTGTTGTGGATATATTAAGTTGATTATTTTTTCTAACTCTGTTTGCTGAAGTGGCATATTTGTGTTGGATTTTCAATCAGAATTCCTCAAGATAATTAATCAGAGTTTGCCAGCAATTCAATTGAGGACTGGAAGTGTGCCCGATTTCTTTTCTCCTATACTTTTCTGCAGGGAAGGGAAATGGGAACAATCTTCTTCCTTGGTTGGTGGAAGGTGCCAGCCGCCAGCCACCTGCCTCATTTACTTCTTCCCTTTCTTCTAGTGACCACAGGTCTGAGATTCTTCTTTGGAGGGTTTAATGTTTTGTCTCTATTCTCCAGCTGTGTAGGCTTGGCAAGGCAGGGGGCATGGTGATGTAAGAAGATGCTAGATAGTCCAGAGAATGAGAAATGGATAAAATAATAATGTTAAATTTTCTATTCGAACACCTGTGACTATTCTAATGTACATTTTTTATAGATGATATTGTATCCTTAAAGCAGCTGTTTCTCACTTGTTTTTTTTAAAAAAATGCATGGCATTTAATACTGCTACTTGGATTGGAGGAGGGAGAGTACAATTGCTAAGAAAGTGACTAGATTTGATATGAAAGATTTGTGTCAGAGATCAGCTGCGTGATTCTCACAGAATTTTACTCATGGGTCTTTGGAGCTAGAGAACAAATCCTAAAGCTGCTGGAGAGAGGATTTGAACTGCAAGTACAGCAGAGAATGCTTGATAGGACTATTTTAGGCATAAACTAGGCTAGTTTCTGGGCTCAGGAACAATTTCAAGAAACACTTCATCAACACTGAACTAATTTGAATGTGAAAATACCCCTGTGCTCAATAGTAGGCAATTGGCTCTTAGTAAAAATTGGTTCTTACGTTGAAAGCAAAGGAGCAAAGCCTTTTTTTTCTTCTCCCATCATCAAAAGCAGGCTGAAGAGTTGAGTTGGGAAATGAGCGAAGGGCACATTCATATAGCAGTTATGTGACTGGTGTAATCACAGAATCTAAGGCTAGAGTAGACTGTGGGTGGATCACTTACAGACTAATCAACTTGTAGAGGGGCAGGTGATTGTTACAAAGTCCTGGATGCCCACCCCCAACTGGCTGAGTCAGGCTCACTCAGGGTGCGGCCCAGGAATCTGCATTTTAACAAGCTCTTCAGATGATTTTGACACAACTGCCACAGAGCAACTTCCAGCCCAGCACCTCATTTGTGGGTGAGAATACAGTGGCCAAACATCTTATTCAAGGTAATGAATAGTGAATATGTACTACTATCAGGCACAAAACTGAGTAAACTATAGTTCTAGCCTTTTGAGGGCTGTGGTTTAGCTGGAAAGACTAATATGCTAAGTACTTTTCCAGCAGGTTGAACAGAACACAATGGGGGAGAACGTTTCTTCTGTTGTGTTGGTAAGAGGATGAAAGGGGCACAAAGTTGGAGTTAAAAAAAGTTTTCACAGAGGAGGTGGCATTTGATGTGGACTGCAGTGTGTGTGTTTTGGGGTGAGTGCCATGGTGTTTTCTAGACAAAGAGCTTGCATGGAGACAGAAGTATCCCTGTTTTGATAACAGTGATAGATTAGTGTTCCTAGAATGTAGAATTTACTCATGTAATTATTGTTATGATGAATAATAATAATAGTAACTATCATTTATCAATTATGTAGTGTTAAAGAGAAAACCACAGGCCCAAAGTGGTACAACTCGTGCTAAAAACCGATGATACCAAACCTAGATTTAATATCTGATTTAATTGCAGTTTCAACCTCTCCCAGCAATAGAATCTTAATCAACCAGTCTGGAATTTTCTTGTCAACACCAATAAAGTAATCTGTCACATGGGCCCTCTCCACCCCCCACACCTGCCATAGAAAGAAGAGGCAATTTGCATAATAAAACCCTTGCCAGCTCCTTCCCCCAAAAGAAAATATCCTGGTCTAAAAATAATCCTTCCTTTTCTTTTGCTAATATCTCCCCTGCTACACGTTTCTTCCTATAAAAACATTTCCTTTTATACAACCCCTCAGAGCATCCTACTTGCTAGATGGGGTGCTGCCAGATTCATGAATTAGATCCTCAAAGTTACTCCATTCAGTTTTGTTCAGACTTGAATTTACATGCTCTATATCACTTATTCTTTAGGACCACCCTGCAAACTGGTATTGTTATCCCCATTTTACAGAAGAGGCAATATCAGAGAGATAACTGACTTGCTCAGGATCACACTGTCCGTCTGTCACACAGGTGAGATTAAAATGTAGGAGTGGGATTATAAGAGTGAAGTGGAGTTAAAATTTTGAAAAAATACTGAGGAAGGAAGAGCCTTCACTAGGTTTGAGTGAATACCTGCCGTGCGAGTCTGCTACACTTCATCTGGGTGGTGCTTGGCGGAGGAGCTACAGATACACACAACGTGCCATTCCCTTGAGTCTCAAGACCAAATTTCCTGTTCTGAATAGAAAAAACCCTTTTGTTTCCCTTTTTACCCTAGTTTAAAATTTAGGCTAGTCCACTGATTTCTGTATACAATCTTCTTACAAAATATTTCCATTTGTCCTTTCCTGGGCCTCACTTGGAACGCAGAGCTGATTGGGGATGCTTGGGGAAAGGTGTGGTTAAGGAAGGTGTGATATACTGTGATTTCTAATAAGAAATATATGTTTGCTCAATGTCCTTATTTCTGGCACAGAGCTCCTAAAATCCTTGGAATTTCCTAAGTGATGAGAACTATAAAGGCATCTTTTATTATGTTAATGATTGACTTTTGGAAAGCCCCAAGGTAACCAAAGAATGGAGGCTGGTTGCAAAGGAAGCCAACCATGTGATTAGAGAATGAGAACTTTCAGTCCACCCAGGGTCTCCTGGGAGTAGACAGGTGCTGAAGATTGAGTTCAACCACCAATGGCCAATGATTTAATCAATTGTGCCTATGTGATGAATGAAGCCTCCCTAAAAACCCAAAAGGACAGGGTTCGAAAAGCTTCCGTTTGGTGAACACATGGAGATTTGGGGAGAGTGGTGTGCTCAGAGAGCATGAACGCTCCACACCCTTTCCCCAGACCTTGCCCTATGCATCTCTTCCATCTGGCTCTTAACTGAAATGTTTCTCTGAGCTCTGTGAGCGGCTCTAACAAATTAATCAAACCCAAATAGGGGGTCGAGAGAACCTCTGATCTACAGCTGGTTGGTCTGAAGCACAGGTGACAACTTGAACTTGTGATTGGCAAGTGAAGGAGAAGGGGTGCAATTTTGTGGGACTGAGACCTTAACCTGTGGGATCTGACACCATTTCTGGGAAGATAGTGTCAGAATTGAGTTGAATTAAAGGACATCCAACTGGTATCCAAAAGAATTGCTTGATGGTAGGGAAAACCCTCCACACATCAGAATTGTTATAAAAATTATTAGTAGGAAATAGCCTGCCCTTTCCAAACATCTTCCCTGATGATAGGAGGAAACAGACCTTGTCTCTCCCATAGCCAACACGTTCATCATCCTCTTTCAGTGGGTTGCTAAGGCTTTTATATTTATTCCTAACTGGCTATTTGTTCTCATTGCGCCACCCATGTCTGAATGATGGATCGCTGAGGACAGTTTATTTATGGCTTGTTCAGGGGCTCCTCCAGGTGAGAGCATTTTCCTGTACTGTTCTCTGGCATGGATGTCTGCCAAGGTTTGGCTTCTTGATAAACCTCAGCCTCCCAAATGGCGAATCTTTCCCAGGGCCTGTTGATGCTGGGGTCCTCTTGCTCTAGTGAGAGGCCTCTTAGGGGAAGCCAGCTACTTTGTGCAGCATCCATTTAGCCCATAATGGGAGACTCAAGTGTTCTCCTACACCAGTGGTGAATGGTTCCCTCCCAGCTTCCCCCTCTGCATTCACCCTTTCTTACCCTAGCAGCATCAAATAATCCAGTACCCTGCAGATTCAGTGACAACAACCTTCAGGCCAGTGACCAGTGACCCTACCTAGTGGGGGAGAGATCGGGCACACTCTGTGGGGAACAAAGGAATGCCAAGTTCCATTTATCCGCTTCTCCCAGGGGGATCAAAAGATGAAGGTGTAGTATATTAGTCTACTAAGCCTGCCATAACAAAGTACCACAGACTGGGTGGCGGGAACAACAGAAATTTATTTTCTCACAGTCCTGAAGGCTAGAAGTCCAAGATCAAGGTGTAATCAGGGTTGGTTTCTTTTGAGGCCTCTCTCGTTGGCTTGTTGTTGGCCTTCTTCTTGTGTCCTCACGTGGTCTTACCTCTGTACCTGTCTGTGCCCTAATCTCTTCTCATAAGGCTCCCAGTAATTGTGTTAGGGCCCACCATAATGCCTTCGTGTTAACTTAATTATCTCTTTGCAGGCCCTCTCACCAAATACAGTCACATTCTGAAGTCCTGGGGGTTGGAATTTAAACATGAATTGTGTGTGTGTGCTTGGGGGTGAGGGGTGGACACAACTCAGCCCATAATAAATGTGTCCCCTAAAAGTTACTGCTTCATGATCTCAGCTTGGGGACACGCCCTATCCTCAGCCTTCTTTACATAGGCAGATCTGCTGGGATTTTCAAGATTGATTTTTCTGAAATAAATTCTGTTGGTCAGCTCTGTTGTAACACAGCAGGCACTGGTCATTTAGTGCCTTTTGTTCCCAGTGGAGACCCATTTCCCTAGGAATTTCCTCACCCTCCAGTTGGAAGTTGGTGGAGGCTTGTAGTTGAAGAGTCACTCTAAGGGGCTTCTCTTGGTGACACTTCATGTGATCATTTTACATTTTTATTGCTCTTCAGTGTTTGCAAAGCACTTTCCACATCATCTGGGTGATGAGCAGGGCAGGCATGCTTCCTGTCATTTTAGGAGTGAGGAAAGTTAGACTCCCAGAAATAGTAAGCGATTTATTCAAAGGCGTGGATCCAGAGCAGCCTGGCTAGGACTAAACCTCCTTAATCCCGCTCTGAAGTGCTACCCACTATAAGAGGTAGAGCAGGAAAAGGGGGATAGAGGTGAGTAGATTGTTCACATACCTATATGGAGGCTACTATATGATGAAGAAAACTAAAATTAGCCGAGAGGCAACGCTGCACACAATGAACTTTCTCTGCTATGTATTAAAGTCCACATTGTTTATGTAAGATTAGAAATTGTCTTTTAAGTATATTTGGTAATAAGGAAGGAAAGAAAATTATTGTTATTTGATTATTATTCTGTTTTATTTTTAAAAAGATGTTGTAATGTCTAATTTCTTTAAGAACCTTTGTATCAAAAGCCTTTAGAAAAACCAAATTGTAAAAGGCTCTCTTGGAAAGCTTCATTACTTGCTTTTCAGGGTGAAATGCTAATACTTGCTGAGAGAGAGATATTCCTTTGTTGTTCACGCCTTCATTCACTTATGCATTGATCAATGGGCGTGTATCAAGGGTGTAAGGTATTGAGTTGTGTATCACTTGAGAAGAGTTCACATGAAGATAGCTCTACCAGAATATTTATATACTGGAAAAGTGATTGTTACACACACAAAAAGCATCACGTTGTTACAATTTTTATCAGATTGTGAAACAATGCTAACATTAGAATTTTACAGATTAATTTCTGTCATTCTGATACAGTCTAGTAGTTTTTCTAGACGGACAGATGCAGTATTTCTGAAAGCTGCTTTTCCCTGATTTGGGCCCACCAAGCCCCATCTGATCACCTTCTTCCATCCTTTAAATCTAAGCCTGTACCTCATTCACCCAGAATTTTTTTGTAAGCCAAGGAAATGTCAGCAGCAGAGGCTGGGTCCAGAAAATCCTCTGCCTGTTTGCTTCCATACAGCAGAATGCCTCAGACATCAAGGGCAAAGGTACATGGCCTCTTTCCCTGGACATAGGTCACTCTCTCTGCCCCCCACTGTTGCTCTTGTACACTCTTTTATTCTCTAGACCCAAGATCCCACCTCTGTGCACTCCCAGTCTTAGCTGACTTGCCTGGAGTGACATCCTGACCCCTCCAGTTACATTCTGCAAAGAGGCTTTTAAAATCCAACTCGATAGAACTAGAGCCAACTTGAGGATTTATGTTCTGAGAGTGAAAAGTACAGCCTTCTCATGGAGAAAGGAGTCTAGAGTTCAACAGGAGAATGAAAGTAACACCTTATATTATCAAAGACAAGTAGTTAATTAAGACCACACAGAGTTCTGCTAGTATATAATCTTCTCAGCCATCCCATTGCCTGAGAGGCTTCTGGCTAAAGAACATCAAGTTCAAATAAGTACCAAAATGGAAAGTTTAAACATCGTAAGTTTAGCAAGGAGACATATCTGTCTGGCTGGTTGTGTTTTTTGTTTGTTCGTTTGTTTGTTTCTTTTTGGTTGTGCTCTATTGTGCACGTTATCTCCTAGAGAGAGTAGAAAACAGACAAAAAAACAAAAAACCTCTCTGCTAGCGTTCCGCTTTTTAAATTTAAAATGACAGCAAAATGAAATATACTTTTAAGATCAATTTCTCTTTGTATTTTGAATATGTAATTCATTAAAATGTACACTTTGCATCACAATACCAGAAGACAAGAAATACCAATTTTAAGAAGAGAATTGAATCTCACAGAGAACCTTTGATTTTGACACTCTATTTTTGAATTTCAAATTGAAACACAATCAATGGAGATAACATTGTCACAGTGCAAATAATATGATTCATAGTAAGAAAAAATACTGCTTTCAATAAATTATGTCACTGATTTTCATTTCATGAGATGGAAAAAGGTGTAAAACGTATTAATACAGTATTTGAGTTTATTTTGTGGGGATTTATTACCTTCATCTGTACAAGATTTTTAACTTGTCAGTGAAATGTAACTGATTTTTGTAACTTTATAAAAGCTTATTCACCTTCTCTCTTAGCTAGTCATTTCATCCTGCCTTGTGAGGATTAAATGAAATTCTTTCAACAAATATCTTTGAAGGCTTACTATGGCGTTACTCTGGAAGCCAGGGACACAGCAGTGAAGAAAACAGAGAAAAAACTCTGCCTTCATGGAGCTTGTAGTCTAGAGGACGAAGAGACTAAGCAGAAAAAAACAAGGACATTTTATTGCTCTTTAGAAGAAGATAAGTACAAGGGAGAAAAATACAGCATTTATGGGGAGGATCGGAAGAGATGCAGTTTTAGATGGGATGGGTGGAGAAGGCCTCATTGAGAAGGCAAGGATTTGAAAGAGGAAAGGGACTAAGACACAGGGTGATTTGGGCAAAAAAAAACCCAAAAAACATTCCAGTGACAGCTGTATGCCATGTCAGAGGGGTAGTAGATTGGGGGTGGGGGGTTACACTTTGTGAGGGATATAAATGATAAATGTCTAACTATTACATTATATTGTACTCCTGAAACTAATTAAAAAAAAAAATCATTCCAACAGAGTCAGGAGCAGATGTAAAGGCTTTGAGGCACCACCAGCCTGGTGAGCTTAGGGAACAGCAGAGCCAGAGTGGTAGAAGTGAATGAGGGAGAGTAGTCATAGATGAGAGAGGGGATATACCCCATCCCTGTTCACATTATTTTAGTAACTCGGTATTACTCTCACTTGCGCTGAGTAGAGGACAGTTTTTAAAAAGATATTTATTAAAATATAGCTAACATACAGTATTATATTAGTTTCAGGTGTACACCATAGTTATTTGACATTTATATACCTAAAGAAGTAATCACCATGATAAGTCCAGCAACCATCTGACACCATGCTATGCTATTAATATTACACTATTACTGATTATATTCCCCATGCTGTACATTATATCTTCATGACTTATTTGTTTTATACCTGGAAATTTGAACCTCATATTCCCTTATACCTTTTCTCCCTTTTTAAAATTTTCAATTACAGTTGACATTCGATATTATTTTATATTGGTTTCAGGTGTACAGCATAGTGGTTAGACATTTATATAATTTACGAAGTGATCCCCGACTAGGTTAGTACCCACCTGGCACTATACACAATTATTACCATATTATTGACTATATTCCCTATGTTTTACTTTACATCTTCACGACTATTTTGTAACTACCAATTTGTACTTCTTAATGCCTTCCCCTATTTCACCCTGCCCCCTAATGCCCTCCCATCTATCACCCCTATAAATCTAGTACCCATCTGACACCATACATAGCTATTATCATGTTATAGACTATATTCCTTATGCTATACTCTACATGCCCATGACTACTTTGTAACAACCAGTTTGTACTTTTCAGTCGCTTCCCCTTTGTCACCCATATCCCCAGTCGTCCTCTCATCTGGCAACTATCAATTTGTTCTCTGTATCTATGAGTTTATTTCTGTTTTGTTTGTTCATTTTGTTCTTCAGATTTGAAATATAAATGAAGTCACATTACATCTGTTTTTATCTGTCTGACATACTACACTCAACACAATACCCTCTGGGTCTATCCATGTTGCAGATGGCAAGATTTCATTCTTTTCTGGCTGGGTAATATCCCATTGTATCTATGTACCACCTCTTCTTTATCCATTCATCCATTCAGTGACACCCAGGTTGGCTTCATATCTTGGCTATTTTAAATAATGCTGCATTGAACATATAGATGCACACGTACTCTCGAAGTAGTGTTTTGGGTTTCTTTGGATAAATACCCAGAAGCGGGATTACTAGGTCCTTCTTTTTCTTGTTTGTCTTCTTTGTTGTAAAGTCTATTTTGTCTACCATTTTTTTTTTTTTCATTTCCATTTTCATGAAATACTTTTTCCATCTCTTTGCTTTAAGCCTGTGTATGTCTTTTGATCTGAAGTGAGTCTCTCATAGGCAGCATATGTATGGTTTCTTATCCATTCAAGTACCCTATGTCATTTGATTGGAGCATTTAATCCATTTATTTTGAAAGTAATTGTTGATAGATACATAGTTATTACCATTTTATTATTCATAGTTTTTATTTTTTTTATTTTTTGGTCTTAAAAAGTCCCTCTAACATTCCTTGTAATACTGGTTTGGTGTTGAACTCCTTTAGGTTTTTCTTGTCTGGGAAGCTCTTTATCTGTCAATCAATTCTGAATGAAAGCTTTGCTGGGTAGAGTAATCTTGGTTATACGTCCTTGCTTTTCATGACTTTGAATATTTTGTGTCAATGTCTTCTGGCCTGCAAAGTTTTTGTTGAGAAAGCAGCTGACAATCTTAATGGAAGTTCTCTTGTAGGTAACTAACTGCTTTTCTCTTTCTACTTTGAAATTTTTTCTTTGTCTTTAACTTTTGGCATTTTAACTATATATGTCTTAGTGTTGGATTCTTTGGGTTCATCTTGTATGGAACTCTCTTCACTTCCTGGGCTTGAATACCCATTTCTTTCACCAGGTTTGTGAACTTTGCCATCATTATTTCTTCAAATAGGTTTCCAATTCCTTGCTCTCTCTCTTCTCCATCTGGTACCTCTATGATGTGAATGTTGGTATGCTTGATGTTGTCTCAGAGGCCCCTCAAGCTGTCCTCATTTTTTTTTTATTCCTTTTTCTTTTTGCTGTTCTGATTGCTATCTTATCTTCTAAATCACTGATTTGATCCTTTGCTTCATCTAATCTGTTGATTTCCTCTACTGTATTCTTCATTTCAGGTATTGTATTCTTTATTTCTGACTGGCTTTTTTCTTCTTCTTTTTTTATTGTTTTCTATTTCCATTTTTATGTTTCTTATCTCTTTGTTGAAGTTCTCCCTGAAGTCACTGAGCATCAGTGTTTTGAACTCTGCATCTAGTAGATTGCTTGTCTCCATTTTCTTTTAGTTCTTCTTCCGGAGCTTTGTTCTGTTCTTTCATTTGGGACATGTTTTTTTGTCTCCCCATTTTGGCTGCCTCCTTGTGTTTGTTTCTGTTTTATGTATGGCTGCTATGCCTCCTGGTCTTAGCAGAGTAGCCTTATGTAGGTGTTCTGTGTGGCACGGGTACACAGTCTCCTTTATCACCTGAGCCAAGTGCTCCAGCTGTGTCCCTTGTGTGGGTTGTGTGTACCCTTCTGTTTTAGTGGAGCCTTGGTTGCTGTTTTCACATCAATGGGAGGAATTGACCCTTGTGGTTGTGAGGACTGGCTGTGACTAGAGTGGAGGAGCTGTGCAGGGGCTGACCCTATGGAGCAGGATTCACTTTAGCAGGGCCCTGGTCCCTGCCCAGTCTGACCTTTGGGTGTGTCATCCTTGGAAGTGGCCAGGTGAGTCTCTGGCTTGGTCTGAAGCTGGCAGGTGGGTATGCCAGCCCAGAACCTCCAGGGAGGGGACCTACCACAGGCCAAGTTCAGCCACACCCTGTGAGCTACCTGGAGTCACCTGGTATGAGCCACAAAGCAGTCTGCTGCTGGCTGTTACCTGCATTGTTCTTGGAGGCACCGTAAGAGGCCAAGTTGTGAACTGAGGCCAGCTGTTGCTAGTGCCGAGCTTAGGGCTACTCAGCCAGAGGTACGGGACACACTGAAGTAAGATGCTGCTTGTCTGGTTTTTGTGAACCTCTGAGAGATTTTAGGAAAGTGTGCAGCATGAGCCAAGGCAGGCCATTTGTATGGAAAACCTACTGGAAGCAGCTTGGGTATGCTTGAATGTTGGGTGGTATGGGGTATCAGATTTACCAGGGTGAGGTAAACGAACTGTGTTAGCCAGTTTGATGGAGATTCAGATATGGTGGCTGCCTGCATCTGCATGCCGGGAGCGGGGAGGGCTCAACAAAGAAAAGATGGCTCCTACTAGCTCCTCCATCCAGGGGAAAGCTTCCCCTGCAGCCCTTGCCCTGAAGCCAGTCAACTCAGTTCCTCCCCCTATGTCCCTAGCACCTTTCAATCTGCTACCCCAGCACTGGAGCTCAGAGCGAGTGATTCCATCAGTAAGTAAGTCTGTTTTCAGGCCCTTTAAGAGGAGTGACTGGGATTGAAGCCACCCTAGTCTCACTCAGCCACAATCTCTGCTGGTTTTCACAACCAGAAGTTAAGGGGATTTCTCTCCCTGGCACTGAAACCCTGGTCTGGGGAGCCTGGAATGGGGCTGGGACCCCTCATTCTTCTGGGGGTCCACCTCCACAGCCAAGATATCTCTCCCGATTTCTAATGGTCACACACAGATGTGGGACCAGTCCGTTGCATGTATTCACCCCGCCTACCAGTCTCGAGGTGGCTTCTTCTGTATGTCCTTAGTTATAGGGCTTCAGTTCAGCTAGACTCAGGTGATTCTCAGTGATGGTTGTTCTATAGTTTAATTGTAGTTTTGATGTTGTCGTGAAAGTAGATAAGCACAGCATTTACCTACTCCATCATCTTGACATAAATAGGGGACATTTTGAAATAAATATAAATAGATTCTGAGTAAGGATTGTGTGTCGCCTTCTCCTTAACAAACTTCATCTGCACCCTCACTGGCTGCCTTACAAGAGTTTGAGCATGCCAAACTTTTTCCCACCTCAGAGCCTTAGCACATGCTCTTCCTTCTCCCTGAAATGCTTTCACTGCCACTTCTGTGCCCACTCTTCTCACTCCTCATTGCTACTCTGCCTCCACACTTCAATGAACATTAATTAGCTCCTGGATAGGTCTCTGCTAATGCCTAAAGTAGGGATACCCTATTTTCTTTTCCTCCATAGAGTGTATTGTAATCTGCAAAAGCATACTTATGGATTTTTATTGTTAAATTATTTCCAATTCTTGAGTTATTTGTTTACTTGTTATTATCTATCATAAACTCCACAAGAATAGGCTAAATATCTGTTTTATTATTAATGCTGATTACAGAGTGCCTAGCATATCATAATTACTCTGTAAATATTTGATAAAGAGATGAGAGAACAAATCAATGATTAAATGAATAAATGGAAACAACTTGGAAGATATCAAAACCAGGATTTGTGGTATTGTATTGTTACCAAATTCTGCTTTACTGAGAGGAAGAGATACCCAGACCCAGACAGTATGTTGGGGTCAAACACAAGAAAGGCATGGATTGAAGTCTCAAAAAACTCTGTTATTCATGGTCCTTAGAATAGCACACTCTCTTAAGTGAAAGTCCCTGTGCCCTGTCAGCTGAGGAGGTTCTTCCCTTCTATTTGAATCCACAGTATGTTGTGCCTTTATTATTACACTTATCAAACTCATGTTATTTATATCTTTCAGTGAATTCCTCTAGCATCCAGTTATAGATCTTTTGAGAGCAGGAACCTAGTTTTATTTGGTCAAGGATGGCTGATACATGGCATACAATAGGGGCTCAGTCAAAGTTTGGGGAATGAAAGTAACTATCTGCAGTGTTCCTGTTATGCACCAGGCATTCTTTAAGGCACACTACTTTTTCCTTTTTTCAAAAAAATGTCTTCTGAGTTTAACCCAAGACACTTATATAGGCCAGTTTCTATTCTCCTGTATCCATCACATGTTTGAACTGAGTTAAATATCTATTACTACCAAGAAAAGGTCTATTTATTTGGGTTCTGTACAGAAAATAAAAAGTAGAAATGGCACCAATTGCCTTTGGCTTTCTTAGGGTGGACAGAGCTGGTCACAGAGTGAATGCTGATAATTCCTCTTAGATTTAGACTTGGTTACTTTTGAATGCCAATATTTTCATTACTTTGCATTTTCTCAAAGGAGAAGTCAGAATTGGTTCTCAAAGTATCAGATAAGCAAAAAGACCTGCACTAAGATGGCCCACTCTCTAGCTGCTCTGCCAAAGCAAGGCTAGCTTCTCAATGGTGCCTAAAAGTTATTATTTTAAAAATAGGGACTTAGTTTTCACCTATTTTAATTTGCTTAGGAATATGTGATTTGGCAAACTAGAAATCAGAATGTCTAGCAAGATTGTGCTGACCAGTCTAAAATTATCTCTGATCCACAGTATGTGGGAAATCCAAACACTCGTTCTTTGAAGCCTGACAGTTAACATGGCATGTATTTTTCTTCTTTTAATGGAGGATATGTGGTTATATCACTATTTTTCAGAAGGAATTCCTCAGTATAAGGTTAATAACTGCTTTACTTTTCCTTGTCGCAACCAAGATTATATAATTATAAATTAAACTTAAAGAACTGTTCCTACCTCAAATATTACATTCTATAATGCTGCAATAACTTATTTCATAGGTATTTTATATAATCATTTCTATTTTACAATGAGAAACTCAGGCCCAGAGACATCATTAGAATTAAATGGTAGAGTTTGAATTCAAGCCCAGATCTATCAGATCTATCCAGTTCTAAATACCTGTTCTTTCTCTATTTCAAGATTCTTCCATGATGGATAAATGGATGGATGAGTGGATGGATAAATGAATGAGTGAATGATCACAGGAAGTAATATATATATGTATGTATAGATCACAGGAAGATATATATATATATATATATATATATATATATATATATATATGACAAGCAGTACACACACACACACACACACACACACACATACACACGGGTCATAGTTAATTAGGTAGATGTAGTTTGGTATAAACCTAGGGAAATTGGTAATGTTTCATATCATTTGGGTCTTAGTTTGTGTATAGAGATTTAAATAATGCTGGATCTATTTAATGAAACTATATTATTGTAATGAAAATATATCAGAAAATAGTTGGAATCTTCTGACGCAGTATATACCACATTATGAGTAATTAAACTTTATTAAAATCAATTTAGAAATATAAGATGAATATAGCAGTCATTAATTTTGATTAAACTAACGGAATGTGTGATTTGTGTGTTGACTGTCGTTTTCTTTGTACTGAAAATAAAATTTGTCAATCTGAATTTTCACCCACAGAATGTCAATAGTCTTTCTTTTTTTTCTTTTTTTAAATTTATTGGGGTGACAATTGATAGTAAAATTACATGGATTTCAGGTGTACAATTCTGTATTCCTTTCATTTTGTGGAGCACCCAGTATACTGCTAGACATGCATTGGAAACTTAATTAAGTTCTTTGAGTAGCTACATCTCTCAAAGCTAAAGAGAACCATTGGTGCAAGCAGTAGGCTGTAATATTTCAGAGTAAGTAGGCATTTGCTCAAAGAGGAACGTTAGTATGATATGGAAGTTGAAGGAGATACTTACAGGAGAAATAGGAAATGGAAGAGATCCAAAGATGTACTCTCTTTGCAGACATCACCCTGTTTTGAATTCCAATGCTGTGCTGCTAACTCCCCCTCCCTCCACACCAGTCCAGCCAACACTTACTCTGGGCCTTGGTATGAAGTTATACAGCACTGCCAGGCTCCAGGACAACTGAGAGTTAGAGGCTGCTCAGCAATAAATACTGATTAGAATATGTACACAGGTAAATTTCAATAACTGCAGGATGGCGCTTAAGAAATGTAAATAATACATTCTTGTTTATTTTCTGTCCTGAATTTTTACTGGCAATCCAAGAGTGGCAAGACTTTAAAATTGCCTCCTTTTGTGTAAAGGTATGAATAGCTTACATTGTATGTCCTTTTGGCATAGATTGTTTCCTTTGAAACTTGCAAAAACCTAACCAGATAAGGAGAGTGGGTAGACTGCCCCCCATTTGGAAAAGTAAAATTCTGAGGTTCAGAGAGGTTATATAACTTGCCCAAGCAAGTCCGTACACTGTGGGAAAAGACTGCTGGCTCCCAGTGCTGTACTCCTACCTCTCCACCTGCTGGCTCTCTAATAATAATTGTAGGATGATCTTTGCTTAGCTTTGTGTCAGGAGACAAAGATTATTTACTCGTTTTTCTCTCTCCTGCTTTTCTCTGGCCTCTCTCCCTGCCTTCTGCTATTCTGCAGCCTGTTGTTTCCTCTGTATACCAAAGGAATGAAGACCAATGTTCAAATTAAACCTTTGTTAACATTTTTTGAAACTCTGATTTTGGAGCATGTGACATAATCGTTTGAGAGCTATTGGCTTATTTCACCATTTTACACTTACAGAAAGTGTTTTGGAAAAATCCAGCTCTGGATGATAGGGATAGAAATCAGTCACCAGTATTTGTGAGATCAAAGCCACCCTCATTAAGGCTGTTGTAAATGAAGAGTAAATGGCCCTCTATCTGCTGCATTTATTTGTCTTTTCTGCCTGGCACTGCAAAAGAGAATTTTAGAGGAATTCCTAAAAACAATAGGAAAATTGCAATACATCAGACAGTATTGAGCAGCAGAGGAGCAGAAATGGTGAGGGAGGAGTTGTGCAGACAGGTGAGGGAAGAACAATGAGCCGTACCTGAGGATCTCTTCTTTCTCTCTCCCTCTCTCCGGCCTTTCCTTCCTTCCTCTCTTTGTCCTTTCGTCCCTTCCTCTCTTTCTTCTTTGCTTTGAACAAATATTTAATGAGCAATTACAATGAGTCTGGTACTCTAGGTGTTGGGGCTACAATGGTAAATAAGAAAGGATGCAGCTCTTGCCCTCAGACAAGGGACAATCTAGTAAGGGATTCAGACAAGTGAAAACTGGCAATTATGATCCAGTGTGACAGGTGCTATGTGACCCCTAACCTAGTTTTGGGGCCTCAGGTTTACACAGAGAAAGGGATGTCAGAAAGCTGAGACCTGGAGGATTAGTAGAAGATATCCAGGTATAGAAGGAACAAAGAGAAGGAAGGAAGAAGAGTGTTCCAGACAGATAAATAGGATGGAAGAGAGAACAGGGTATATTCCAGAAATGGAAGGAAATTGAAGATGACCAGAGGATATGGTTGAAGCAGAGAAGAAGACGAAAGTTACATTTTTGTTTGCAGTTTAACCCTTGGATTTCATTGCATTTGAGAAGACTTTGCCCCTCATGAAAGATGGAGAAAAGGATTTTCTTTTGGAAGAGAAGCTTTCCCATAGTAGATGATGTTATATCATGTATTCTGCTTCTTTGCGGAGTAGGTTCTATACCCCTTTTAGTTCGTGAGTATGGAAAGATCTGCCTCCATCCCCAGCTATATACTAACTGTGGATAAAAAAGAGGCCACATACTAAATCTGACAAGTTCGGGAGAGGCTGGCATGTCGGGCCCTACAAATTCAGAGACTGAAATTAACTACATAGGATGGTCTGAACATAAAAATTCCTAACTAAAAACGGGTTGTGCTGAAAGGAAACAATAACTATTTATTAGATTAATGACTGTATGAACACATTTCTCTGAGCTTTGGTTTTCTCATCTATCAAGAGGGAAAACAGTAGTAAGAAAAACTTACGCATGGAACTGTTGGGAAGATTAAATCAGATCATAGAGAGAAAGCTCCTAGCACATAGTAGATACTTGATAAATGACTTTCTTTTTCTACCCTCCAGTTGTGCTCACCCCTAGGAAAGGATTAACATGAATGATAAAAAGGGAATGGAAACCCAAAGGGAAAAACATCTCAGTGTACCTCAGCTTATTCCCTAATATTCCTCCAACATCAATATAAAGTCCCAAAGTATAAAATCTCTGATGATGTTTAGTTCCTACAGATGCTGTTAATATTCCTTGCTAAGTTCAGCACAGAAAATTTGGCCAGAATCTTTTGTTCAGTGAAGTAATTAACACGGCCATCCCTTCAGTGTTGCCATAGTAGTTACCATGGTGATGAAATGAAAATGCAATTTGAGTAATTCATAATACATAACTCTTCCCAGAAAAACAAAAGGAGTACTTTTAGGATAACTGAATCATTTTGGTGATGTCTCAGTATAACCTGTTATTCATTTGAATGATTCAGACAAATGGCTCTAATGAATAGAAGATTAGACTGTTTGCATTTGCAACTAAATGTATCAAATACATTCCTAATGTGTTAATTAACATTTTCTCCAAATGCAAAGAAAAACATTCCATCTGAGAAGACAGGTAAGAATCTGATTGTAAATGCAGACTCATCTGGCATTGGAAAAAAAATCTTTGAAAAGATGAGGTAAGTAACCACATCATTCAAAAAAGAAAACTAAAAAGTTCTAAGTTATAGACAAGGTCGTTTCTGGTAAATAATGAAATGGATAAAGAAAGAGTGGCCATTTTATGGATATTCTAATATATCATATGCTTGTCCTCAAGATTTGAAGGTTTCAAATGCCCTTTTTTTTTTTTTAACTTGGAAAACAATTTAAAATGTTAATGCCAGAACGTTTGTATAACAATGTGCAAAAGAACAACTGAACTGTTATCTGGGAAAATGATAAATATAAAAATATAACCCCAAAGTCTCATGTTGTTCCTTCAGCCCCTGCATCTGCCAAGGTCCCAAAACGGGTCTATTTTTTCTTCTACATGCCTCTCCACACCCAAAGGTCTTTCCTTAATTTTATTAAGGTAATATCATCTTCATTTTCAAAGAGATCTGGGTCTATGAACTGACTCAAGTCAAAGAAATAGAAAAGGGATCATGACTCTCATAGGCCTTCCAATCAGATCGCTTCTGTTCATTAGCTTTGAAGTGTGTTGGTTTTCCGCTCTTGTCAATACAAATCAAGTAGGATCTTAGTGGACTCCACATGTATTTTAGACCTAGGTATCCAATGACCAAATAAAAATTGTTTAAGATCTCTGTGGGTCAGACTATTATGATTATGATGGCAGGTAGTGATATATGACACGGCCTTTTATTACTTACTACCTAATGTTACTTCGTTTTTTTTCCACCTCAGAATTTTCTCATGCATGTTGAAATCAAGGGGCTCATTTTATCTTTAGTGCCTTATATCCTTTATTTCATCTTCAAATATGCTGCTAGTCCCCTTGCCATTGTACTTCTCAGGACATTGGTGAAACGGTTAGTTTCCAGCCCTTACTGAGAGCTTAACTGGGGAATGAATATGGTTGGTCAGATTGTACATGACAAAGCTACTCCAGAAATTTTATTTTCAATCTTTGTGTTCCTTTCTCTATCTTAGTTCAAAGAACTAATGGCATTTCACATTACTAGTTTGTGGACACCATGTATTGTTTACGATTTTATTAACTAGCTGAGTAAAGAATTAGAAGTCCCCTCACCTGTTTCACTAGCACGCTTAATGTAGAATCTCAGGTACCGATTTCAATAAGTTCAGGTTGGTCCATTCTTGACCAACCCCTCTTAGTATCCATTTCCACACATATTTTCAAGATTCTAGCAGATATTAGTAGAATATTAGAGAGGTTTATGTATTAGAAAAGGAAGCCTTCTTTTCCTCTTCTTCCCTGATTTGACCTTGGAGATAATTAGGGAAAGAGAGTGAAACGTGAGAAGAGTTGGCTCCCCTGGGAAGGTGATTCCCTCAGGTGAGGGGAGAGAGTATCTTGAAGGAAGGAAGGATGGCCTTATTGGCAGGGGAAGGCTGGCAGAGGATGCTCAGTAGCATTAATCCCTAGATTCAGGGTACTCCAAGGTTTTCCAAACCTCGTGTATATTCCCAGGAATACAACCATCCCCAGAACAATGGCAGTGAATTCAATAGACAGAATTCAATAGCTAGAATTCTATAGATAGAATTCTGAATCACCTTGCAACAACAGATAAAAGATTCTTCTAGCTTGGTCATAAACAGTCCCTGGGTTATATTCAGTGTCTTTATGTGAGAATTTTGAGAATTGTAATTCTTTTTTCCTGAGCTTTCCAGGAAGGGAATCGACCAACATCATACTCCGTAGTCCTTGATTCCTGAATTCCTTTCACTTTCCTATGGAAGTGGCAACTTGACCCTAAAAAGACTTGTCCTCATTTGGCATTACCTCATTCTAGTAAACAGGAATGATCATTGAAATGGCATATGACATTCTGGGGTCTTCCTGATTCTCATGCAAATGAGATTCTCCCTGACTTCAGGCCCACATTATCTGTATATCCAATCTCATGTTTTTCCTCTGCCACTTCTCTGAGGCTGTTATTTGTTACATACTGGCTAATACTAGCTTTGGTATGAGTCAGGATTCTGGATTGCAAGCAACAGAAACTGACCTGAACAACTAAAGCAGAAAAGAAATTTATGGGAAAGAATTAATCATGAGGTTGGAGAACCAGTCTTGGAAAGTGGGCTGGAGCTGTAGGAAGTCACCTCACACCCAGAAACAGTCTGATTATGGTGCTGCCAAAGGCACTGCCAACACAGTGCATCATTGCTGCGAGGCCTTGATCCCCAGCACTGATCCTGACATTCTCTACACTCTCTGTAACAAATAGTATCATGACAGACTCCCTATGTTTGCACCAATTCTTCAGATCCAAAGTGCTAGACATATATTTTAGCCTTCCAACAAGACAGACATATTGAGGACTTATGTATCCTACCAAATAGAAAGGGTGCTTTGCTGTTATCTATATACCCATTACCAACCTCCTGTTTCCCACCAGATACAAAAAGCTTGCATCACAAGTTATCTTCAGACTTTGTGGCTCCTCCACTGTCATTTAGTATTTCTGCCCCAAATATGAAAATATTTGACACTTTTGCCTTATGATCCCAGATGATACTAACAGGAATATTGATTGGTCACATAGTAAGTAAATGGGGAAAAGCAGCAAAAACTTGCTTCGGCTCCTAGAAGGTATATCAGAAACTGCTTGCAGGTAGAAGCTGCCAGGTGTTAGTATCCTTATTACCTAGTGCTTGAAACATGTAGGCATTCAATGTATATCTGTTAAATCAATGAATGAATGAGTGAATGCTCGAAACATCTAAAGCCATTGTCTTTTCTAAATGAGGATTGGGATTTGTATCTTATTCTAGGTCCCCTAAACCACTGCAGTGGAGCCTCAATTTTTAGATTACCTACATTAGAATCATCTGGGGTATAGGTTAAAATGCAGATTACTGGGCCACATCCCAGACCTAACCTAAATCCTATTAGTTATGGATGAGGCTCAGGAATCTACATTTTAAAGAAGCACTCCAAATTATTCCCATGCACAGTAAATTTGAAAGCTAATGCTCTTTGGTGGGGTCATTACTATGGGCTGGAGTTTAAGGATTCTCGTTAGCACACATTAATGAGAATGCTGGGAGTAAAACTTTATAAAACCTCATTTATAAAGCTTTGGTATTTATTTTCATGACCGATACGTGATTCCTAGAAGATAAGGTTTTCTCATTGAATATTTAGTATTATATTAGGAGAAAGCTTATAAATGAGAAAGAAAGTAAAAGCCCAGTTTTATTTTTTAAATTAGGATATTATTCTCATTTCTCTTGCTCGTCTGGGCTATAATCTGAAACAAAAGAACAGGAAAGCAAGTCAAGCGATAAATAAAGCTATTTTGGCCACCTACCAGCTAACCAAGGTAATAAATTCTCCTCAGTTCAGTGTAGGGAGGGATAAAGTGGCAACCTACAGTGAATACATTATAGAAGTGTTCTTTGGCATGACCAAATCCATGCAGATGGTCACTGGTATAGGGCCTTCAAAAGCATGGCTTGATTTTCCAATGCAAAAGGAAAGCTTTTCTCTACCTTTTGGAATGGCAATCCTTCTACAAGGGTATTTCAAGTATAGTCTTGGTTTCTCAACAGAAATAAAAAAAAAGGGGCATTTAACCTGGTAGGAGAGATACCATGATCACAAAGGTGGTTTTCCCAGGGCGAGGTTCATCTTCTGCCCTCCTGGTATGCTGAACCCTGTGAGTTCCCCAAATGGGGGAATCTTGACTGCATAATTTGGGGTAATGGGTGACGGCGTTCGTGCAATCCCCCGTTAGAAAAACAAAAAGGCCAATATCATATTTGTATTGTATTGCTTTCCCACCTATAGAACACTGTTGGAAGCATGAGCTCATTTGAGCTTCCTATCTCTGCCTGGTCAGAAGGGTATGCCCATTTTACAGATTTGGAAAATAAAGGAAACAAGTATGATGAGATTATTTTTAAATTCCCACAACTAAATGGGACTTTAAAATATAAAGTTGGACTTTTAAAAACATGTGTATACATATTTAAAGAAATATGGACAAATACTAAAAGAAAGGGAAATCTGCCACCACTGCCATCGATTGCAAACCTTCAGATAATTAAGAAGAGAGAGTGCCCTCCTTCACCTGTCTTATTTGACAACCAGAGATAAGTATAAAAAACAATTTGGTCAATGTGGTATGTTTTCAGAGACATTTCTCTATGCTCATACAGACATATCTATTAATATGCACGTGTACGCACACAAACACTCTCTCATTCTTGCAAATGCATGCATACTTTTTTAAAAAACATAGATGGGATTATGCTATTAACTTCCTCTTTTTCCAGTGTGTTTTCACTGCACTCTGAAGCTTCTTGCTTAGCTTTGTTCTTTTAATGTTCCTATTATACAGTGGCTTTGGGATCCTGTTCCTCAGCAGATCACCCTTGTGGGCCACTAGGTTACTGCAGATGATACTCTTGGCATTACTCATGCTATCATAATGTCATCACCAGCTTTTGAACAGCAGCGTTTGCCTGCCCCTTTTGGTTCCTTTGCTGTAGTCGACTTGGTCCTAATTTCCAGCCATCATGTTCAACATCACAGCATTCTCTGAATGACACTGTTTTTCCCAAACTAACCATAGCAGCTGCTGCTCTGCTGTTCTTCAGTTTCCCAGAATGCCTTCTGCTTCTGATGGACACCTTTCTTCAGGAGGAGTGTGGAAGACTACTGTGTTTCCCCAAAAATAAGACCTAGCTGAACAATCAGCTCTAATGTGTCTTTTGGAGCAAAAATTAATATAAGACCCAGTCTTATTTTACTATGTAAGACCCGGTATAATATATAATATAATATAATATAATATAATATAATATAATATAATATAATATAATATAGTATAGTATATAATATAATGCCAGGTCTTATATTAATTTTTCTCCAAAAGACACATTAGAGCTGATGGTCCGGCAAGGTCTTATTTTTGGGGAAACAGGGTACATGTTAAACTGGCTGGCCAAGCCACTGTTAGTGAGGGACCTGGCTGGTCTCATCCTCTCAAGCCCATAGCCTACTACGCTTTGCTATATTTATTCTCAGGCTTGATCAAGAACTCCTACTGTAGAAGAGTAAGGGCTACTCTGTAATTTCATTAGCCAATTCTCAAAAAGGCTTAGAATTCTAGCCAGCCAGCCAAAGACCAAATACGTTTGGCTACAATTAAGTGTCCAGATAGGATGGAGGCTGAAAAGACACCATCAAGCTGAGGACTTGGCTTCTGGTGTGAAGCAGGACGTGTATATATTTATGGAGTCAGGAACACCCTTATTCACATTTAGAGGTAGAATTAATATTTCTGATAAAATTCTAGAAAAAAGTAAAGTCATGAAAATCCTCTCAAATGAAAATGTTTTCTGTTGTGTATTGAATTATTCTAATATGTAGAAGACAAAAATTAGGTATTTAAAAATGTGGGGAATACATATGTAGGGAATACACATGAAAGTAATATACTTTTGTACCATGAGATTCCACAGAGTTAAAGTTCGCATGCCTTTTGAAATTTAGAGAAAATAACATAATATTTGTTTGCGCTTTCATAAAATCTTCTTAAGGCATATTCTAAGAGAGATTTATAGTCACTAGAGATTAAAATTTCTAAAAAGATAAGAACATTTGGTTTACCTCTCATTTCTACAGTATTGGATCAGCCTAGGTCAATTTCTCTCTCTGAACTTCAGTTTCATTATCTAAAAATTGAGCAACTTAGATTTTTTTTCCAGAAAACCTACCAAATTCCAGCCCCTAGATTTAGAGAGAAAGGGTTGACATCTGCTCTTTGGGACTCTCTGTGAATACAGTTGCAACCTACACTGGGATTGGATACTGAAGTCATCTTCAACGGAGAACAATCACAGATGGTCAAAATTACCCTTGAAAATACCATAGGAAGTCATCGTATCAGAGCCTGACATACTGTCTCTCAGTAAGTCCTACATGGCCAGTTTTCCCTGCAGCAAAGGAACAGATTGAGTCCCAGATGAAGTGGTTGACTTTTGTTTGAGGGAAATGTTTTATGGAAAACACATATCCTTAAACATGAGAATCATACTCAGAGGGGCTAGTTGGTCATGAATAAAATGTATTTGATAACTAATAATCCAAGGAGACAGTCTCATGCACAGTCTAGCAACTGCTGTCATCGAGGGCTGTGGCAAGCTCCATAGCCTGAAATCACTAAATGGCTCTTTTCCTCATTTAGCTATTTTCAGCCAAGGGCATATCGTTTAATTTATCTAAGGAACATGTGTTTATTTTGTGAATGCACACTGTTGCTAATATTGGCTTAATTTAGAACTCATCATCACTGGACTAATTCTTACAAAAACTGCCTAACTTCCACTCTTGATCTTTCCCTTTCTCTTCTCTCTCCTTTAACCATCCACTTTCTTGTCATCCTGAGTGATTTTTCTAAAATGGAAATCTGTTCTGCATGAAATCCTTGCAATGGCTCTCATGTCTGCTGTGACTTTTTCCATAGTGTCTTCTGTGGAATAATAATTAAGGAATATACTTTATAACAGATGAAGGATTTCATGGGTTATTTTTACAATAAAATCACAAGAGGGGGCATAGTTAGTCTTTTTCATTATAGAAAATTCAAAATTCATGTTAATATATTAAAGGCTATCAGAAGTCCAGTGTTTTCCATTTATTTGACCATGTTTTTTTTTTCAGTTTAGCTAGTACAAAAAAAAAAGTAAGACATGTGGGAAGCACAAACTTATAGATAATATGTACAAAATATTTTGCATTACAAAAAAAAGTAAGACATGTGGGAAGCACAAACTTATAGATAATATTTAAGTTTCTGATTATGGGATTACAAGGTATTCCATGAGCTGACCCTATTTTACCTTCAGTACTGCCCTTAGACTCAGGCAAGATTGTCAAAGAGCTTTAAAGGATTCAATTCATCACCTGGAGCAACAATATCAAGTCCCGTATCTCTATCCTAACTTGATGCCCATGGATCCTTAATTTGTCCAATCCCGGAAATACCGCATTCTCACCCACGTGGCTTTTCTCTGCCCAACTTCTCACAAACACTTTTCCATTCCATGCTTTTATCCCTGCCCGGCCTTCATGATTTCTGCGGCTATTAGAGGGGTGAGGTTTATCACAGGGGAATGGCAGGAGGACACAGTCACTCTGTCTTCCGTGATCCTCCACTACCCCTCCTAGGAGTAAGCATAAGGAAACCCACGAGGAACATACTTCTGATGTTCCATTAGCTCCTGTCTTACAATCTTTGTTTTTAGGGAATGGAGAGTTTCCTGCAGGTAAAATAATGGCTGAAGGTTTCCATTTTCTCCTCCCAAAGGTCTATGACCCTGAAAAGGTAAGGAATATGATATATTTCCTCATTTCTCTACCTGTCATGAACAGAAGGCCACTAGTTGTTTATCATTGCTCCAACTGAAGGCAGAGCTCTCTCCAACTGTTAAAATTGCACACAGCCTGGGCCTGGTTATTTAGCCTAATCCACTATGAAATGGAAGAGGGAATACAGGGAATGATGATAGCAACACAACCATGTTGGAAGCACGTCCTGGAATTCAGCCTCCAATCTGAGCTCAGGGAAGCTTCCAGGAGTCTCTCCCCAGATGGGAGAAAGGAGCTTTGTTACTGTACTGACCTAGGCCTTGCTTAAGGAGAGAAGGTCTGAATTCAAGAGACTTGATTTCCTACAGCATCCTGGCTGCCTGAGTCCTTTCGGCTGTCGCTGAGCAGAGCTCCAATATTCTGCCTCATCTGAAAGTACTGACATGAAATCCTTCTTCCATTGCTAGGCCCTGATTAGCTTCGCTTACAAAGAGAATTTCAGGAATCCCTTTGGGTTACCATGAATTACAAAATTGCTTAGTGAATCTGAACCTTAATTTGCTCCCACTATTTTTTTTTTTTGGTTTTGGATACTCTCTGCCTCATTTTACAGCTCTGATGGAGAAACACTGTTGGAGTTCTCTGCTTTGAACACTTAGCTGGAGCAATTTTCGTCTGTCCACTGAGACCTGGTCATAAGTTAGTCTTGTCAGTCCCAGCCTCTGTCCGTCGCCCACACCCTTATTCTGAGAAGTGCTGCAGCTCTCCACAGGGACACTGTCTCTGTGTCTGGGCAACTGGAAACTGCCTTGCAGGCATGTGGGCTCACACTTGGCTTGAGCATTTCTCAGCCTCTGAGGATTTAAATCCTAGGACCATAACAATGACATATTTAAACCACGACTCAAAGGTCTTTTCTTTGTTCTCTGGCTTGGTTCTCCCTGAGAATTTATTGTTTCTGGAGGAAGAACATTTATACCCACGAATAGAAAGCCTGTTTCATGGAAATTCCCCAGCACCAGCCCGGTCCTCAGGGAATCCTGTCTCCACTGGGTGGTAAAATATAGTCAGTCATTCCATGGGGGTCTGATGTTGAGCTCCTCTGGTTGTCCTAAAAGGACTCTGATAGCTCATGAAATTGAGGATCCATGAAGTTCAGATTAAAAACTACACTCCTTTCAAGTTTATAATTTCATATTCATGCTGTGTAAACCTGTCTGCCTACAGCATCCGGTCCTCAACTGTATGTTCTTCCCACTGACTTTGTACTTTTATTCCAAGAACCATCATGACTCACATCTAATTAAGCCATCCTCCCTTACACCTTGCATCCGGTGGTCAGGCAGTCATGGTGAAAATGTACCCTTGGCATAGATCTGTGTGGATTTTGTTTATCAGAAGTGCAGCTGATAATTATAACTAAGTACAAAACCACAGGCAAGAAATGAAATCCTAAAACTAAAACAAACAACAACAAAACCCCAAAAACCAAATTTAAAAAAACACTCAAAAAATTCAAAAACCAAAAACCAATACAAATCGAAAAATGCTGGCATCTTATGTGGTCCAGTCTGCACAGCATTGCAGTCCAAAAAAACACAGTCTAACAACCAAGTGTAATTAAAGAGGAACTCAATTTTGGTCAAACATTTTAAAATTCCAATTTGTAATCCACAGCAATACTTTTCTTTTTCTCTTTCCCCACCTCAGGCTTTGGCACTACACAGCTGCTCTCACTCCTTTGTGCTAACTAGCTCTACTTTATTCTCACCTTTACTCCACTTCCATAGCCTCTCTTCCACCTTCCCTCCATCTTCCCCTCTACTCACAATGCTGCACCAGCAGCTGGTCCAAGTGACTGGCCACCAGGACTTTTGGTTCCTGCTAAAGGTCATACCAGGCCACAATGAGATAGATAACTAATGGACTCTGTGACTTCAGGCTCCAAGTTTTCCCTCTCTGTTTACATGAATACCCAGAGCCCGCTGGGAAATTTAACCTTTACTCTCTCTAACAAGTTTTCTTATGGGCAATTCACGTGGATCATTTTTGAAGAATAAAATTCTCCAACATATGTATTTGCTTCACATATTCAGAGGAGAAATTAGAAACTTCACTTGGAGATTCACCTGGAATGCAGGAGTCTGTCCCCAAGTCCATGGTCAAAATATAATAGTATCCTGATGCTGACTTTGTGGGCTATGATGAGGGTCAAAATGTTTCCTCCATGGTTCACAGGAATAATAAAAATGCACAGAGGGACGTTAGAAAAAGAGAGTGAGGGAATGAAGAGTTACATCTAGACAAACTGACAACAGGCAGGAAAGCTACCCAGGACGTGGAGCAGGCAGGCAGGAAGGCAGCGGAAGCATGCTGGGCTTCAATCTCAAAATACCTGCTAGCAAGAGCCAGGACAAAGGCAGCAGAAGCAGTTCTGAAAGAGAATTGTACATGACTCTCCCATCTTCAGCAAGGGTCGTAAAGACAAAAGTACAAGAAAGGAAAAGAAAAACATGCTGTGGACCTGCAGTGAGAGGAAGAGGCTATTTAGAGAACACTGTCAAGTAGAGACTGGACGCGAGCATCTGCTTCACAGGCAGTGAGAGCAGCTTTTCAACCACAGAGATGGCCGGGGCGGGGGGGGACTCTTATGGACAGAGATCATATGATCCTGCTGAGCAAACTAAGGACAACGGAATCAATAGCTACATATTGGGAACTGAATAAAGAGATACTTTGAATCTCTGAGAGTTCCACAAATAAGTTGAGTTTGGACTGAGAAGTATAAATATAAAATTCTGGAATGGAGGGAAAAATGAACCCTCTTTCTGGTATATTTCATTACAGTATAGGATGGTTATCTTTGATAGAGGAACTAGTCAGAGAGAGCCTGCATCATACTATAGAAGTAATGAGAAAGGGGTATGCAAATCACATGTTCACTCATTCATTCATTTATTCATCCATCCATCTATCCATACAAGAAGTATTACTGAGAATTTACTATCTACCAGGCATTGTGGTAAGTGCTGGAGTTGCATTAGTGAACAAAACACCAACTGTGGTCTGCTCGTGGTCTGGTGTAGGAGGCAGCCACTCCACAATTAAGTACATAGTGATTTAATTTGAATAAATGTGTCTCAAGGAAGCACAGTATACATTGAATACATAAAGTGAGATACTGAGAGGTCACAGTAAGTTTCCTAACATCTAAGTTGAGATATAAAAGATGAATAAAAAGTGATCAAGTAAACAGGGAAGAGAAGAAAATTCCAGTCAGAGGGATGAGCATGCAGGAAGACTCAGAGCCCACAAATAGACTAGTGGTTAAAGAAACTGAAAGATGATCGGTGAAAGCAGAGTTGGAGGAGAATGAGCAAGAAGGCGAATAATTTAAAAAAAAAAAAAAGCTGAAAAAAGTAGGCAAAAAAGAGTGTGAAAGAAGTAAGAACCTAGTGGTAGCCTCTGTAAATTCAATAGATTTGAATATGACCTGTAAGATCATGGAAAAAGGGGGCAAAGTGATGAAATTTCAGCCCAGCTGCATGGGCAAGGCAGACCAAGAGAGAAAACAATCCATGCTGAGAACATCTGCCCAGATGAACAGAGAGAAGATGCTCACATGGTAACAAAACAGAATATAAAGGGTTCAGGCTTTCCGTAGAAATAGAGATGAAAAGCTATTTGGCTTTGAGGGAGAAATGATGGAAAACAGCACAATAAGATAGAACTGAGAAACCAGGAACAAAGGGCAAGGAGATGCACAGATAGCCCAGAAGTTCCCTCAACAGGACAGTTGTCTAATGTTATAAAATTTCTATAGGGGAAGCAGGGCAATTTTTCTCACTCAGTGTTCTTAGAAGTAGAAAAGAAAAAGGTAAAAGACTGAGAAAAGTAGTAAATTAATAAGCTCACTTTACAAAGATTTCAAAATGCAATAATGAGATAATAATGGCTAACATTTTGACCGCTTACCATAGGCAAGGAGTATAACATGTATTATTTCATTTGATTCATCTAGCAATCCTATAATTAGGTACCATTATTGTTTCCTTATTAGAAATGAAAAGATTGAGTCGTAGAGTGATGAAATAACTTGTCCAAGATCATGTAGCTATTAAATGGGTCACCTGGGACTTAAACTAGTTCTGACTCTAAAACTCGATAAATAGTATTTTGCTATTTTTCTACATTTGCCTTCCCAGAGAACGAGGAAATAATATTGAGTAGGTGATAGATTGAAGAGAATCAGGTAAGGAGTCAGAGAAGGAAGGAATAGAGAAGAGAGGTTGACAGAAAACTTGGCAAATGTCATCTATTTCTCACACAAATGTCACAGATTATTTCTAGTTGAATGGCCCAAGGCCCTCAAATTGATATTTTTAATGCTAATATTTTTTTAAATACAAACTTCACATATTTGTGAGAGCCGATTAGTCCATGTCTCATTTTTTGGATTAACACAGTGCAATATGTGCCATCTGGAATTATGGAAGGGAAAAAAACACACTCCTCAGCCGCCCAGCCAATGAACCCCAGGCAATGAACCCCATTTCCCCTGAGAGCCGGCCTTTGCATCCTCTCTGCCAGATGTCTCACCACCTGGTTGGAGAACAGACCTAAGTTACTTTTAATGATTTTTGCTCTTTCACTTTTAATAAGAGTTGTAACATTTTGTGGCTTACAAGATCAACTAACTGAAAGGAAAAATGGAAGTTTGGGTAATCTGATTTTAAAGATGTGGAAGTAACATGGGAATGTTTTTAAAAAATATCTAGGAATAAGGATTGGTACTTTTTTATATTCTTATAGTTTCTTGTGTGCAATAACCTTTTTTTTTATTTTTATGTGCTGACATGTATTTGAGGGTAATGCTAAAAATCAGGTACATAAGTCTACAGTGACATTAAAACGTGATTGCTTTTATGGGTCTGGACAAAGAGACTTAATACTGACTTAGCCAGTATCAATCCAGTAATTTTAAATTCAAAAAAATAAAAAGCACACACAAATTCTCTACTTTTTGATATCCCCATACATACTGAGCATAAAGGCAGGTGCTAAAGACAGTTACAGCTTTCATTTCGTGTGAGATCTGAAAGGCAACATATTATTCAGTATTTTTCTTCTTTCACAGTCTCACAGTCTCTCGCCATTCAGCAGATTCTTTGCATGCATTTATTTATTCATTTAGCATGCTCGTGGTGCACGAGTAAGCACCGTCCACACCAATGAGACCCTAGCAATCTGAGCGAGGACCTTAAATCTCTTAATACTTCTTAAGTAAACATTTCTCCAGAAAAATATTTTACTATTGCATACATTTTCTGAATTCATCTCTTGGCCAAAAATGAAATATGAATCTATTGTTCCTTTAGAACAAAACAAACATAATTTCTATAATGGTAGGCAGGTTGGTGTCTTAATCTGTTCCGACTGCCACAACAGAATATCGTAGAGTGGGTGGATTAAACAACAGAAATTTATTTTCTCCAGTTCTGGAGACTGGATGTCCAGGATTAAGGTGCCAGCAAAGTTGATGTCTGTGAGGGTTCTCTTCCTGGCTTGCAGTTGGTTGCCTTTTCAGTGGGTCCTCACATTGGGTGGCGGGTGAGGGGGAAGAGAAAGAGAGAGAGAGAGACAGAGAGAATTTTTCTCTTATTGTAAGGCAACACAGTCCTATATGATTACAACTCCACCCTTATGACCTCATTTAATCTAATGACTTCTAAAGACCCTATGTCCAGATATAGTCACATTGGGGTTTAGAGTGTCAATATACGAATTTTGGGGGAACGTAATCCAGCCTGTAGCAGTTGGGAATATTGTAAAAGCATTTGGCCAAATTCCTACTTCTATAAAAAAAGAAAGTATTTGAATCATTCAAATCGTATAAATGAATACAAACATTGTGCTAAAAAGGATATAAGATCGCCCAAGTCTAATCTCTCTCCTAAAAATGGAAACTCCTTCTCTGACCAGAATCCTTCTGAAGAAGGTTCTTCGGATTTCTTGATCCCTGTGTTTCTGTGTTATTTTTTATTCTGTACAAGTAAAAGTAATACATTCTTTAATGTCTTTAAAATGTCCTTCACTCTCTGAAAAAGACCAAAACCATCTTGCAAAGACCTTTTAAAAATCAGAAGTTTCATAGTGTTTTTCAGATATGTTTCTCAATTGAGTGAAGAAAACTGTGGCATTAAATCTCTGTTCTTTGGTTTTCACGTTCCCTTTTATTCCAAGCGACAAGAAACGGTACTAGTAAACCTGTCTATTAACGGTGCTCTGTCCAGGAACAGTGGTCCCCACTGTGCTGCCATTACAAGTAGTCAGAAAAGGTCATTGTGACTTCAAGTGATCACTGCAGGAGAAAGGAGCTGGATCCATGAGTCAGTGATAATTCATTCTCAGATCATTCTAGCATGTGAAGCTCAACAGTATCTGGTATCAGAGGATGGGATTCAACATTGAAAAACTCCACAGATATTCCAAGGTATTCAAAATTACTTCCTCTATATTACCTTTAGGGTTGAAATCTAACTAATGGTTATTGATAGTTTATCACACAGGGATTGATCTCAGTCAACAAACCCTTACCAAACACCATCTCTGTGCATGGAGGGCACGGGGGATAAAAACGTAAACATGATCCCCAGTGACTTCCACAGGAATGAGGAAGAAACCTGGGAGACCTGGCCAGTCCAGGTAAGACCTCACCTCTCCTTTCCCTCCACATAAACACACCCAGTCACCCACCTTTTCCCATCATTGATACTCACAGACTCATCACTACTGCCTGCCTCAGTACCATCAGGATTGAGCTCATTGCACCATTTATCTCTTGCTTCCATTGTCATCGCTGTATCACTCCGTACAGACCCCTTCTCACTCACTCAACCTCAATTCCTAAAACCATTCCATTATATATTCTGAAACTCAAGGTCAATGATGAGCAAAATTCTTGATATCTTCAGAAACTTCTCTAAATGTTCCCTTTACTGTATCACTCTAACTAAAAAGTGGGTCACTCTAAATACACTGCTTCCCCTGCAGAACCTCTAAGTGGTGGATATTTTCCCTCCCAAGCCCTTTGCCATTGGTTTCCTGAGAAGGTTGCTGTACTCCTGGCTCCTCAGACAATTCTCCTCTCTCCCCTCCTCTCCCTTCCCTGCCACACGCTCACAGCTTTGCACCACATGTCATCAGACTCTAGCATCCACTCTCCTTGCTGTGGTCATCCACAGACCCCAGATTGCACTCCTTCTCGCTGCCTGAAGCTTTTAACTCCTGGCTCAGTGAATTCTTTCCAATTCTACTCATGTTATCATTTGGGGTGATTTTAACGTCCATGTAGATGACCTTTTCAATACTTGAGTCTCTAATTTCCTTGACATTCTCTGCTTTACTGATCTATCTCTCAACCCTAGCTTACCTATTGAACCCCAAGGTCACCTTTTGTCTTCTTTATTACCACGAACTACAGTGCATCTATATAATCTCAATTTTAAGTATTGCATTTGCTAACCACAACCTCTCTAGGACCTACAAGTCACTGAAATGTCCACATTTGCACTGTCCAGTGCCACCTCTGCATTTTCATTTTCCTTCTCATGCAGCTTAAAATTTCTAGTGTCATAATCTCTCCCTGCATTCTCCCCTACCCTCCTTGCCACTCTGTCCTTTATCCCCTTCATCTGGCAAAAGCCCAACTCTAGTTAAATCTAACTTTGTACCTACTCTTTTCTGCTCCTAGAAAAATACTTATCCTTGCTGAGTTGTCTCACTTTAATTTCATAAAAATCATATTCATGTCTGTATCTTTGCACGGCCCAGGAATACGTATCCAGCTCCAGTACATAGAGAAGCTCATTCATTCTCTCAGTCTATTCTTGGCAACCATTTTGAACTGTTAAAACATAAACAGAGGCATATTTAAAAATTTAAGAGTTTGAGCAAAAATTGATTTAAATAGGGCAGCATTCAGTCTAGCAGATAGAAAGGACCCCCAAGGAGCTGTACAAAATGAAAAACTTTTATAGGCAGAAGGGAGTGGAAGCAAGGAAGTTATACTTGCAAAAAAGAGGGTTGGTTATTTCAAGGTTTCTTCAAAGGATGGCAGGGGTCTCTCAGGCAGATTACCTAACTCCTGCTGATCAGGTAATTCCTGATTAAGATTCTTTCTGGAAAAGCCGAAACTGGAACTAACTTAAGTCTTGTTTTGGAGACATGGGTCTTAGCATAAGTGACTACATTTTCAGTCTGTTGTCTTGTTTTTAACAATACATTCACTGCTATTCTTAAACCTCAGTCTTGGCTGATGCCATTGGTTCCTATTTTGTTTTAAAATAAGAGTGTCCAGCAGAAAACTTGCACAATATTCCACCATCATATCTGTCTTCCTGCCCATATTGGTGCTTCCTCTTGTAACCCTGCCTTCCCTTTTGTAACTCTCTGAACTGCCTATGCTCCTGTCCAAGGCCGATCTTGTACTTGGAAATGGATCCCACCCCACTTCCTCCTGAATTCATTCCAATCAATATTATAATCCCATCATTCCCCCAGAACTGTTTTTGTCTAGACTGTATTCCTTGCCATATATTTTTCTCCTTGGCTTCTCACACCCTTGGTTTTCCACATACCCTGATGACTGGTCTTTACCAGTCTCCTTTTCTGGTTCCTTCTCATCTCCTTGACCTGTAAATATTGGTCTTTCCTTCTATTGTTACTCTCTTGATGATTGTATTTAGTCTTATGGCTTTAAAGTGTTTAGACTCTATTGACTCTCAGATTTTATCTTCAACCACACCTTTTCTCTGAACTCAAAAGTTGGGTCTTACTTCCTATTTGAAATTATCATTGAAGTGGCGTATAGTCATTTTATGAATAACATTCATTTGCTGAAAACTGAACTTACTTTTCTCTCAAATCTTCCCCTCCAATAGTCTTTCTTATCTTTGCAAATGCAACACTGTCCAGTTGCTCAGGTTGAAACTTGAGCCTACTTTGATGCCGCTCTTTTTCTAATACCCAACAAATGGTGTCAGTCCATCAGCAAATGATGTCATCTCTACCTTCAAAATACATGAAGAAAGCTCCACTTTTCACCGTCTTCACCCTGGTGCAAGCTATTACTAAATCTCATGTAGATTATTGCCATATCCTCCTCATTGATCTCCCCATTTCTCTCCTTGCAAACAAAACCAGAGCAATCTCTGAAAAGTTTAAATAGATGATGTCAGTCCTCTGCCAAAAACCTCCAATGACTTCTCATCTTAAAGCAAAAGTCAAAGTACTTATGATGAGTTGCATGTTTTGCACGGTTTGCCCTCCCTCCCCATACCTTTCTGATCTCATTTCTTACTTTTGTCTTCTTTGTTAACTCAGCTCCAGCCACAATGGCTGCTCACTTTTTCTCAGACCTGCTGGGCACTCTCCCACTTCAAGGCTCGGCACTTACTGTTTCCTCTGCCTGGAACACTTACCAGAGCGGCATAGTTTGCTTCCTCACTGCATTCTGATCTTTGGTAAAGGGTCATGTTCTCAATCAATTCTTCCATGACCACTCTAATAAACTGCAATTCCTACTACCACCTTCTTCCACTGGGATTTCTCATTCCCTTTCTTTAGTTTTTTTCTGTAGACTTTGATACCATCTGACTCTCCATGTATTTTTTTCTTCTATATGATGACAGAGAAATAATTATGTTTATTGTACTGGAAAAGAAAGTTCATATTAACAGAAAGAAGTTTTTATTTCTTTTTAAATTTATATCCCTTGTATCTTAAATAATTCTTGGCATATAATGGGCACACAATAAATGCTTGTTGGATTCCTAACAAAGAGGTGGCAGTCTACTTGGGAGAAAAGGTAAATTAAAATTATGAGCTGTGCATTCCAGTTTGCATAAGTGCACCTCCTTGATAGTCCACCTTACAAACCCTTCCACTTCATTTATGCGAGCTTGTTTGTGAAGGAGTCAGAATCAGAACCTTTAGCCACGATGAAACTCATGACCATCATTCTCAGTCTCCTCCTGGTAACAATTGTTCATCTTTAGCATCCATTCAAAGGACAGCAGTGTTTATTATTCTGTGGACAAATGCTCCTGTTATGTCATTTCTTCTAGATTGTGTTGGTATATTTCTGGTGTTGGCCCCAGTCTTGTTGGCTCAATCCTACAAAGTTATAAAATGTGTGTAGATATCTAAGATACTGTATGGTTGATGTCTAGAAATCGCAAGTCTCAATAATTGTCCAAAAGGATCCTCACACAAGGAAGGAGAAAAATGAATGGATGACCTTCATTTATCCTTTTTTCTTTCATTCACTCACTCATTCAGTAGATTAGTTTTCAGCGCCTACTATATTCATTCACCATTGGAATGTGCTAGGTCCAATAGTACTGCATGTAAGGATCAGAACACCTCAGTTTTAATTCCCACTCTAATGCTTTCTGTGCACATTGATGTTCCCAGTTTTGCTCTCTGTTCCCTATAAGGAGATTATATTCCTCCTACTTCTAAAACCAGGCTTGAACATGTGACTTACTTTAGCCAATAAAATGTGAGCAGAGTTTTGTATGCTAAGTACCAGCAAAAGCTTTAAGAGCTGCTATACGTGGCTTCACCATGTACCTCTGCCATGCAATGAGACAGAGCTGCTTACAACCTGGCTCCTCAAATGAAGGAGCTGTGGGACAGAAACAAAGTTAATTTACAAATGCCCTGCATGTGTGTGAGATACAAACACTTGTCATTGGAACCTACTGAAATTTGGGGTTCATTATGCAGCATGACCTAGTGGCTTTGGATAAGTGTCACAGTTTTCTCCTTTACACAATGGGGACAGTATCTTCCTTTTCTGTCTCAGAGAGTTGTTGAGAGGATCAAATGAAAAATATACATTGTGAGAAGTTTAATAAAATTCTATGCTATTCAAATTACTCTTGGAGCTCTCAGTACAGTAATCTCCCTTTATCCACGGAGGAGACATTCTAAGACCCCCAATGGATACCTGAAACCACGGATAGTATATATATAATGTTTTCTTCCTATACATACAAAGCTATGATAAAGCTTAATTTATAAATTAGGCACAGTAAGAAATTAACAGTAATAACTAATAATAAAATAAAACAATTATAACAATATACTATAATAAAAGTTATATGATTATATGGTCTCTCTTTTTCTCTCTCACTCAAAATATTTTATTGTACTATACTCACCCTTCTTCTTGTGATGATATGAGATGACACGATGCATGTATGATGAGTTGAAGTGAGACATACTAGACAAAGGGGTGCTTCACATCCCAAACAGGACGGAGTGGGATAACACAAGATTCCATCATGCCACTTAGAATGGTTTGCAATTGAAAACTTATTGTTTGTTTCTGGAATTTTCCATTTAACATTTTTGGACTATGGGTAACTGAAACTGTAGAAAGCAAAACTGTGGGTATTGGGGGGGGGGGGTTACTGTATACGGTATTCCAAGATCTAGAGGTATGTATATTTCTTTACCCCTGCACACCAGTCTTTCAATGGACATAGAATACTTGAGAAACTTTGCATGGACGAATTATGCTTTCCTCATTTTAATTTTTTTTCTTTTAAAATAAAGCTGATGTTTAGACACTCAATGAAGGATCTTAGTGAGAGAGAAAAATTGTATCCTTAAGACTGTATTCCTTTAAGATGATGCCTGCCTTACCTCACTGCCCACGCATATGTATTACATAAATCTCACATTTTTCTCTTTTCTCCCCACCATTGAATTATGTTGTTTTACAGGATTTCTAGTTTGTGTCTGAAGTCTTAGAACTCGGAGTTAACTTGATAGGGACCCTGAGCAGCATGTGTCAGTAGGCGTGAGTGGCAGAGGCTGCCCGTTGCTGAGTTAGTGTGGGCACGAGGTTAAGTGCAGATTCAGATTTTGCCCCCACTTCCCTGCAGAGGAAAGGTACATCAGTGGGCTGGAAGGAAATGTTGCACACTGAGACCAGTGGGCTAGTCCCTGTTGTGGGAGGCGGCATATATATGATCTCATTTGTCTTCACCACAACCTTACCATGTACACGCCATTATTCCCATTTTGCAAAAGAGAAAAGAGGCTCAGTAGGGTGACGTTTCTTATACAAATTGGTAGAAGCCAGAAGCAGTTCCACAACCCAAAGCTTTTCCATTTCAGATTCCTAAGTCGTTTTCATCACATACTTTATCTGGATATTTCAGTTTATATGTGGTATCCTGGAAAATACAAAGCTAAGTGTTAATTTTGGCCACAGTGCATAAACACTTTATTTTTTAGCATATAAATGAATTCAGCTTTAGTGAGAATTCCTGAATTTTGTTTTGTGGCAGGGGATTTGAGGAGCAGGCAGAGAAGGTTGGATGGTGATTATGAGCCCAGTTAACGGTTTTAGAATGTGAAATGAAAGTTTCATCAAATGTGAGGAAGAGCCTAAATTTGTTTATACAGCACAGTTGAAATGGGACTGATATGAAAATAAGAAAGATCATGAAACACTGAACTTTCTTTAAGAGTAACTCTGGTGAGTATAGGATATAAGGCAATTATTAAGAATAGGGTCAGCAGCTTTCTATAACGGAGGATGACGTTATCCTTATTCTCTGACTTAGTTCTTTATCAATATTTATTTGTCTCACTGAGTGACTACTCATATCGTGTCATCAGGCCTGTGCAGGCCAGGAATCCAGGCTATTGGCTTCTATTTACCTTGTGGTAAACAGAGTGTCTGAGACGGCTCCTGCTTATATATTAGCCTTCATGTTGCCTTGAAGATTTTCTGAGGAGGTTTTGGTTAGCCCAGCATCCCTTGAATAGAAATCCCAAAAGACACAAACCTTAGATGGAATGGAAAGGATTTGATTAAGCTGCTTTTAACTAATGTGAAAATTCTACCTTTTGCCATAAGTCAGCAAATAATTTTTTTGCTGGAAGGCAGCATGATGCAGTGAAAAAAATATTTTCAGTTGAAAAGATGGGTTCAAATCCAGGCTCTGCTGAGTGCTAGCTTCCAGGTCTCAGGAAATGGGCTCCTTTTGTCCTCTTATCAGTTAATGTGTGAAAGGTACTTAGAACTTTGGTATACAGTAAGCACATAGCAAATGTTAGTTGTTATCATTGTTACTAAATATTATTATTTGTATAATATAATTGTTAATATCTTTATAGAGTTGTTGAGAATATTAAAGGCCTGTTAAATAAAATAGAGTACTGAGCGGTGCTCAGTCAGTGGATCGGCTATCGCAGTGTCTACTGATCCCTTAGCTCTGTTACTCAGAGATCAGGAGACCTGAGTAGCAGCTGGATTTTGTTTTAAGTTATCCAAGTGATTCTATTATATATAGGTCTGGGAGCAACTAACCTAATACACAAAAACTTTATTAGGAAGATTAGGTATTATTATATTTATTTAACACCTACAATGTTCCAGGGCTAGTGTTAAGTGCTAAAGAAAATTTTAAGAACAAAGAGAAATAGTGGTTGTCCTCAAGAATTTGTCATACAGGTGAAAATGAAACATATATATTAAAAGATACTTATGATTATTTATGGGTTGTATAGATCAGACATTGAAAAGTTCTATAGATGTTGAGAAAAGTTAGAGGGCCTATCCTACTAAGGTAGATGCAAACTATAAAGATAAATTGGATTGGCCTCCTGGACCTGCCCTGAAATTGCACACTGCTTTTTTTATCCTAAAAATTTTCCATCCCACCCTTTTATGATTTTTGAAAAAGAATTGGCTTAAACATTTTGAAGAAGATTCCCCACTCACCCTGATAAATGATAATTTCCTACAGAATATTCATTTATAATTTACTTAAAATATACTTATTTTCATCTTATATATTAATAAAGTGATTAATAAATAATTACTTCTCAAAATGGATTACAATGATCATTTATAACTAAGAAATTTTTTGACATTCCGTATTCCCTACAAGTCTTCATCAACAAATGTTAGTGATTTATACTGTTAGCCTAAAGAGAAATTTAGAGTTGGCTCATGGTCTTTCTTGACATGTGACAAAATATGTCTTTTTAAATGTACTTGCTAGAGGAAAAGAAACATTTTAAGAACAGAGAAATATAGAATATTAAACTTAGATGGGAAAATTTATGTCACTTGGCCTTATTCTGAGTGACCAGAACTCAATCGGTACGACTTCAGAAAGGAAAGTACTTCTTTTGATCTACTATGATTAAAGTAAGAGGTTTTTGATCTACTTATCACTGACAAAGATGCAGACCACATCTCTAGGGAACTGATTGTAAAAACTGATGATCAGAGAGCTTGTGGTCTTGAAACTCTTTTCTTTGAATTTATAGTCCAAAATCAACAGAGTTGGTTATAAACCCCAAGGAAAAGTTGAGTCATGGAAAGCGAGCATCAAAAGTCTGCATTTTCTTATTATGAGCTGATTTAAGAAGAAACAAAACAGAACAAAATAAAACAAAATAGTAGTGAGAGGAACTGAGTTCTTGATCTGATATTCTTTTTCTTCTTACAATGGCACCATACACATCAATAATTCTTGATGGGAGAATAGTGTGACTTCACCAACGAGAGTTATCCCCTGTACCTTCAGGAGGGACACACTTGGAGTGGGCAAGGATGGAGGGACTCCCACCTCTCCAGCCAGAGAAAAGAGATCAATCCTGCTGAACAATGAGGTGACAGGTGGCTCTTATAGGGTGATGCCACTGTTTGTAATGACAAAATCTAGGATGTTACCATGTGAGTGGTGGAGAAAGGAATAGTTAAATAAGAAAATCACAAGCTAAAGTCACCAAAATGAGAGTAGGCATAGATGGTTGGAATAACAATTCCTGCCCTTACTTACAGCGCCACTTTGTCCACTTAACTATTTGTTTTCTCTTGTTTTATTTTTGCTTCAGTATTTTGCCCATTCATTTTTTTTTTCTGCTGCTAAATTCATGCTATGGGAAACCACATTTTGATCTTCCTATTCCTTTGTTCAAAACCTGTTGTGGCCACTTTTTGTTGTTAGGGCTGGAGGAAAACTTCCTTATTATACATTTCTAGGTCTTCCGAAACAGCTTTCCTGTCCACTACATCTAAATTAGTTTTCTCCTTACTGTCTACTCTCTATTCTCTTATCCTGCTCATGTTTCTTCAGAACCGTGCAATGCACATCTGAGGCCCTCGAAATTGTTGCTGGATGAGTAATGACAAGAACAGCAATAATAAAGACCTTAATTAAGATGATTCAGTAGGAATTGTTTTGAAGGAAAACCCTACAGAGATCGGCATGTTAGTGGCTGAATATATTAGGTAATACTGTGGTAGCACAGAATCTGTTGTCCAGCAATTATCTGAATTTTTTTTTTCCTTTCCAGGTCATAGCCCTGGACAAAATGCCAAGAGATGCTTTTCTACCTCCAAACTACTTTCTTTTCCTT
The DNA here is from genome assembly GCF_036562045.2 of Rhinolophus sinicus. Lineage (NCBI taxonomy): Eukaryota > Metazoa > Chordata > Mammalia > Chiroptera > Rhinolophidae > Rhinolophus > Rhinolophus sinicus. The sequence goes on from NC_133757.1 coordinate 30,841,891, forward strand.
GCTTACTGTTTGTCTATTAAGGATTCACAGGTAGACTCTTCATAAAGAACCCAAAACTGGTTTGTTTACTTCCAAGCACCTTGTCTCTTCATCCTTGTCCCTACATTTTTTATCTTCTCAATCTCAGCTTCATATAGTCCATAGTTACACATACTTGTCTTCTCTACCTACATATAATATTGGGGAGTCCACATTCACTGGTCTAGTTAGACTTGTCACATTGGCTATTTGTCAGCAATTCTTGAGTAATACAAACCTTTAGCATAATCTTATATCGATATCCCTGATGATTCTCAATGGGGGAAACTATCGATCTATTTTACGATTCCATTAAACATGAAATATTTATTTTTTATGATTATATTTTTTATATCTTTCTACATGTTCATTATAGAAAATTAGGAAAATAACAAGAAGTAAACAACAAATAAACAAAAAGCTACCCAAAAAACCCAGTCACTATCCTTGCACCCAGTGATGAGCATTGTTTTGTTGTTTTTCTACTCTGTTTGTGTAATAAGGGGAGTAATTAAGAAACAAATGTATGCAAACATCTCTTTTCCCCAATTCCACCAATAGGAAAGAGAATTGGTTTCCCTATTACCTCCTCCAACCATTGTGAAAAACAACAGCTTTGGGGCTTAATTCCCTTTCTGGGGATTTAATGTGATCTTGAAGGGAGGAGTCTGAGAGAAAGAGACAGAAACAAAAAGCCAGGGGAAATTTAGTGTTTCCCCCTAAACTGGGGAGCAAGGAGGAATGAGGTTTCTATGTTGGGAAATAGTTATAGGGTTCCAAATGTGTGCCAATGGGGAGGAACTCAGGAAGAAATATTCCTGAAGCAGTAGTCTCTGAGAGGCAAATGGTAAGGACCTTACTTGAAAGGAATATCCTGTAGCTTAGGAGCAATGAAAGGACGCTAACTATTGTGGATTAATAACTTGGTCCCTATTTCTATTTTCTGGCATTACTTAAATCTGATATTATTCTCAAGTTCCTTTGAGGTAACAGAACGTTTTAACAATGACAGTTTAAATTTTCTAATGGTCCATTGAATGGGAACTTGGAGGACATTAAATGAGAATTAGAGAAATATAAGAATGTATCATTTCTTATAACCCAATGTTGGTATCTAAAATTCATTCTCTCTGTCTTTCTCTGCCTCTATCTCTCTATCTCTATCTTATCTCTGTCTTCTCTCTATATGCACACACAGACACACATATAGTGTCCATGTGCATAAAACAAATTTAAAGTTATAATTTATACACCAATTTTTAACTTGCTTTATAAAAATTAAATATAATGATCACTTTCTAATTGCAAGTATTCCCAAACGTAATATTTTATGACTGCATGGTTTTCACCATCTATGTGGCTGTTGCATACTTTATTACTAATTCTCCTAATGGTTGACATTGTCTTAGTGATTATTTCTAATAGTATGCCCCTATTATAAAAGTACAGCAATGAATATTTTTTTCACATAAAATTTTATGTACAGCTCTCATTATTTCTTCAGTATACATATACCCTTGGAAGTTGGATTGCTGAATTAAAGGGAACATACTTTTTTAGACTTTTTGGTACCTAATTCCAAATTACTCTCCAGAACACTTTGAATAATTTAGATCACACCATGTTCCCCTCATTTGAGAAGAGATTGCAAACTTGAATCACATCACTTCTGAAAGAACCACTTCTGGGAATCTCATACAAATTCTAATGAGGTGGAAATGTAATAAAATAATGGTGCCAATGTTGTCCAAGTTTTCAAAAAAGTAGAATGTAGTAGATTCTGAAAACTACTTGGTGAAATTGATGTTGCTCTTTTGGAAAAAAATCTAGAGTAGATGGCAATATTAGAAAGCTTATGACTGTGTGGACTTTCATTTGGTGTTGGCAGTTCACTTGAATGAATAATCACAGCAGCACCATAGCCAATTTAGCGACATTCTCACCCCCAGTAGAAATCTGTTTAATTAAGTGCTGTAGTACTGACTGTGTCTATTTAAAGAATGTCCCGTAATCTTCCTGGATATGATATGGAGATCCACATGTCTGTTATTTCAAGATAGTCTTGAATCATGCAGTGTGATAAGTAGTAACTCATTAATTAAGATTGTCTGTATCTCAGACAAGTCAGTCATTGGGACTGATTGACCCCTAATAATAATATCATGAGGAAAAACTGTATGGGTAATATAAAAGGTAATATGATTGAATATGATGATTCACTGATTATCTTTTAAAAAGTTGTATTAACAATACCAAAAGCATCTCATATCTCATATGATTATGAAGAACTTGAATATGAAACCCTGGTATATGGCCATTAGAAGACATGGAAGCATGCCAACTATTAAAATAACTTTAGCTTATTTAGGTGCAGATGGGATCAGTGATAACTACTGAAATAAAGATCATTCTAAAAATAATGATCATATTTTTCTATTAAAAGACAGAAGGTTTAAGAAAGATGATAATTCAGGGTATATAATGGAAAAGTTGCTGCATACCAGAGGAATACCTGGCATTGATCTCTCAGTTTCCAAACAGCTTGCAGAAGGTCTGAGTCTTAGCAAGAATTCAGCTAAGAAAAATTACTGAAAGTTATCCTCTAAACAGGACAGCTCATCATCTTATTATATGTTGTTCTTGGAAAATTGTCATGAGAATTCTTATGGCTATTTATGGACTCCAATAGTCCATGGAGATAATGAGATAATGGTTTCAAACAGTCCATGAGATAAAAATTTAAACAGATGCATATCAATCTTAAAAGGCAAGATGAGGAAGATTTTAGGAAGATGACGCCAGTAAAGGAAGTACAGTTTAAGTAACTTTCCAATTCCCAAAGGTAGACCAACTAGATAACAAAACTAAAAGCTATGGACAACAAAAATAGCATTCTGTCTAATCTGAAAGTGCACATTTGTGACAAATATCTGCCAACAACTTCTAAAACTTCCCAGTGTCAGCATTTCTGAAGGAAAAAGCAGAGAGAAAATTGGAGTCACTGAGAATAAAGTGACCCAAGAATACAGAATCCCAATAACCCAGGTACTCATTAGAAAGCAGTGGGTGCCAACTTGAGCACACCTAAAGCTAATAAGGGTTTTGCCACTCCAAGAGTAGAGAAACATGAGGAACCCACAGCCAAGTATAAAGAAATTGAAGCAATTTAGCCCCTGTGAATTAACACTGAGCAAGACTTCCTTCCAAGACAGGGCATTTTCTTCAATGTTGAACATTGAAGAAAAACTGCTGGGAGTGGAATAAAAATTGAACAGGATATGGACAATGGAAACCAAAAAAAAGAAGCTCAAGATAAAAACTGAAAGGGAAACATAGATAGGAAATTTCAAAAAGCAAATCACCATAACCTTGCACACTATGTGAAAATAACATAAAAGGGGGTTCTATTAAATTAGAAACACAATCCTGAAATATGCCTTCTAAAAGTCCTAGAAAACTTATTGCAAATAAAATTTACCCATAGAATGTATTGGGACCAATTTCCACACAAAATTATAGTAAAAGAAAGAGAGAGAGAGAGAGAGAGAGAGAGAGAGAGAAAGAAAGAAAGAAAAAAGAAAGAAACAGAAATAGAGAGAGTAAAACAGAATATGGAGCAGAATGAAATTTCCATAGACAATTAAAGCATACCAAATAGGCATACTTATAAAACAGATTAAAACTGTAACTTAGTTCAAGCATACCTCAGAGATATTACGGGCCCTATTCCAGATCACCACTGTAAATCAAGTATTGCAATAAAGCAAATCATAATATTTTTGCTGGTAGAGGGTCTTCTATTTATAAAAAATACAACATCTATGAAGCACAATAAAACGAGGTATGCCTGTATTTCAAAAGAAACTAAAATATATTGGGAAAATGATATGACATAAAGAACAACATAAATCAGAATTAGAAAACCTCAGAAGTGATAGAACTGAATTAAGAATTAGAAATAAGGGAAAAGTAATTTTAAAAATTATGATTGAACTGAAAATTACAGTGGCTAAAAGTGAATAGAAACAGAAAATAATGTCTGAATAGAAGTTAAAAATAAAAGAAAAAACATTTATAGAAAATAAGTTTAAAAATAAACAATTTGAGAGAAAGTAACCAATATTGAAGATAGACAGGGAAAATCCCACACAAAAATGATTTGCATTCCTGAAGTAAATGCCAAAGCAAGGGAGAAGAATAAACATGGAAGACTATAATTCACGAAAACTTATGTGAATTAAAAATAAAGTATCTAACTACAATTTGAAAGATCATACTGTGTAGTTATGAATATCAACCTAGAACAATCAACAGAAAGACACATTTTAGTATGGATCTTAAAAAGAAAAAATAAAATGCTTTGGGCATCTAGAAAATAGTAGTAAATGAGAAATAATATTAGGTTATCATTAAACTTTTAGATAACAGTACTTTATACCAGAACAAAATCTATTAATATATTTTAAATATTTTAAGGAAGGATTTTATATCCAGCAAAGCTGACTTTCAATCATAAAATGCATGCCTGTTATCAGCATACAAGACCTCAAGAAACATTGTTGTCATATTCCCTCTCTGAGGAATTAAATAATTGGTATTACATATGTAATATGAGGTAAAGCAAATGAGTAATTATGAGAATATTTTTATTCTGTCATCTCCACTGTACTTGAGAACTAGAATTCTTGGTGAGGATAAGTATGGTGCTTTAGACATAATGTAAAAGAGGTTAAATAAAAAGGATGATGTAACTATAAAGTTCACATTTAATTCTATTTTAAATTCAGTATGAGAGAGAGAGAGAGAGAGAAGTTTTTTCTCTCTGGAAGGCTCGTCCTCCAGCTATATGCTTGGTAACCTACCTCCCACACTTATTTCAAATCTTGGTACAAATATTACTTTCTCAGTGGAGCTAATCCTAACTCTGCCTCATGCCCCCCATCCAAGTCCCTCTTATCCTCCTCTACCTTTTCTTTCCTCTGTAGCATACATCCATTTCTAACATATTATGTAATTTATATATTTATTATGTTTATTATTTATTACTTGTTTCCACTGCTAGAATATGAGCTTCAGGAGCTCAGGAATCTTTCTCTATAATTTAGTGATGCAGCCCAAATACTTAGGGCCCTTAGAAGGCACTCAAAATATGTGTTGGATAAATTGTTGAACTTTATTAAACAGCTAAGAACTACTGTGTTTCCCCGAAAATAAAACCGAGTCTAATATTAATTTTTGCTCCAAAAGACACATTAGGGCTTATGTTCAGGAGATGTCATCCAGAAAAATCATGCTAGGGCTTATGTTCCAGTTAGGTTTTTTTCAGGGAAACCCGGGTAGTTTATTTGTTTAAGGAGTTTGATAGCACTCCTATAAACTTAAGGATATGGATAGCACCTGGCGCACAGAGCAAAGACAGCAATTTCCAAACTCATTTGAAAGCTGTTGGAAATACTTTAACTGGACTTTAATTTGTGCACATCCATCTAAATCCAGAGAGAACTAGGCTGTTGTGGCTGCTCCTTCAGTGCCACGAGTGTATAATTAAAAGAGCAGTCAAGTGAATAAAATAAGCTCTCAGATTTTAGATTATTACTTACAAAGGCCAAGAGCAACAGTGAAATAAAAACAAATTATAGAACATAAAAGAATCTTGTGGAACAGTGAGAATAAATATACTTCTCCACTCTATACTGTTTCTATGAAATTATTTTTAGAATAGTGATCCCTTAAGGACTCTTTCTGTAAAGCAGCAAAACAACTGTTTGAAAGTGGTATTGGTATTACTCCATTTTTGTAATCTAGTTTTGAGAATGCTTTTTGTAAAGTATGTTCCCAGTAGAAAAATAATGTATGCACTTGAATCAAAAGAGGCATTATATAGTGTTTAAAATTAGGCTTTTTATAATAGTGTAAAAGAAGTTTTCCATTCCCCATTTTAAAAATTGAAACAGTGTGTTTTCCCATGTATGCACAGCCTACATTTGTTAATGAAGACTTAATAATTGTACACATTTTTCTTTTTTTAAGTTTTGTTTTGGCCACCAAGCATCAGAACCTCTGTGCCAAATATCTTTAATTCATTCCTTTAAACATACTCTCTACCCTTCTCACCTGCTATCTGTGTTGGCCGTCTGGCCATATGGACTATATCAATAGGTTTATATCCTCCTAGTTTCTGGTTAGGTTCAGCCAATAGGAAGCCTTGGCAGGAGATCAGAATGATTTATTTCCCTTGTCTTTCTCTCTCTCTCTCTGAAATGTTGTGTTGAGTTGGCTGCTTTTAATCAAAACTACTGTTCCCTGGTCAATGCTTCTCTCAAAGGTGCTTGTTGCCTTTACCAAAATAGCTTATGTGAAATTGTATTTCATGGTTAAATCTGCATTTCCGAGTGTTATTTAATTTGTGTTTCCAGCAAAGTTGTCAATAGTTTCACTGTCCTGTTCCTGTGTTCATTCTTCTATTGGGTTATTCAATTGCATAGTTTCCCTAAAAATTCAGACTAACACATTCTTTTTGGTCCTATACATTACAAATAACTTCTTTCTGTCTTTGACTTGCCTTGTGAAGTTCATTTGTGGGTTCTTTGTAATAAATAAAATGTTAATTTTAATGCTATCAAGTGACCAATCTTTTTCTTATGGTCTGCCCTCTTTTGTGTGTTTTATTTAAAGGTGTTTTTCCTATCAGGTGTGAAAAATAGTTTCTTATATTTTCTTCTTAAAATATTAAAAATTTGTTTTTGACATTTAGGACTTTAAGCATTTATTCCTTCAGCAAACTCTTCTAAACACTGCAGAAACAGCAATGAAGAAAAAGGATAAAACCTCAGCACATTGTTTTCCCAAGCACTATTTAGAACTCATCTATTATGTTGGACACCATCTTGAATTTTAAAAGATGTGAGATGTAGCATTAGAAAACCTTAGACTTAATTCTAATCTACCAGTTACCTGCTATGTGTTTTTAACTGAGTTGCATTATCTCTAGTAACCTCATATTTATTCACCTATAAAACTGGGATAATTATAAACTTTTCACTAGCTTAAAAGTTAAATTCTGTGATGATACTTTACACATAGTAAAATTATAAACATATTTTAATTAATATTCTTTATCAAATTTCTAATCAGGTACACCCTGCTGAAAGTATTAAGCAGCATTAGTTTTTCGTTCATCATTGAACTAACATTTATCTATCAACTTCCATATGCCAGTTTTACTCATAAAATCCCTACTCTCTTCCTGAGAGTAAATTTCTAGATTAGGTGAAGAGAAGAAAAGCTATAGTCATCATTCCACTTCAAAATTGCTACGAATGGAAATTTTATTTTGCGTCTGTATATGAAGGTGTGACAATTATGTTCGCAAACTCATCCTAGAAAAAGTGCTACATACTTCACTACTGAATATCATTATGGTCACCTTCAAAGCACTCCCCTCAGGAAGTTACGCACTGCTGCCAGCACCTAGTCCACCCTTCAAAGCAATTTTGGAACTCTTTTTTCTGGAATGTCTTATACATTCAGACATTCAGAGATATCATTGTATTACTACCCATGATGTCCTGAATGTCATCAAAATGCCTTCCTTTCAATATTTGCTTTATCTTCGGGTAAAGAAAGAAGTCACTGGGGGCCAGATCAGGTGAGTAGGGAGGATGTTCTGATACAGCCAGTTGTTTACTGGCTAAAACTCCCTCACAGACAGTGCTGTGTGAGCTGGTACATTGTCATGATGCAAGAACTCCTTCGGGGCCGTTTTTGCACACACCTTTCTCATGCCAAGATTTTCAGTTACAATTTTTCTAACTGTTTCTCTACCAATGTTTACTTGGTCTGCTATGATTCTCACACTCAGCCCATGATTTTGACGCAGAATTCAATGAATTTTTGCAATGTTTTCGCCCGTTCTGCTTATTACTGGCCACCCTGACCTCACTTCATCAGTGACACATAAAAACAGAAAAACATTTAATCCATTTGTACACTGCTGTTTTCTTCATGGCATTATCCTAATAAATTTGGACTGATTTCATTTCCACTCTTGCCAAGTTTAACAAGAAATTCAATGTTTGTTCATTGCTCTAATTCAAGCTCAGACATTCTTGTGATGGTACACAAAAACATGCAACAACAATCATGAACGCCACTCAGCAAGACACCGCCACACATCAACACAAACACAGCTGTGAGACACTGATATACCACAGTTATGAAACCTTACCGAGCTGTTTGCACAGTGCTGCCAATGCAAGCCTACAGTGGTAAGTTCACGAACTTAATTATCGTGAATGTAAGATTAAATATCTGAATAAAAATGTGAAAATATTAATTCATTATCCACATGTTCTAAATGTTTTTAGTTTCTACCTAGATGCCTGTTTAATCATCTACACGATTTTATCAAATTATCTATCTTACTGCCAATTACCATGTAAGGCCTGTGGGTATACCCAGTGCGCTGCCACTTTGAAAATCATATGGTAAAACTGGTCCACTCTGGTCTGTAAGATGCCTAAACTATCTGGATCCTCAGTAAGGTCCTCCAGCCATTTTGGCTTCCACATCAACTGATTCAGGTGGATTGAGGAGCAATTTTATGAACTCTATGGGGAGCACATATTGTTATAACTGAAAGCAGCTGCCAAGTGGCCTGCTTTGGTCATTCAGTCTTAGATGAGAAAGCACATACAATCAACATTTTCACATTGTTACCATGGTGACCATTCTGCTAAATGGAAATCCTGAAAGATCATAAGATTGTATGTTGCTTTAAAAGCATGAGTAGTAAAACATATGTTTCTATCACAGATTTGGTCTCACTGGAGGTTGAGTTTTGTCCCTAATGTGAGACCAGATGTTTTATATCACTCTCTTTTCATAAAGCAGAAAGTCTGCTACACAGACATTTCTTATCTATGAATATGAGCATACATATGTTTCTACAGAATATTTTTCATTGGTTTTGTGTAGTTGTCTGTGTTGAGGAAAAAAAAAAAATTCTGAAATATCTCAGCCAAGTCTCTGAAATACTATTACATATACAAAATTTAGCATCTTTTTAAATTTTTATTTTATTGTTTTCTTCTCGAGATATAATTGATATATATTGTATAAGTTTGAGATGTACAGTATATTGATTTGATACATTTATATATTGCAATATAATTACCACCGTAGCATTAACTAACACCTCTATAATATCATACCATTATCATTTCTTTTTCGTGGTGAGAATGTTTAAGATCTAATCTCTTAGCAACTTTGAGGTTTATAATACAGTGTTGGCTTATTCATCTTCTAAGTTTGTGCCTTTTAACATCATATTCTCAAGTCCCCTAACCTCCAGCACCTGATAACCACTATTCTACTCTCTGTTTCTATGAGTTTGGTTTTTTTTTTTTTAGATTCCATATACAAGTGAGATCATTAAGCATTTGTCTCTCTGGCTTACATCACTTACTAGTTAATATCCTCTAGGTTCATCCATGTGGCCACAAATGTCAGGGTTTTTTGTTTTTTGTGGCTGGACAATACTACTACAACACACATACATGAATTCCCTTGTAGGTAACTGCTTTTCTCTTGCTGCTTCTAAGATTCTCTCTTTGTCTTTAACCTTGGCATTTTTATTATGATGTGTCTTGGTGCCAACCTCTTTGTGTTCATCATGTTTGGGATTCTCTGTGCTTCTAGGCATGTATATCTATTTCCTTCGCTACGTTAGGAAAGTTTTCCATCATTATTTCTTCAAATATGTTTTCAATTCCTTGCTCTCTCTCTTCTCCTTCTGGTACCCCTATAATGCAAATGTTGGTATGTTTGATGTTGTCCCAGAGGCCCCTGAAGCTGTCCTCATGTTTTTGTATTCTCTCTCTTTTTTTGCTGTTCTGATTGGGTGTTTTCTGCTACCTTATCTTCTAAATAACTGATTCAGTCCTCTGCTTCATCTAATCTACTGTTGATTCCCTCTAATGTATTCTTTATTTCAGGTATTATATTCTTTATTTCTGATTGGTTCTTTTTTATGTTTTCTATCTCTATTTTTCTGTTTCCTATCTTTTTATTGAAGTTCTCCCTGAGATCACTGAGCATCTTTATAACCAGTGTTTTGAACCCTGTATCTACTAGATTGCTTTTCTCTATTTTGTTTAGTTCTTTTTCTGGAACTTTGTTCTGTTCTCTTATTTGGGACATGTTTCTTTGTCTACCCATTTTAGTTGCCCTCTGCATTTGTTTTTATGTATTACATTGGGCTGCTATGCCTCCTGGTCTTAGTAGAATGGCCTTATGCAGTTGGTGTCCTGGGGACCCAGTGATGCAGTCTCCTTGGTCACCAGAGCTGGGTGTTCCAGGTGTGTCCCTTGTGTGGGATATGTATGCCCTCATGTTGTAGTTGAGCCTTGGTTGCTATTTGCGCACCAGTGGGAGGGATTGACTGTCAGGCTGATTGGTTGTGAGGACTGGGCCTTGAGTACAGTGAGAAGCTGTTGTGCAGGGCTTGACCCTACAGAGCAGGGTTCACTTTAGTGGGCTCTGATGCCTGCCCAGTCTTCCCTTTGGGTGTGTCATCCTGGAGGTGGCCAGATGATGCTCTGCCTTGGTCTGAAACTGGTCACTAGGTGTGCCAGCCCTAGGGTATCTTGGGAAGGGACTTGCTGCAGGCCAAATTTAGTTGCAGCCTGTGCTCTGCCCAGGGCTACCTGGTATGAGCCACAAAACAATCCACAAATGGCCACTGCCTGCATTGTATTTACAGTTGCCCGGAGAGGCCAATCTGTGAACTGAGGCCGGCTGTAGCTAGTGCCGAGCTTACAGCTGCTCAGCCAGATGAAAAGGTCATGCTGAAGCCAGATGCTGCTTGTTTGGGTTTTGTGAACCTTTGAGGGATTTTAGGAAAATCCATAGTATGAGCCAAAGCTGGCCATTTGTATGGAAAACCCACTGGAAGCAGCTTGGGTGGGCCCGAAATTTGGGTCAGATGAGGTCCCCACAAATCACGAGGGTGGGGCAGGTAAAAGGTGTCAGCCAGTTTGATGGAGACTCATATATGGCATCTGCCTGTGTCTGTATGCAGGGAGGTGGAGGACTCAGCGAAGAAAAAATGACTTCCACGACCTCCTCCATCCAGGAGAAAGCCAGACCTCCAGCCCTCTCCCTGAAGTCAGTTTCTCCCTGTGAGTCCCCAGCACTTTTTGAACCTCTACCCTAGCACGGGGGCTCTGAGCAAGTAAATACATGCACAGTCGTCCTTTATGAGGAGTGCCTGGGACTCCAGCCACCCTCTGTCTCACTCAGGTACAATCTCCGCTGGTCTTCACAGCCAGAAATTATGGAGAATTTTCTGCTAGCACTGAAACCCTGGGCTGGAGAGTCTGGTATGGGGCTGGGACCCTTTCTTCTCCAGAGTTATCCCCATAGCCAAGATATCCCTCCCAGTTTTTAATGATCACACACAGGTGTAGGACCAGCCAGTTCTGTATCTCTGCTCCTCCTACTAGTCTCAATGTGGTTTCTTCTGTATGTCTGTAGTTGTAGGGCTTCAGTTCAGCTAGACTTCAGGTGATTCTCAATGATGGTTTTTCTGTAGTTTAGTTGTAATTGATATGGTCCCGAGAGGAGGTAAACACAACATTTACCTACTCTGCCATCTTGACTACTCATCCTTTTCTTGTTCTTGATCTTAGAGGAAAAGCTTTCAAAGTTTACAATTGAGTATGATTTTTGCTGTGGGTTTGTTGTATATGGCCTTTATTATATTGAGGTATGTTCCTTCTATACCCCATGTGTTGAAGGATTTTATCATGAAAAGATGTTGTTTTTTATAAAATGCTTTTCCTGCACTTATTACGATAGTCATATCATTTCTATCTTTCATTCTATTAATATTGTGCATCGTATTTATTAATTTGTGTATTTGAGCCATCCTTGCATTCCAGGGATAAATCCCAATTGAACATGATGTATGATCCTTTTAATGTGTTGTTGAATTTGGTTGCTAATATTTTATTGAAAATTTTTACATCTATATTCATCAGGGATATTGGTCTATAGTTTTCTTTTCTTGTTGTGTCCTTATCTGGCTAAACAGTTGTTAAATGAATTAAAAGGCTAAAAAATACCAACAGTATAAGAAGAAATGACTCAGTATTGTACATATATGATCAATAGAGATAATAATAAATATACTATAAGTTGAGATTTTTGATATTCCTATTTTATTCTTAATGTTTATCTGAATTTTTGTAACATTTTATGTATTTTATTCTTACAAAAATTTGATGATACATTTAAGGCAAGCTGTTGTTATCCCTATTTGTTAGGTAATAGAAATTTCCCTATATATAATTCAGGATAGGGCAGGTAGTGCTGTAGTAACCAATAGTCCTAAAATTGCATGGTTTAATAAAAACAGTTTATTTCTTATTTATGCTACATGTTTATCTTGAATTGTCAGGGCCTCTGCTCCATGTTGTCTTCAGAATCGGTAGCTGGTTGATGGAGGCTGCACTCTCTGGGGAGTGGTAGGTGTGAGGGAAAGGCAACTCATATAATTCCAAACAATTCACATTTTATCAGCCAAAGCAAATCACAGACTTTGTGTAATTTCAAGTAAGCTGGGAAGTACCATCTTACCCTATGTTCAGAAACAGGTAAATCAGAAATACCACATGAATAGCCAGGCTGTTACAGAGATATCAAGACTCAAGGCAGGATTCCTACAATCTGTACTTACCATTGTGCCTGGTGGTATAAGCCAAAATGCCTAAACTGTTGGGGAGACAAGGTAAATATCCTTTATACAAGTATTTAATTTAATGAAATAGGAGGGAAATTGGTGTCATAATTCCAATATGACAGGAACTTAAGTGAGTTGGAAATTCATGGAGAGTTGAATTTAAAATTAATTAAAATACTGGTGAAATTTGGAGAGATGTAGCTGGGTAAGGGCTGGTGACAAAGAAATTTTAGGTGATGCTGATAAAGAGAAAGGAGAAGAAAAATGTTATACAAAGAAGTCACTGTGTACTTGTATATAATTTATGTGAACTCAATTACAAGGAACCTGGTGGTGTGTAGGTAAACAGAGAGAGAGAAAGAGGGAGAGAGAGAGAAAGAATTTAAACCATGTGGATGATTCCATCCCCTGTTACACTAAATGAGCCATATGTCCTGGTGGGAATGTGAGATGAGAGACTTGGATCTGTTTTTCCACCTCTTATTCTCAGTCCCCTCCTGTTTCTCAAAGTATATAGTATGAATATCACAGGAAATTTGGCATGATCTAATGTTTAGCACAAATTTTTCCTGCAATTTGATCCCTAAGCCTAAGCCAAATACTTCACAACTTGTTCAACTGAAGAAACGACATTTTTCAGTGTTAAAGAATAAACTAGCTATGTAGGACTTGTGTGTTTATTTATCAACCTGAGAGATTATCAATCTCCAAAAGAGAGTCTTCTGAGTAATTTCCAAGGATAATTTGGCTATCTGTGAGGTTCAACTTATGTTTTGACTTTAGGACCTAACCTCCATAGACTATGAATTCATAAGTCCATGGTGTAAAACAATAGTGTTCAAAGGTGGGTAGGGGAGAAAATAATAGAATTTATATTTCTGTTTATTATTAACTTCATTTGTTTAAAGTATATGTATATTTATAGTATATATCATATTAACACAATAGTGCATGTATAATATTCATAAATAAATATTCATATATGTGGGGTACCTGCTCAAAAACTATGGGTGTATAATCACAAACATTTGGAAATCACTGACAGAATCAATTGTTTAGAAATGTAAACCAGCACAAGTGTTAAGATGACCATGAATAGATTTATCTCAATGGTAAGAATGATCCACATCAGAAAATTTTGAGGAATTATGAGGCAAGTTTGTCCAGGTAGGTTGGGAACAAATATGGACAATATCAACAAGTAAAATGATTGGAAATTAAAATTTTAATTTTGTACATCATTTGATTTTTTTATTAAAAAAAGTTCAATTTCCTTTTGAGGGGGTGGCAATAAATTTCAATATCTCCTTTAGAAGCTCTTTATTCGGTAGTTAGCTGCAAGCACAAAGGCTGAAATTTTGTGGTGGTCCATTTGTCGAATAGTTTGAAAATTTCCAAATAATCTTGGAGAATGAGCACCAAAAATTACCAAATTCATAAATAAATATTACAAAATTTATCAAAAAATTATAAAAGAAGTTCATACTATTATAGGGCATTTAGACTGACTTTAAAAGTAGATCTTTAAGTGTGCAAACATTTCAAAAGTTCTTTCACTGACAGGGAGTAGGTGAAATTGTACTGTTGTGTAGAAGTTTATCTCATAACATCTTCACCACAGTTGTGCAATTCAATTATTTTAAATGTGTGTGACTTAGATTAATACATAAGTTATGAAAATGATATATATTACTGTAAATTATATTATAAAATTAAAAATTATATGAATTATAAATTGCTTATAAAACTTGGACTTTATTTCCATCAGCTTGTTCAAATTAACCACATCTAATTCCAAGTACATTTCTGCCATATTTATTAAAAACCGTTTTGTTTTTTTTAAATGACATTGTGATCCACCAAAATTTATTATTTGGATAATTGCTACTAAAACAATTATATCTTTAATTGTTTACATTTTTAATTGAATTTACAATAGTGTAAATGATAATATCAGATGTTTTGCTTTGGGCAGAGTAAACTTGCAGAAGGTTTACCTTTTTTTAAATTAAAGTTTATTGGGATGACAATTGTTAGTAAAGTTACATAGATTTTGACTCTGAGTGGTGAACACACAATGTGATATATAGATGATGTATTACAGAAGATTTACTTTTGATTTCAAAAATTGGTATAAAAACTAAATCATTATTAAAATTAACTGAGATTTTTATTTGAAGTATGTGATGCCACCAACATAATACTGGTATCATTTAACTTTTTGAAAAATCACTCTTCTCCTGAAAAAGCCAGTGTAGTAACTACCATTACTTCAATTTTCTTAAATGTTTAAGAAAACTTGGATTTGAAAATTAATCACTTGGTTTAAATAAATGCATCATTTGGTTTAAATAAAAAGTCATGTTTCACAGTGGATAGCTGCTTGTGATAAATGGCCATCTTTAGGGATAGCCTCCTTAAAGTACTTCCCAACAATTAAAGTTGATGCTAATGCTTCTTCTACAGTAGATATGTCTTCTATGATTTTCATAAGCTTAATGATTTTGCAGTGGCACCATAGTATTGGGTAAATGTCAACAAACATTTTATATGTGATCATTATCACCTTGTTGAGAAACAAACACAAAATTCAATTCTTAAAATTTTATTAAATGTATACTTCTTTCTTTAGCTCTTTACTGCCAAAGGGGTTTGCTGTAAAATAAATGGACATAACCAAAAAATAAATAGGCATAGATTTATACCCTAAAATAAGTGATAAACTACTATAAGAAAGCCAGACTACTCTCTATACACTCCATGTCAAGACTGTTCATCCTCTTATCATAGAGACTTCATGTATAGAACAGCTTCCCTCTTCAGTATTGACCTTGCCAACTGGTGGCTTGATACCTTTATGTTTTGTCCTGATTTTGGCCACAATTGGCAATAGGGGCATCTGCACCCCTTACCTCTCTCAATACCACTCAAGGCTGGAAAGAGTTAGCTCTCCCAGCTGCTAGTATTTGATAGCACTTTGTTTTATTGGTGAATGGTTTACATGCATTGCATCTTGAAAGGTGAGCGAAAAGAGTTAGTATTGAGTCCAGTGTTCTCAGTGGAAATTACTGGATATTCACAAAGTGTATCTATAAAAATGTAAATGTAATTATAATACTTTCACTTTAGTTTAAACGGTTGGATATATTTAGTAAAAGTATTTTTTAATAGGTTTCAAGTACAAAATTCAAAAATTGATCATTTCTCAATGGTTTCATGAATTTTGATTTCTACCTTATCAATTCTAGTATTAGAAGCAGTTTTGTGTTCTGCATGATTAACAGTAGTACTTCAATACCATTTTTGTGCTCTGATCATTGACTAATCTCTAACAGTACAATTTCTAGCATCATTTAAATATTCCTTTCTTTTGCCAAGTCAACAGTCACTTTTTCATCACTGTATATTTTGACCTAATCTCTTAATTTAGGGACATGTTTCTGAAGAGCTCTCTTATTCATAGTGACTCTAGATCCATTTCGAATGTGGTAACATTGCTGTTGGTCTTCCCTAATGTCTCACTTTGTGTCCCACTAACGTGTATATCTGTTAGAAAGTAACACTTTCTCAGTCCCACTTTGCAGTCATTTGATTTCTACCTTTCTCAATATGCTCTAATTTATCCTTATTCATTTTAAATGTAAAAGTCAAAAACAGGAATGAAACACAAATCATTCCTGACAATATGTCCCAGTGACTTCTTACTAATTTTTAAAAATATGCTCTGTGCCTAATTTTCTGCTTCTGGTTTATTGCAATGTGGAGGCTTTAATTTTTTTTTTTTTAATTCTTAGCTTCTCTCTCTGATGCCAGCTAACTTGGGTTTTAACTTTTGCCATGTTTGACAGACAGTTTGAGGTCAGATACATTCAGTTGTAGTCTGATATTCCAAATTGATAATCCTATCCAACTTTGTATTTTTTAAATTTAATGTAGAAGATGTCCACATAACTTAATTAGTGTAGTCCTCTGGTCTTAGGCAAAACTGCTGTGAGCCAAGTATGTTCTTACTTTCTAACAGATATACACATATTTTGATCATTACTGCTTAAGCCCTCCAACTGATTATTAAACATAGGGGATGTAATCAAAGTCTCAAAATGAAGATTCTCTTGATGCTTCCTTCTCTACAAGGCAAAAAAAACCCTAAATTGTTCTGACTTGATTTGCATTTAGATGCTCTATTATGCATAGGTTTTCCAGAAACATTTTTTTCGTCCTTTCCAGTTAAGCACATCTAAATATCTTATTGAGAAAGACTATAAAGCTTTTGAAAATATAAACGGACTAGTTTTTCTTTTTAAGTAAGTAAATTTGAGTTGAGATGTTTGAAGAATTTCTATGGAAAAGGTGAACAAAATAATCAGTTAAATCACAATTTGAATTTCTTCAAGACCCTGAAAACTTAAACACGAGTGGTTCTGTCTTAGACATAGATTTGATAAGTCTGAGAAGAATAGTACTATATAGCAAGGGGGAAATGCCTCAGAGGTGAGAGGATCTTGTTGTTTTATTTGTTTGTTTGGGGTTTTTTCCTTTGTTTTTAATAATACATTTGGGAATCGTTGTACAAAACTTAAAAAGAGATCTGGTCAACACCATTGGAAGAGAAGAAATGGTGATTATGTAGCAGCCACACGGTATAATGCAGAAGGACAGGTGACGTTTATGACTAGGCAACGTACCCCACCTTCCTGAAGCCTTGTTTTCTTCATGAGTAAGATAAGGAGAGTATCCTAATTATAAAGCAAAGTACACTTATAATGAATTATGATGAATGTAGTGTGCCAGAGTCATTAAAATTGTTGAGCAGAAACAAATTAAAGAAAAAAGAAGGAAAAGCCCAGGATCAATGTTAAGTCACATGAGATGCCAATATGTCAGCCATAAGCCAGGTAGGCTGACCTATGAGTTAACTAAATGTGCCTGCTTTTGTAAAGCATCCTGTTGAGGGAGGTTCTCTTGGCTTCTTTTCTATGATTTATAGTCTTTTATTCTTGATCCCTTTAGATAATTTCTTCTCTTGTCAACAGTGAGTTGACACATCAGAAACATCTCTCACAGGACATTAAGATAGTAAGTCTGAGCTAGCTCTGTTCTAATATTTAGAGGGAAAAGACCTAATCCTTGTTAAATAATCATAGACCTCTGGAGCCAAAATTAGGGAGGGAACTAAGGGGCAACAAGGAGAGGAGGCCTCTAGGCATGCTTATGCCCTAGGCTTTAACAGAAAGGAGAAATGAAGTCATTAGGTCAGGGGTTTCTATTTGAGAGTTTGAGAACAAAGCCACCTAAATTCAGGGGTTCCAAATAAGAGTCTGGGGATAAAATCCCAGAGTAATAATAGTGTGCCATCTCCTGGAAGTTCCCTCCTACACATCTTTCTGATGAACCTACAGTAGCTAGAGTTTCAAAGTAATCACTCAAATCTACTGTCTTCACCCACAAAAGCCTAATCATGGCTGAAAAATGCACAAATAGTATACATTTGAATCCAGGACACTGAAATCAAAGTTTCATGTGATAGAAAGAGAAAGAATCAAATGATGAGTTTGTTCCTAGTCCTGGGGGAAGGGCTGGCCCCAGGACATATTTTAATAAAGAATCTATATATTCTTACATATATTCTTCTGCCTTTCTCTTCTATGTCCTTTCTAACTCCTATAGTCCTATACCTGAGGTCCTTAGGAAGCTCATGTCAACATAATCTCCTAAGATATTATGACATTATGATTTCCCAGTCTGGTTTGCCATACGCCTCAAATATCTGTAAGTTTCTAATTTCCTACCTCCCACCTCCACTCATGTTTTCTATACAGCTGGCTCAGATGGGTATGAAGGAAAGACGCTGATTAAAACAATTCACAGAAAGATTTGAATGAGTGATCTTTCACACATTCCCACATAGTTTAACTTTTGGAAGAGGAAGCTTGTTAACTCAAATCTATCATCAGTGAAATTTTTAAAGAAAAATCAGGCTTTGAAGGTTCAGGGAAGAGTAGGAGAAATTCAACTCAATTTTGTCTGGCCATTTGATTCCTAAGTATGGTTTTACTGTAGCTTATAGAATTTCTCAGCATACCAAGATTAATAACAATGGTTCTCATGCAGCAATTCAAATGAGGGTAAAAATGCACGCATCTATGCTCTTGTGTGTATGTGTGTAATGGAAGCAGATTTGATGATAGGGACAAAAGTGATGAATTACTTGTAGATTGAGGCCTGCCCCCCATTGATGATGCATGATGGTGGTTAAAAATAAAAAATAATTCTAGCACTTACATGAAAGGTCTTAAATGTAAAATAGGCATTTTCTTCTGATTGGCTAATAATGGCATTTGTTAGTAAGAGACTGACAGCACAGGGCAGCATTGGGCCAGTTGTATCGGTTAACCTTCTTTGAGCAACAAACCACTCCACAATATAGTGTCTTAAAGTAGTAATCATTTATTTTCCCATGATTCTGTGGGTCAGCAATTGGAATGGTCTCAGCTGGAATGTTCTTATTCTGGTTTTGCCTGGGTTTACCTATAGGGCAGCAATTAAATAGGGGCTGGATGGTTTAAGGAGGCCTTCCTCAACATGTATTGCAATAAGTGGGCTTTTGACTGGACACCTCTCTTCGCCTCCATCTGACCTATCTATCAAGCTAGCTTAGACTCACTCACATGAAAAGAGCATTCCAAAAGGGCAAGAATGGAAGTTTCAAAGCTGTCTGTGGCCAGGACTCAGAATACACACAACGTCACTTGCTCACTTCCATCACATTCTATTGGGCAAAAAAAAGAGTCAGTCAGAACGTAGGGATGGGAAAATAGCCCAACCTCTTAATGAGGACTGCTGCAAAGAACCACTTTTTAATCTACCATAAAGACTCAGTAGTAGCACAAAAGGTTTTAAATGATATTCTGTTTGAGGTGTTTTCTTTCTTCGTTCTTTATTACCCTCTCCTTAGTCCAATAAAATATATATTCTTTTATTTAGAGAAAAATCACACTGGGAGAGCTGATGTTCCAATTATAATCTAGGCTTATGGGAACTGAGATGTAAGGTTGCTGATTATTCCATTTTAGGAAAAGTGAACAAAGCTATGTTTAATAGGTTTTAGAACACTTCAAGACTGACATGTGATCTGTTTTTTTTCCAATAAATGGTCTCTAGTGGCACACTATAGAAGAACTGTAATCGCTATAAAATTCATTGTGTATCTTCTGAAGTTTTTATTTTAAACTGTTTGAGCAGATGTGCTAAATAAGATATTTGCTTCGCACATTTTCCAAATATTTAAAGAATGTGTTTCGCTTGCATCCCTCGGGACACGGATTTATGTTTCCTACCACTCTTAATAAGGTCTTGAAAGCTATTTTTTTCCGGTTGAACATCTTGTTCCCTTATTTATTTATTTATTTATTTATTTATTTATTTATTTATTTATTTATGCTAAAGGGAAAAATATTTAGGGGACTATTTTATTAGTGTTTGTAATGAGAACATTTATGAGAGGCGTGAATTTCTGTGGTGAGCTTCTGGTCATGATTCATGAAGGAATGTAACAGCTACCGTTATGTTTTGAAAAGTTAGCCTGGATGTCCCAAGATCAAGCTCTGCAAGTCACATATGCTGGCTATGCCTATAAAATAAGATGATCAGAGACTCAGTCTAAACCAGTTTTGCACTAGGGCCAAACCAACAATTCTGAAGAACAGCAAATACCTACCCGAACAATGGAGATAGTGGGTGTAACGGGAACAGGCCTTGTCATAAGGAAATAGAAGAAAGGAACAGCCCTAGGATAGAAAAGGGTCCTTGTACCTTCAGTCTCTCTGGTCTTGAACTAAATGTTTATCTCCATCTGTTTTTGTGCTTTCCAAAATTCAATTCTTTGGGGTAAAAGCTCTGATTAGAAATGTGATAGCTTCTATTCCCCATAAAACAAAATTTGTGGCTACAGTCCTCAAAGAATCACTCTTTTGTTTGTTTGTTTTGTTTTATTTCCAGATGAATTTTCATGCTCTGTCTTATTTTTGCTCATTTATATTTTAGCATTTTGGAACAATGAATGCATTTAGTTTTATTAAAAGAAAGGAGAAAAATGAATATTGCTCTTATGCCATGAGTTGGATTACATAAGAAATCAGCATGACCGCTTATTCTAGGCCACCTATCAATTTTACAAGAAGCAAAACTTACAAAAACATAATGTACCATTTGCAAGCCACATATGAATTAAACAAAATCCAGGCAACAAGAGTTTTTTACATTAAAATTGATTGCTTTCTTACATATCTAGCCCATTTGACATAAACCATGAGCTCAAGGAAGGTGAGTGCCTGCTGTCAACTAGATGTGTCTGTTTCTAACGCATGTTGCTAAATAAGACATTAATATTATCTAATGAAGTTTCTATGACTCATTACACATTATGTATGTAAAAACTCTTTGCCGTGAGTGTGAATCTTTCATAAGACCTCAGATAACATATTAAGCATTTCATAAATACCATCTTTTGAAGAGTATCCCAGAATTGGTCTTTTTATTTCCATTCTAAAAGTACTGCAACGAACTCAGTGAGACCCTCTGTTTCCCACTTTTTCTTCCTTATTTTGTTCCTCTAAAACTGTCATGGTGTCAGGTGCATGATGGGAGTCACAGTAACTGCAATGCAAATGATATTATAAAGATATTATAATCAGCTGAAGGGTCAGGTCCTTGTCATGGACACTGGTCCTGCCAGATAAAACTGGTTCTTGTTTTTGTCTAGCTGCAGGTGCCATATACTGTTTCTTGTGAAACTGAAACAAACTAGGGAAGTGCCTCACATTGTATTCTGGAGGGGGTCTTTTCCTTAGGTATCTATCCTGCCTCAGAGACACAAAGGTTGGAAAATACAGGAGTCTAAGAGGCCTATGATACACAGAGAAGTGCCATAGTGAGTCAAGTGGTGCTCTGGAAAGATAATAAAGGGTAAGACAAAATAAATATGTAAGAGATATTGACTAATTACTTTTCAAAATGGGCAAAAGATATCAATCTACAGATTCAACAGGTGCTCTGACCTCCAAGTAGGTTTCCAAGCAGGAAAATAACCAAAAAATGCATACCTAGGTGCATCATAGAAAAAGTACTGAATATTAAAGACAAAAATTTTTTTAAAAGCAGCCAGGAAACAAAAAAATATATTACCTGAAGAGGAACAACAATAAGATCAACTGTGATATGTCATCAGAAACAATGGAAGCTAGAAAACAATGGAATAATATCTTTAAAATAGAGAATGATGATGCCAACCAACTTAGAATTCTATATCAGCAAGCATAACCAAGAAAAGTGAAAAACTATAAAGAAATTTTCAGACAAGCAAAAGCTCAGAGATTTGATAATCAAACTCATAGTAAAGAAAATACTAAAGTGTATTCTTCAAAGACAAAACAAATTATCTCCAATGAGAACAAAGCTCTGCAAGAAGGAATAAAGGACACAGAAGGAGGTAAAGACAAAATGAATATTGACTACATAATGCAATAATAATAAAATATCTTATGGGATTTAATATATAAATTAAATTGTACACAATAATAGCACAAGATCTGGTGGATAGCGGGGTGAAAGGAATTAAACTGTTCTTTGATCTTTGCTTTTTCTGGAAGATGTAAATTGCTAATTTTATAAAACTTTAATAAATCAAGGTCAGATGCCCTAATCTCCATGGTAACCACTAAAAGAATAGTAAAAGAATGTATAACTAGTAAAATAAGAAAGGAAACATAATAGAAACACACACACAAGAAATCAAAAATAAAACTATAATGAAGAAAAAAGAAATAAGACAGGAGACATGAACAGAAAATGAATATTAAGGTGATAAATTTAAACTCAAGCAAAACAAATATGGAATAAATACTCCATTAAAAATAACAAGTTGTCAAATTTGATAAAAGGAAAAAATTATATGCTTCTTATAACAGTCATAATTTAAATATAAGAATACATAATCTTTCAACATAACAGAAGAAATAATTAAACAAAAGCAACTGTGGCTATACTGCTATGACAAATTTACTTTGAAGTAATAAATAATGTTAGATATAAAAATAAATATTTCATAAAGAAAGGTCAATATAACAGGAAGATATAAGCATTTTTTTTAAAAAATGCATTCAATTACAGCCTCAATAGCTATGAAATAAAAATTAACAGAAGTAAAAGACGAATAAAATTAATAAACTTCTGGAAAGGTTGACAAAAAATAAATAGAGAAGGCATAAATGGCCAATTCAGCAATGATAATGATAGCAAGAGGACACTCAGACTACTTATGATACTGTAGATAAATGAGGTAAAATGTTGATAAAATGGAGACAGGATGAATTAGAACATTTGAATAGCCCTATATCTATTAAAAGAATTGAATCACTTCAATTTTTAGAAGAAAATTCAAGGAATTTGTGAAAGAATTTGTGAAAACCCTCTGTCCCAATGACTTCACTGGTGGAATCTACCAAATATTTTTGGAAGAAATAACATAATCTTGCCCAAATTCTCCCAGCACCCCCAGAGAATTAGTGTATTATTTGTGCTATTAAAATTGTTAAAAAATATATATGCTTGTGTAGGTAGAGGATAATTCTGGAAGGAGACACAAGAAACTGCTAACAGGAGTTGCTGTTAAAGGGAAGAGCTGAGGGCACTGGTGTGGGGCATAATATTACTATTTATTATATAATTCTTGGTACTATATATGCTAGATGTATAATTATGTTTACAACATATTTAATTTGCAAAAACAAAATGGTAAAGAAAGACTAAAAACGGGGACCATCAGTTTCCAGTCCAACATGTCAGAAGCTTAGAAGTCTCTGCTCCATCCTAACAAGTAAAAAGAGAAACAAACTGAAAAATCAACAACTCTTCTTAGATCTTCTAAGCGAACAGAGGTCATAAAGCAAATTGCAGCCTCCAAAACTGGAGAGACTGGCAGGCAAATTCAGAGAATCACAATTTACCGGATCAGAAATCTCCACAGGAGCCAGTCCCAGGGTAGGAAAACCGGAACTGTAATTAATGAACTTCTTTAGGCTCAGAGAGGACAACTCTGAGAGTTAAGAAATCCTAGGGGAAATCAATCAGAGGAAGGGTCCTCACTTTTGTGAGTTTTACTTCCTGGATCTCCACCAGGTTCTCACAGTAAATGTCAGAGAAAAATCCCTTCATTCATACTCCCTGCAGTGGGAGTGGAAGGAACCTTTTAGAAATCCACCAGAGCCTTCAGTCCTTGTTTATAAAGTTTACCCTTAGGAGAAACTATTTAACCAGAGCCTCATGGGCTGAGATTTTATCGGAGCCTAACTTACTGGGGGAAGGGAAACACCCATCTCCAGCCCATGATAGCCATCCTGTCCCACCTAAGGGAGTGGGGGTGTGGAGGTTGAGAAGCATACGAGCAGGTCACAGTCCAGAGGCAAAAGCTCACTAAAAGATTGACCCTAATCACAGGACTATAGAACGCTTCTCACCCCCACAGCCTACAACCACAATACTAAGGCCTATTCACAACAGTGAACTATGGACATTGGGTGATAATGCTGTGTCCATGTAGGTTCATCAGTTGTAACAAATGCACCACTCTGCTGGGGATGTTGGTCATGGGGGCGGCTGCGCATGTGAGGGGCAAATAGTATATGGAAATATTTGTACCTTCCACTCACTTTTGCTGTGAACTTAAAACTTCCTCTAAAAAATAAAGTCTATTAAAATAAAAATAATAAAATAGCTTCCTTTTGTTTCCAGAACCCCAATGTTTTTCTTTGAGTCTTACTCGCCTGTGTGCTCTGGCCCAAAGAAATACATGAGCAGGAGTTGCAGTATAGAAAGAAAATAATAGTTTAATATTGAATTGGCCAATTTGGAGGTGGGGAGCTAATGCTCTAAAGACCCGACTCCCAGTGTCATGTGGGATACAGATTGTACAGGGCAAAGTCACAAGACACAGTGGATTAGGGGTTAGGGGTCATACTGGGAGCTGATTGGTCAGAGGTGAGGTTAGGGTAATGAATCAGTTCTTCAGGCCTTGAGGACAGTTCTGACATCTTTTCAGGGGTCCCTCTGTCCAGTCTCATGGGAAAGTAGCCAGGGGGTCGTTTCACCTTAGGGCTTAGGAGCTGAAACATAACTTAGGCCAAGATGTTATCTTTATCCTGCCAGAGGTACGCTCTGTGTGACCATTAGTTAGGTCTGGGCTACTGTCTTCTGCTGCCTCGGGGGTTGCTGATTATCGGGGCGGGGGGGAAAGGTTAGGTCTCTGAGGGGTATAGAGAGCGAGACAAGGATATGATTTCTAGAGGTAGGATTTAAAACTAAATTTAATCAAAGTCATAAGGACCCTCGGTTTCACTTTTGCATTTTTACTTCATGTCCTGTATGTGAAATGTTGAAAGATTGATTTATATCTCTGGACTCTGCTGGAGGCTCCTGAACACTGGGAAGAGTGTAAGTGTAGCTAGTTGGTTGGTGGCCTCAGATACTATCTTGGGCCAAGGGAACATAAATTAATCACCAACCTCAAGGTTAGACCAGAGACTTGAGACACGGCTGTGCACAAATATTGGTTCTGCAACCTGCTTTCATGGAAAAGCCTCTAAAGGCGCCAGTCTGATCTTTGATTATTAAACTCTGGCCTGTCCCTTAAGCAAAACTTGAAGGAACTATTGAAGCTTTTCCTGTGTCAATATATGATGAATCTGGATTCTTATCTCCCTGATAAATGCAATGATGTGTTAACTCCTTCGTGATTCATACGGGAGAAAAATATAAATTAAGATCACAGAATTGTTTTTATAAGCAATATTTTGAATGCAATCATTTTCTGGTTCCAAGATGATATCTCAGAGTGTATAACTCACAGAGCTAGTCTAATCACCTCTCCTACCCCATTCCTAATGCTGTTTTTGGCAACTGACCAATTGTTTAGCATTCAGCTGTTTTGACAGCTGATAGGAAAGTAGTAAAAAAATGTTTGGTTGAATAATAACTAGGGATGCCAGATTTAGATTTTGAAATATAGAAATTGGGGAGATAACAGTCTGGAAATGTGGAATGTGGAAGTGGGAAGGAATGCACAGACATCCAAATGACTGACGGACTACGTATTAACTTTGAGAAGAAAGAGACAGACTGTCACATATCTGACAAAAGCAAGTGTTGAGAATGCAGCAAGAACACAGGAAAGTGTGGTGGGGGAGGGTAGCCTCCTAGAAGTCCAAATGGATACTTAACATTTTCACATATTAAAACACTTACTTAGTTTTTAGAAGAGCTTCAAGTCTATCATCTCAGAATTACATACAATTCTAAAATCATTGTGATTCCATGTAAGCATGTGACATATTTAAATAGCGCACATGGACTTCCTTCAGCAAATATCCCACAAAAAGACTGTGCTGACAAACTGAACATAGAGTTACATAAAAAAAAAAAAAAATGGTAGGAAAAAGACAAACACATGAACCTTTAAAACAGAGCAATTTCAGGTTATTTAGTATAGGGCTAAAAGACTCAAACACTTAATTAGGGCCTACAGGTATCATTGCATTGAAGCTGCCAAAAATATTGATTCTGAGTCCATCCAGAAAAAAATAAATTGTCTAGACCATAGCCTAATTAAAAAGACAAAAGTATATGGAATTCATTTTAGAAATGTTTCCACTTCCAGAATAATTAAAACATGAAAGTGTTGCTGTTACAAACCTACTCTTCCTAAAAAAGAAAAAGTAAAAGATAGCTACATTAGTGGCACACCTGTTTTGTGCCAAGAATGTCATACATTAATGCTAATCCTCTTAATAACCTTGCAGAGTATTTATTATTATCTTCTTTAAAGGTAAACAAACGGAGGCTCAGGGAAGCTAAATTTTATAACTCGTGAATGACGGAGCTAGAGTTCAACCTCACTGTTCAATTCCCTGCTCATACTGCCCCTCAACTAGATTATCCCTAAGGATTTCTGAGGGCTGAAATCTTACTATTGCAACAAGTTACCCTAAAAATAAATGTAGTTGTGGACAAAGTGCTTTCTTTGTCTTTTATGTAAAAACAAGACATTGTAGAGTAGTAAGAAGAGCAGGCTCCCATATCCACCCACCTGGGTAGGGGCTGCCTGTCCTGCTTTATGCCAACATGTGAGGTGTCTTCCTCCAACAGTACAAATTGTGCAGCAATAACAGCTGCCTTATAGTGACTACAGGAGATTCTTCACGTGACATACTAATTGACACCCTAAGGCTAGCTAATACTACTTTACTATTGACCACACATATCTGAGCACCTATTTCCTTCTGGACAATCTTCTAATCAAAGATGATTAAGGCCCCAACCCTCAATTAGCTGATAATCTAGTAGAGAAGGAATGCAAACAAATATAATAACTTACTAGAAGGGGCATAATAAATAAGTGCGCATACATATAAGAGAAAGACAGACTCAAAACATATTCAGTTTTGTATTTACCCAAGAAGGCTTTCCAGAGATGAGTATCTTTCCATCTTGAAAAGTGACATGTGGTATCTAAATAAAGCAGCCCTTTCTGGGCATATGTGCTGTTGCCTGCTTCAAATACATTTTCTTGGAATGGTTCACATATGGATGAAGTCAGTGCTTCTGTTAAAATCCTTCAAAGTCCTTTTCGCATTATTGGGTAGCATTAAAACACATTTTTGCTATTTATTTTGCTACTTATTTGTAGAGAGGAAAATGTCAGGATATGATTAGTTGCGACTCCTGTATTTCCCAGATACAGTTCTTGGAAATCTACCAGCAAAAGCAGAAGCTGGTTTTATTTCCTAATTCAGTGTCGTATAGAGGCAAGGGGAATGGTGGGATAGGACCCCCCACAGGCAAGGGCCCTACTGTGATAGAAAAGCAGATATGCTGGCTTGTGGTCATGATAAAGTGGTAAATACTAGCCTTTGAAGTTAGTAGCCACTTACCTCAACCTGAAGGGCATGTGACTACATGGCAGTAAACCAAGTGCCAGCCTGCTAGGCCTGTGATGAAAGATGCCACGTGGTCCTTTGTGCTGTGTTACTCTAGGCAGTCCTGATCTAGGTTCTCGTTAGAGATGCCTAAGGAACTGATCAATCCTAGGGGTGGCTGGAAGGAGGGGTATCGCACTGACTCATCTGCTCTGGCTTTCTTTTTACATTACTCAAAGTATTGAATATTGGCCCATCTCCATTGCCTTTTGTGCTCAATCCCTGTTTGAGACAAATCTTAAACCAAGGAAAAGGAACTTCCCATAGTAGAGTGGCATCCAGGGCCACAGGGAGAGGAACCATTCTCTGACAGGGAAATGTCCCATGTTTAACCTTAAATAAAATATCATAATTTGAGACTAATGAAAAAAATGGTATGTCAGCAGAGTCTTGTTACTACAAAGGCTACCACCACTCACATTTTACAGGAGAAATTGGAAAAAGGAATCCAAACATCAGGTCCAATTTCATAGGTAGTTCTAATATCCATAACCTGTACTCTTGAGCTTTTAGAAGGGCATTTCCCTCACCTTTAAACATCTATAGACTCTGGAATTCTTTTTACATGTGACACTCAGGCAAACATTTTTTTTTTTCTGATTAAAAGAGTAGTAAATATACATACATTGTACAAAATTTGAAAGATACAGAAAAGTACGAGGAAAAGATGAAAGTCATCCATGATTCTATCCTCAGCAAGAATCATATTTAAGAGTTGCAGCCTTAGCAATGTTCTGGTTTGGTTTTCCGCTTCAGTTACACTGGAATAAAAATTAAATAAGAACTCCTCAAGGTCTGTAACATTTGGGGGTAAACGGGAGAGAAAAATTAAAAATATCAAACTTGAATAAATAAATGGAAAATTCCTATTTATTTTTCCTTCAGTTTTTCTTTCATTGGGAAACTCAAGTGCTTTCTGGTTGATTGTTAGCTTTAACTGGTCAGGCAGAGGATAGGTGTCAAGTACCTGATCTGTAGACACGTCCTTCTTTCCTATGTCAGAAATGGCCTTTCTTTTTTTAAAGGCCATCTTTTAATGTCTCGTGATTGTAGGAGCTGCACAAAGTGAAATAATCAGCCCCACCCTCCCCTCCAAAAAAAAGAAACAAAACCCACAGAAACCAGCAGGACAAGATGTGAGTGGATTTTTCATAATCTTTGAGAAACAATTATGAGAAACGGCTGTGAGAAAACATTAAGGAAAATGTTCTTCTCCTGATCTGAGTAGGCTATGTTTGTACATTGCTGCATGGACTTAGTACTTTGTAATTTTTAAGGTATGTTTATAGATGGTCTGTTGGGCTGTAATCCATCAAATTTCTCAAGTTAAAACCCCAAATTCTGGGCACTGTGCTTTCTGAGGTAGAAGTGTTATAGTGTACGTCTGAAGAGTTCTATTGATCCTTAAAGAGGTTCTTGATCAGGAATTCACATCAACTTAGACGTTCTGATGGTTTAATTTAATGTGTAGAGATGGCATAGCATGGTGAAAAGAGCCCAGTAGACTTGGATTCAAATTCTGTACTTCTGTTTCCTAGCTTTAAAAATATATACGGTAAACTCTCTGAGTGTTTTCTTTATAACAGGAATAATAATACCCATTTTACAGGTCTGTCTTGAGAATTAGAAATAGGGAGCACACCATGACACACATGAAGTAGACATTCAATACGTAGAAAATGTATTAACATCTTTTATATAGGACATTAGTGATCAGACAAAAACTGGCCATTGTCTGTGGAGGAGAAGTAGCTACTATAAATAGGAAATATCTAACACACACAAATATATTTTTCTCTGCCTCTTTCCTTATCTCCTATCCCTGTCTGAAGCCATTAGTAAGGGGGGATGTTGCGGGGCTCAGTGACCCAGAGCAGGATGCTAGTGCAATGAGTGAGGGGATGAGGAGGGTGTCTCTGTGGCTGATGGTGGCCTGGCCTGCAGAATCAGAGCCTGAGAAGGGTAAGGAGGGCATCTATGCAAGGTGGTGGACCAGCCTGGCAGGGTGTCAGAAACCAAGAAGAGGGAGGGGGGCAGGCACAAGGGTTCAGTGCTGACAAATGTTTAGAGGAAAAGAAAAAGTTCCATGGCACAATATGTCTAGGAAGCACTAGATTTTACAGGTTTGTTTTCTACAGGACTGTTCAGAACATTTAATGCACTAATTTACATTGCCATTTTCCAATAATAACAGTCATGCCATGGAGCTCTTTCTTTACAAAAATTCTCTTATGACCACTTATCTGTGATAAAAGACTTGTTTATATTTTCAAATCTATCATGAGCTGATACTTTTGTAAAAATGAATTAGTAAAAGAATGAAACAATAAAACAAAGACTTCAACTCAAACCCTCAAAGTTTATGAGATTTCTGGAGATGTTGAATGACTGTCAAATAGTGGTGAAGGTTTCTAAATGCGTGGTTTCAATTTCTATGTTCAACTTGTCAGGACCAGAATTGAACTATCTGCACATGGGCACTGAACTAGTCTCTGAGTAAGACTGCTGTACGTCAACACCCAGTCCCTTGGATTTTGCAGCTGAGGAAACTGGCTCAGCAAGACAGAGGGACCAGTACAAAGACACAAAATTATGGAGGGAAACAGTTACTACTAATGCCCAAGACTCCTAACAAAAATAAAGATGCTCTCTAATATTCATTGTGTTAATAACCTCTAGGAAGGCAAGGACCAAATGCATCTTCTCATTCTATCAGTACTTACCAGTATGATGCTTGAGTGTAGTAGATTCTCAAATATTAAATAAATGCATAAGTAAATGTCCGAGTGAATATTTGAAACACCATCCCTATTAACTGTTTGTTTTTAAATTGACTATTTTAACGTTAACGTTTTAATGTTTTTGCCACACTGGTTTATGTGTACTCATTGAGTTTCTTGTGTCAAGACATTTGGAACAGTATCTTTCTTCTTAATTTTTATACACCCATTATAAGACAATTTTAGGTAGAGGAAAATGTTAAGCTGAAATCCAGAATGTGAAAGCCTAGGGAAAAAAAAAAAAATCTGGAAGGGAGGGTGGTATGGGATGTGAGAGAGTGAGACAGGTAGATCATAGGCACAACTCTTGTGTTTGTTTGTTTTTTTAAGTCTTTTGAAATTAAATCAATATTAGGGAAACTTAATCAAACTCTTCCCCTCCTCTGACCTGAAACCAGGTGGCTGCTTTCAGATAACAGCAATAGACAGAAACAGTTCCATCAAAGGGAGAGCTGTTTCCTAAGAGTTAGTCTTGTCAAAGGAATAATTAACACTTCTTCACAAGCTGAAAAAGAGCTCTCTCACTTCCCACCCCCACCGCCACTAAATTAACGTATTTGTGAGAATGGTTAGCCAAAGGGGAAAAAGTCTGATAGTAGCCTAAGAAATACAAATATTTCTATGAGTTTTATTACTCAAATTAACAGCAAGAGGGATTTTTGTGCTAAAGAACAAAAGATTGCATAAAAAAAATCTTCTAAATACCACACCTCTCTCTGCCTTCAGCACAATGCAAAAATTCCTGCTATAGCATTCTTTTTCTACACAGCACCTCCTCTTTTCCAAATGCTGCATGGCAAGTTCTGAATGCTAAGTTGCATTCATCACTCACTGGACAAAAAGCATGAAAATTCTGCAATAAGGAAGCACCCAGCATGTCAGTGAGGAAATAACTGTTTAGTCCCAATAAAATTGCATGGAAGAGCGTTTCCCTCTACAAGTATATTTTTAGCCAGAGTTAAAGATAACTGTTATCACTATGGACTTGCTGCTGTGTTGATGCCTTAACATATCCTCTCCTGAACACTTCTTTCCTTTTCCCTGGCTTTTTCTCCCCAGTTGTCTCCTCTCCATTCTCCAGCCACTAGCCAGAGACACAAGGGCCCAGAAATCCTGTTAAGGTGAGTGCAAAATAACCCCAAGTCAACTGCTAAAAGCAATGATTCCCCTCTTGGAAAGCACTCTGGAGACAGAGTTATAATGAGAATTAAATAAATCTTCCTCCCTGTATTTTCAACTATAAAACAGGAGTTTTAGGCTCAGTGGTTTCTGAAGGCCCCTCTTAACTCTAAAATACTACAGCTCAATCTCAAAGAGGGTACAGTATACCTACCCACTTATTCATAAGTTAAGTTTTCTGGAACACAGTATAAAACACCGACATTGGGAGAAATCAATTGCAAGTATCAAAATAATTGTCACTTTCACAAAGTATTTTAAATCTGGGTGTTTTGGTCCCTTACGTCTTTTTCCTCAATTATCATAAAATTCTTAAAAATAGGACTGATTTTTTTAACCATTCTCTATATGCCAGGAACTCTGCTTAGTTTATTTTATTTAATTCTCCCAGTTTTATGAAGGAGGCATTTCACAAATGAAGAAATGATGCTTAGAGAGGTGTTTTAACTCAGGTCATTTAGTAGTGATTTAACCAAGATGACATGTATCTACCTTGTACTGGCAGAGCTTAGATTCAAAACCAATGAATTAGATATAAATCAGTATGTTTTTGTTTCATATTATAAAACAACATGTGGCCATTGCAGAAATTTGAGAAAAATACTGAGAAGAAAATAAAATTACTCTAGCAATCCAGAGAAGACTACTACTAACATTTAGATGTATTTCCTTTCAGATATAAACATATACATCAGTGCGTCATTTTTTATAAAAGTGCAGCCCTAATCTTTCCCCTACAAAGTTGTACTTCCTGAGTTGCTTTGTTTTTCAGTATCATGGTAGAAAAAGTAAATGGAAAGGAAAATAGTGTAGAAGGGAATTAAAGATGGACAAATTGATAGAAGAAAAAATGTCAGAATTAAATTAATGATAAAGAGAAAGGGACAGGAGAAACAATTTGTTCACTGAACAGAAAATTCATCTTCATATGTATTGATATCCTGGAGGTATCAAGAAAAGACTAAACTAAATTTTGCTCTTCTTAAAAAGTTGAAAAATGTATAATTTTAAGATATTTATCAAAGGAGAGCTAAGATTTAGGGGAGAAGTTAACACTTTAAGGTGTCAAAGTCACATAATCTGGAACATTCTTCCTTTTGGTCCTCTACATCTTCAAACAAAAGTGACAATTTCCCCAATGGCCTTATACAGGGTTTTTATATTGGAGAACAGGTTTACTATCTCTTGTCACCTTAAATCCCACATTACTTGTCTATAGTCCACAGTACATCAGGACTTAGGGAGTAAATCACAAAATAGCCGCTAAGAAAACAGCTGCTTCCATTGTTGAAGGAAGAAATGAGGGTGAGGATTTATGCTTTAAACAATCTTTGAACATTTCAAATTGATTTAGGCAGTTAGCTAAACCATCTCTTTCTAATTCACGTGTCAGAAAAAATAAAATCTGCTATTTAAGCCTCCTGTAAACTGGTAGAAATTTACATCCAATAGCCTGGGTCCCAAAATACTTCCTTTTAATAGCTGATCTCTGACATCTCAGTTTGGAGAGTCAAGGTGTTAATCTTTATCAATACAGTTCACCCTTGAACAACATGGGTTTGAACTGGGAGGATCCACTTATACATTTACTTTTCAATAAATATATATAGTACTGTAAACATGTTTTCTCTTCCTTATGATTCTCTTAATAACATTTTCATTTTTCTAGCTTGCTTTATTGTAAGAACACAGTATGTAATACATATAACATACAAAATATGTGTTAATTGACTGTTTATATTATCGATAAGGCTTCCAGTCAACAGTTAGGTTATAGTAGTGAGGTTTTTGGGGAGTTAAAAGTTATACGTGATTTTTTACTTCATTAGGGCATTGGCACCCCAACTCCCATGTTTTTTAAGGGTCAATCATACAACATACTAAAGTGATTGATGTATCTGAACTGCAGACTTGAATTGAAATTTTCTTTAGACAGTGAGTAAATCCTTTGACAAATCAAGTCTTCTGAGCAGGAAGACCAATATACAAGTATTATATATTGGCTTTCCTGGAGCTTTGATGCCCTAAAGGAAAGGTACAAATCCACAGTTGGGTTCATAAATGACTTAAAGATATATATATATATATATATATATATATATATACACACACACACACACACACACACACACACACACACACACACACACCTCATTTCTCATAAGATATATGCACTTAAAATATAGTCATAGTTTGAGAATTATACAAAATCACATATGAGATTTGTAAAAGGTGAATGACTTTCTGTTATTAACATTCCTAAAAATAATTCCTTCACAAGAGCAACAAATCCATTTGTGATGCAAATAATCACTCCTGTTCTTTTCATTTGTCCTTGAAAAATAAATACACATTTTTATGTGCTGTTAAGAAGGCACTTGACTTTATCAGTCATATTTTAGCCAGCTTCTAGGAAGCTGTTGTGTTCCAGTAAATCTTACTAAAAACTATGCTTTTCAAAATGCAGACAGACCACTTCACCATCTGCACCCCAGAAAGGCTAGCTGTAGGAGCATCTGGGTCATAAGCTATATCCAGAAAAGAGCTTCCTACTGCTCCATGATTGTCCATTTTCATTTGTGAAGCTTTCTCTCCTTAAGCTGAACCTCACAGCCTTCAAGAAGCAGCACATTTCAATCACGGTCTATAAATAATAGAGATGAAAGAGACTTTCGAAATGAGGAAATCTAACTCCTGGTTGTTTGCAACTGGAAAATAGGCTCCAGGGAGATTAAGTGCCCCCCGCCTTTTTTTTTACACAGGGAATTATCAAAAGAGCTATGGTCAAACCTAGGTTTTCTGATACTAAAAGATGTGCTTTTCCTAATGTAAATGCTGCCTCCTCTGTAGTATATTTAACTCCGTAATTTATATCCATTTTTATGCTTACATATGTAAGTCACAAATTTTAGAAAGCAAAGTAACAGAGTCAAATAGCAACTCATGTTTGTTTATTTGTTTGTTTGTTTGTTTTGAGTATGTTTTCTAGGTTCATCTGAACTAAAACAAAAGGATATTTCTTAAAACATCTTCCTGTTCATAAAATTGAGAATTAATTCTTGAAAATGATGTTCATATTCTATGTACCTTCCAAATCCAGAGCTGCCTAAAATGGGGGCTGGCTGAACTTTTAAATATAATGAAGGTCTTGCAATTGAGGCTATTCTTCAACCAAATTATTTCAATATGCTTAGTGCTTCTCAGATCTGGATCTAAGGGGAATATTTTTTTAAATGAGCATGAAACTGAAAGGAAATAGTCCTGGCCTCCTCTTATCTACCTTGGGTTTTTAAGTCATGAAAATCTTGTGTGCAGCTTTGAAAAGCTGTTCTAGAACATGCAAAATACTGGCTCTTCTCACTAGTGCTGAAGGAGGCCTTCTTCTAACTCTGGCTTTGATATTTCTCAAGATGGCCAGTTAAGTGAAACCATTTTTTTTCTGAGTAAACCTGAAAACATCCCCAACAACAAATCAGGTAGACAGAACTTGGGCCCCAATGGCAAGTATCACATAAAGATTCAATTCTCAGACGTGTCTGCTCATTGGAATAATCTGGGGAGCTTTAGAAGCTACTAGTTGCCGACAAAGTTTACAGATATTCAGTGCTGTTAGAGACATTTTCATGAATGTTTTGAAAATCCTGACCTGTAGATTGAATTCCTGTTTGATTAATTGATTTGGAAATCTGTGTCTCTTTTATGGCTCCTTTTCTGCCTTTTAGAATTAGCGTTTCATTTAATTTACCCAGATATTGATGCACAGATACTTCTTGATGATTTAGAATGGATTTCCTCTACTATAATATTTCTCAACCCTGCACATCGAGAACTATCTGGAGAGCTTGAAAATTACAAACAAACAACAACAACCTGGTACTCAGTCCCCAGAGATTCTGAGTCAATTAGTCTAAGGTTGAACTTGGGCTTAAATGTTTTTTTTAAAGCTCCCCATAGTAGTCAGCCTCCAAGATTGCCCCTATTGAACCCCACCTACTGGTACTTGCATCCTTGAATAGCACTCCCGTTCCCACATTATGCCAAGGGCTGTTCTATGTTACTAATAAAATAGTGCAGAAGTGATAATGTGATTATGTTATAAAAGACTGTAGTTTCCATCTTAACTGATCTATCTCTCAGATCATTTGCTCTGGTGAAGCCAATAGCCATGTGAGTGAGTTCCCAAACCATGTCTTCAGGCCAATCAATCCTTTGACTGCATCCCTGGTCTGCATCTTGACTGCAACTCATGAGAGACCCTGGGCCGGAATCACCCAGCTAAACTGCTCACAGTCCCTCTGCAATTGCATGGGAAAAGAAGTGCTTGTTGTTTAAAGGTGCTTATGTTTAGAGTAATTTGTTATATAACAATAGTAACTAACATAGTCCCCGTGTGATTCTAATTAGTAGCCAAGAGTAAGTCAGGAAAATTACTGAAGTTTCTTGCTATCTTATTATCAGTACCTAATTTAATTCCCTTATGATAAGAGAATACACTGTGTAAATTTTTCTTTTTAAAAAATTCTTAAGAACTTTTTATTGTCCATTCAGTCTTTTTGAAATTACCATGTGCACTTGAAAAGAATGTGTCTATTTTCCATTTGTGGAGTATAAAGTACTATAAATATCTGTTAGAGCATGCTGGTTGATAGAATTTTTCAGATCTTCTATGTTTTTACTTCTTTTCTACCTAGTTGTTCTAGCAATTTCTGAGAGAGGATTGTTAAAATCTCCAAGTACGATAATGGATTTTTCCCTTCAATTCTGTCAGTTTTTACTTCATATATTTTGAAGCTTTGCTGTTAGATGCAGGAATACCAATGATTATGTCTTCCTTATGAATTCACCGTTCTTATGAAATATCTAACTATCACTCTTTGTTACTGATAATAATCTGTCTCTAGTAAAATTCTTTGTAA
Source organism: Rhinolophus sinicus (assembly GCF_036562045.2). Lineage (NCBI taxonomy): Eukaryota > Metazoa > Chordata > Mammalia > Chiroptera > Rhinolophidae > Rhinolophus > Rhinolophus sinicus. The sequence goes on from NC_133757.1 coordinate 30,878,552, forward strand.
AGCCTACATTATTTTTATATTTCTTCTTTTGATATCCCTAACCTCCCTATGCTTATTATTTTCATGATATATCTTTTATCTCTATATTGTCAATTTATCTATGTCTGCATTTAAGACACATCTCTTTTAGAAAGCATATAGTTTGATATATCTTTTTTCAAAAATCAATTTTGACAGTCTCTGCCCATTAAGGTGTCTTGTCCATTAAATATAATGTAATTACTGATATAGTTGAATTAGAAATGATTAGATCTGTAACTTCAGTATCTGTTATCTCTTTATACCATTAGGTCTTTTTCCTGTTTCCTCTTTCCTGCCTTTTTTATATTTTCACATTTAAAGCATCCATTTGCTCTGTTGATTTGTTATCAATAGATCTTTTTTTTAGTGGTTGCTTAACGATTACAATATTCATTTTTAACTTTTCACAGTCCAACTTAAGTTAATACTATACCATTTTGCATAAAACATAGAAATCTTATAATCACAGAAGTCAATTTACCTATCATATTGTCTCACAGATCATTGAGCCTCTGGTCATGTGTTTTTCAATAACTTTTCTCTCTGTTCTTCAGATTGAATATTTAAATCTGTCTTAAGTTCACCAATTCTTTTTTTTCCACTTTGATCATAAAATCATCCAGTGATTTTCAAACATTCATTATATTGTCTTTTTCTGTTTAAAAATTATCTTTTGGTTCTTTATTTCTTTGCTGAGATGTCCTATTTGTTCACTCATTATGAACTTATTTTCTTTTATTTCCTTGTGCATAGTTGTAACCCCTGCTTTAAAATCCTTGTCTGTTAATTCTAAGAATTGAATCATTTTAAGGTTAGTCTCAGTTGATTACCTTTTGTCCTAAATCTGGGTCCTATTTCCACTATATGTATATATAGTTATTATTGTAACATATATATATATATATATATATATATATATATATATATATATATGTTACAGTAATATATATATACACATAATTCTTGAAAAACAGGTCTGATGGTGTCTAAAGATATAATTCAAAATTATAAATTACAGTATAAAACAAAACACCATGACTGAGGAACGACAAACAGCACAAGTAAACTCCCAAGTGCTTCAGATAGACTACGTTCTGCTTAAAATACAAAAAAATAAAAATAAAGGATAGGTTTTATGTCCAAAAATGGCACAATAGTAATGAGCAGATAAATCTTCCAACTGATAGTAACTATAAACTGGACAAAATATATACACCCACCACTTGAAGGCACTGAAAAGTGACAAGAAGCAGGCATAAATTGGGAGGCAGCTCTTGGAAGATGGAAACAGAATTGCCTAAGATCCTTTAAATTTCTCACTTTTTATTCATATTTTCCCCCCAAAGGGGTAGGTCCCATTTGAATATAGGTAGGATAGATAAACCATGGATAAAAGTTGCCAATGTCCTATTTCCACTATATATATATATATATACATATATATTTTATATATGTATATATATATTTATATATATATATATTATATATATATATGTTATATATATATTAATTTTGGATTGTTGCCCTGATATTTTGATGTACATATTGTAGAGATTCTAGATTCTGTTATATTCCTCTGAATATTGATGTTTTATTTATTTATTTATTTATTTTTAGCAGTCAGTGTACTTGACTGGACACAAACTTTAAACTCTGTCTCCTGTGTGCTGAACAGTAGCTAAAATCTCTAAAATCTTGCTCCAGTTATTTTGGTTTCACCTTTGTTGCTTGGCTTCTGTTTCATGCATGAGTAGTTTAAGGATCAGCCAGATATTTATACAGAGTTTACATATTATTTTTTGGGCTCCTCTACTATTGCTTTTTCCCCCCCTGGATTACCCTGGGTTTTTTGTTTTGTTTTGTTTTTCACTAGATTCCCTTCTTCATTTTTCATGTGGTATGGTCACCTCCAAACTCTGTCCTCTGGCTCTCTAAGCCAACAAGCCGGCAACTTTTATCCATGGTTTATCTATCCTACCTATATTCAAATGGGACCTACCCCTTTGGGGGGAAAATATGAATAAAAAGTGAGAAATTTAAAGGATCTTAGGCAATTCTGTTCCCATCTTCCAAGAGCTGCCTCCCAATTTATGCCTGCTTCTTGTCACTTTTCAGTGCCTTCAAGTGGTGGGTGTATATATTTTGTCCAGTTTATAGTTACTATCAGTTGGAAGATTTATCTGCTCATTACTATTGCGCCATTTTTGGACATAAAACCTATCCTTTATTTTTATTTTTTTGTATTTTAAGCAGAACGTAGTCTATCTGAAGCACTTGGGAGTTTACTTGTGCTGTTTGTCGTTCCTTATCATGGTGTTTTGTTTTATACTGTAATTTATAATTTTGAATTATATCTTTAGACACCATCAGACCTGTTTTTCAAGAATTATGTGTGGCCTGTGTTGAGTGTGTGAGCCCCGAACTTGATTTGCATTTCCTTTGCCAAGATCCTTGGGTTGCTATTAGCCATGGACACCTTAAATTAATTTTTTGGGTTAAAGCATTCTTGATCACAGGGGGAGCATAAATTTGAACTCAATTCCATGTGAGGACAAGCTTATGGTTACAAGAAAAAAAAATTTCTATCAAAGCCCATGCTGAAATAGAAGAGTTTTGTGTTATCTCGCTTCGCAACGTATGGATTTTCTTTTCTAATTTTCCTTTTCACTAAGGACTTAGTCTTTCAAGAGTCTCAGTAACAATTCCCCTGTTTTTCAAGAGTCTCAATAACAATTCCTCTAGTTTACACAAGTCTGATACCTTATTTCATATCTTTGTGTGGCTGCTGAAACCCCAGATACTTGTTATGGAGGTTGAAAATGACAACACCTCTTCTTTCTCTTACTTTGTGGCCCCTGCAGATTTTCCTTACCTTATTGTGAGCTCTCTTGTGGTTTTAAAAGATATTCTTTATATATATCATTTCTGAGTATTTTGTAGTTTTTAAGCTATTTAAAATTTTCTCATAAACAAAGATTTAAAGAAAATGCTTCTTTACCTTTCATGTACTCCTATTTCAAAAGACTTCCACATTATAAAATCAAAATGATATGGTACATAGAGAGACTAAACTATATTGCTCTGAATGATTACTTCTGCTTATGGAGAGCAGGCTATACACAAAGGTTTTCCACAAGAAATATTTTTGCAATGTTGACTACTTCTTTCCAGCTTTTGATCTGAGCAAGTAGTCACCCTTTGCACTAAAATCAGTTTAAAATTCACCTCCCATTTACAGAGGGAAGAATTTGGTGATCACAGAAGGAAAAGCTGGGGAGCAAAAAGTTTGGACAGCCAGCACAGCATCGACTACTTTGGAGGAAGCAGTCTTCTACAGAAATTAGTTCATAAAGGCTCAGAGTGAAATGACTCTAATCAACTGCCTGCATAAGTTTAATAATAAATACTGGTCCTAGAGTAATAAGTGGCATCGCTATATAGATTTCATGGAACAGAACAATGTGGCACAGTCTGAAAAAAGAAGAATGAAGTCTGGATAAGAACAACTCCTTTGTCCCTCTCTTCAAGGATTGGCACCTCTTCCCCCTTTTTTTTAATTGGGGAAGAATATGTCCTTTAAAATGTCTAAATATATATTACAAATTGGTTATGGACTAAGAGAACAGTTTGAAACACACTCAACAAATTCTTTTGCTATCTTCTTAAAGTCCTGACTTCAAGAATCCACATTAGGTATTTTTCAAGAAGAAAAAATAGTCTTGATTCTTGTTCTTAGAGAAGGTAAATCAGGCAAGGAGCCCTCCTTAGAAGATTTTGTCTAAGCAAAACTTGTTTTTCCCACAGTTCACAGAGTTGCACACATTGTACAGGAAAGTGGGGCTCCACTCTCTTGTGAACCCTTGAATACAACTGTTTGAGCACTAAGTTGGTCACACTACCATCAGATCAATTCAATTGTGAAGGCTTACTTATAAACTTCATCACAGAAAAGGCATTCTGGGTGTTTATTTTTTATTGCGGTAAAGAATATGTAAGATGAAATTTACTATTTTAACCATTTTTAATGTTCACAGTTCAAGGGCATTAAGTATATTCACATGGTGCAACCATCATCACCGTTACCTCGAGAACTTTTTCATCTTCCCAAACTGAAACTCCATATTGATTAGTCAATAACTCTGCATACCTCCCTCCCCCTTCCTCCTGGAAACTACCATTTTACTTTCTGTCTCTGTGAATGTAACTACTCTAGGTACCTCATCTGAGTGGAATCATACAATATGTGCCCCTTTGTGACTGGCTCATTTCACTTAGTATAATGTCTTCAAGTTTCATCCATGTTGTAGCATGTGCATAATCCCCCCCCTTTTTTTAAATTGCAGTAAAACACACATAGCTTAAACTGAGCTTTTTAATTTTTAATTGTACATGATAGTGTTGTTAACTATATGTACATTATTGCAGGATATGCCTCCAGAACTTTTTCATCTTACATGACTAAAACTCTACACTCATTAAACAACGACTATCCTTCCCACCCCCCTCACCCCCCCATCCCCTGGAAACCATCTTATTTTCTACTACCATGAGTTTGATTACTTTAGATACCTCATATACGTGGAATCATGCAGTACTTGTTTTTATGTGATTGGCTTATTTCACTTAACATAATGTCCTCAGTGTTTATCCATGTTGTAGCATGTGACAGAATGTCTTTCTTTTTTAAATCCGGGTAATGTTAGCCAGTCTGTTTTGAGTATCAAAAACAGGTTGACCCATCTGAGGACAGGACTATGGCTGCAAGACTTTTCTTTTTTTTTTCTTACAGAGCCTGTCTAAAGGAGAACATTTTTATTTTCTATTTTTATTTATTTCTTACCTATTGCTTTTTTTTCTGCACAAGTATGAACTTTTTCTGAAAATATAAATTGTTAAGTAATCATCAAATTTATCATGGACTCTTGTATGTGACAGACAGTATCCTAAGTGCTTTATACAGATTGCCTCAATTAACCCTGACAGTCGTCTCATGTGGCAGGCATTGCTATTATTTATGTTTTAGAAATGAGGTTATCAAGGTTCAAAGACATCAGGTAACTTCTGAGGCTACAGTCCCACTGCTAATAAGTGGGTGGCCAGGATCCCCACCATCTACTGTGCTCCTGAGATCACTATCTTAAATACCACACTCAACTACTTTCCATATTTTGGCCAATATGGTGTAGAAATTATTCAATATGCTACATATGGAGCACATCCTAATTTGCTAGTTCTACAGCTATTCTCCATCAGTAACATACCTAATTTTTACATCCTCATTTTCTTTGCTATATTGATAGCTGCCCCTCCCTATCACCACACTTTAATTGGATGCACACAGTTCTTCGTAAATCTTTCTCTAGCCCTTCATTTCTTTCATTGCCCCTCTTTTTTGCTTTGTCTTTCAGTGGTAGAAATTCAAAACCATTACAAACACAATGTCGTTTGAGCTATAAGAATTAAACCATTAAAAAAAAATACAACCTCTTGTAAGAAGTACCGTTGTGAGTTAGAAACAGCTGGTTTAACAAAGAAGCAGCTGTACTGAAAAAGGTTGTTTAAAGAAAGTATTTTTAGTGCTTTAGGATTTTAATCTTCTTTTTGGAACTTTATCATTAGTTGTACTCCAAACAATATGGTATGAAAATTTATATTTTGCAGCTTAGCCCCGACTAAAATGTCCTAGTGTCCTCCTTGTTGGAAAATGGCAACTGATAAAACTGATGGTTGCTACATTAGAGAGGATCTCTGTGTTGTATGACACCAAAGGCCAAGTTCCAAGGCTCATGCTCATGGCCTATAGAGGAACCGGTGAGTCCGGAATCCCCTCTGCACTATTTGGTAACACAGTCTGTCCAGGAGCATTGACTCTTCACACAAAAGATCAGATCAGTTGCTGGACTCTATTAATGACAAGGATAATGCAGGCAGTGAAATGCAGGTCCACTTTGCCATCATTTGTAGTTATTATTATTATAATCACCATTTGTTGTAATACGTGATGTTATTCAATACTCCCAACAACCTTATGAGCTTAGAATGTCCACTGTATATATTAGCAAACTGAACCTCAGAGAAGTAAAGTATCTTGTATAAATTTACAAAACTTATCCATAACAGAGTTGGCATGTAAAACCAACTTTCTGATTCCAAACGCTTTCTTAATTTCACAATCTATATAATTAAGCTATCAAGATGCTTCCCTTACTCTCAAACTGAGGCATAAGGAAAAGAAGATACTTTGTGGTGCCATAGACTTCTTGTTTCTCCCCAGTATTCATTTTCCCCTTATTCTTTGTTAATAAATTCCTAATTTTTAACGGGACATGTTGCTGTCATGCTGTAAGACCACATTTTACAGATTCCCTTGCTGTTAAGTGTGGCATCGTGATTCAGTTCCCAATGAGATGTGAGTAGAAGTTCTGAATGCACTTATGGAAACTCCCTTAAAAGACAATGGGTGTACCTTGCCTTCCTTATTCATTGCATTTTACTGCTTAGGATGTGGATAAAATAACTGGGGCTCCAGCATTCATATTTATCACTGTAGATGGGGTTTCGCTGTAGGGGTAATGGCAGTAGAGAGCTGAAAGGAACCTGAGTCTGATGACTTCATGGAGACACCATACCGACTCTAACTCCAGATCTCTTTACACAAAAAGAAAGAAATCACTAGCTCTTTAAGCCATTATTTATTTGGGTTATTTCCATTATTGCCATTAAATCTACTCTTAACTAATAAACTCTAATTTCTATAGAATTTTTCATTCCTGCAACTGGCAGACAATAAAGTAGGTAGCCATCTTGCAAACATGAAGATAAAAGCAACACACTAAGGACGACAGAAGAGACAGATGTAAAATACCTGGGACTTTGAGGGCATTATTGAAGTGCTAAGTTAACCATTTCTGGAGCTACCCTACTTCTGGAATTTATTATGTGAGATGATAAACATTCCCCCTTTTTAATGTCAGTTAAGTTAGAGCACTCTGTCATTTGTAGATGAATGCATTCTTGATGCTACATTACTACACGTAGAGTAAAATGCAAACTTTTAACCCAAATCTATATGACCTCTGTAACCTGGCTTCTGACTGCCTTTTCCACTGTCCAATGTTACTTGCTCCCTATACTCCATGAGGGCATTTATTTTGTCTATCTTTTTCTATATCCCCAACACCTAGAACAGTGCCTGAGACATAGTAGTTGCTCAATAAATATCTGTTGAATGAGTAAATGAGTGGATGAATAGTATTTACCAGAAGTGATTCTTTTGCTAGATGATTTCTTGGACAGACCTCAAACACTTCGCTTTTTCTTACCACATGAACCTTTAAGTTTGGAAGCATTGATCCTAAGTTTTTAAAAAAATTATTAATGTCTTACTTCTGCATTCCCCAACACGCTCTCTTTTATCCTCTATTTGTTCAATTTCCCCTTCATGCTTAAATCCAGACAGTGCTCATGTCAATCCAGTAAACTTGGGGCTTTGATGTGTACTCATAACTGATGGAGTTAGATGAGAGTTATTTTAAACGTTCTTCAGACCTACAGTAAAAGCATTATGTCATGGACCTAGAGAGTATTATGCTAAGTGAAATAAATCAGACAGAGAAAGACAAATACCATATGATTTCGCTTATATGTGGAATATAAACAAACAAACAAACAAACAGAAACAAACTCATAGACACAGAGACCAAACTGATAGCTGCCAGATGGGAGGTGAGTTGGGGGGCTGGGTGAAAAAAGTGAAGGGATTAAGAAATACCAATTGGCACTTACAAAACAGTCATGGGGATGTAAAGTACAGCACAGAGAATATAGTCAATAATATTGTGATAACTGTATGGTGTCAGGTGGGTACTAGACTTATAGGGGGAATCACTTCATGAGTTATATAAATGTCTAACCACTATCCTGTACACCTAAAAATAATATAATATTACATGTCAACTGTAATTGAAAAAAAATTTTATATCCTCTATCATTGCAAATCGAAGAGAATGAAATTCAAAACCTCAGAGAATTTCTTCCTTTAAGCTGAAAATATGTTCCAATCTTGGTGAAACTAAAAGGAATCAGTGCCTCCAGCTGTAAAAATATTGACTAAACCCTTTGCTCTTTGGTCCTTGTGGCCTGATAGTTCTGGGAATGAAAATATGCCTGCCCAGGCACTATTATATGGCTCAAGCACCTCATTTTTTCTTGGATGTGATTAAAAAGTTGCTTTTTCACGTGAGAAGCTCTGATAAAGAAATCAAACCTTAGACATGCTTCTACAAGCCATAGTCATTGCTCCCCAGGCTGCATTTCATCATTATCTAGGAACTAAGAAACATCAATGTAATAATACCATTCTGGAGGCTTTTAGGTGGCCTGACTCCCCAGCCTTGCCCACAGAGATTGTGGATAAACTGACTTGAAATCAATATAGAAGTAATGGTGCCAGGTGGGTGCAAGGCATTTTCATTTTAGTGCCAGTTTCCTTCTTTTGCAGAACACTGCTTTGCACATAATATGTATCGAGAGGTTTCCTACACCCTTTTCAGTTATTATCTCTCATCTAATTATCGAAAGCAAAACAAAACAAAAAAACTTCAAGAAAGGTACTTTTGTCCTCTATTTCATAGGAGTAGATGGTTACTAATAATGATTGTTCAGACTTTTCTTTGTTTGCCCCTCCAGATCTGCTCTCCACTCTCCTCCATCCATGCTTCAGGAGACTGACTTTATGGACTGTTTCAGTGGGCCCCGTGCCATCTGACTTTCAGCTGGCTTCTGCCACAGGGAGACACTGTCAGAACGGAGGGTGGGAAGAAAGAGAGGTTTGGAGTATTTATTCTTCTGACACTTTCTTGGCAGGTCTCATGGAGTTCTTGTAAATGATCCCCGCCCATTGCTCTAGGGGTAGTAGCAATTTCCCTAGGTTGCTAATTCCAGGGTTTTTATATTCCTTGTTGATTTTCCTTAACCCTCCTACAACTTTGTATACAATCTCTTTCTGAAACTCTCTTCAATCACTTTAATCATCTCTCTCCTGCTAGGATAGGACTGATTGATTAGCCCCAGGTCTGGATGGTAAGTGTTTAGTAGCAGAGCTAAACTGATATTCAGCCTGTCTGATTCCAAACCTGTAAGTGTATTTATGAGGTGTGACTTTCTTCCTCCTTCTTTCTTTCTTCTTCCTCTACCAGGGGAGGCAATGACACATTTTATCCAATTATGAGAAGGGTTTGATGTCACTCTTTCTCAGACAATATATTGCTTTTCTTAGACATGAGCCCAGCAATGATTATGTTATGCTCATAAAAATGCATTGCTCTCATAGCACCTGTATTAGTCAGGGTTCTTCAGAAAAACAGAACCAACAGGAGATAATAGATGATAGATAGATAGATAGATAGATAGATAGATAGATAGATAGATAGATAGATAGATAGATTTATAATAAAAATTGGTGCACATGGTTATGGAAGCCTAGAAGTTCCACAACCTGCCATCTGCAAGCTAAAGAACCAAGAAAGCTGAAGGCGTTTTTCAGTCCAAGTTTGAAGGCCTGAGAATTGGGAGCTCGTGGTGTAAGTCCCAGACTGAGTCCAAAAGCCCAAGAATCCCAGTAGCACTGACATCTGAGGGCAGGAGAAGATGGACATCTCAGCTCAAGCAAAGAGAGAGAATTTGCCCTTCCTCCACCGTTTTGTTCTATTCAGGCCCTCAATGGATTGGATGATGCCCACTCATGTTGGGGAGGGTGATCTTCTTTACTTGGTCTACTGATTAAAATGTTAATCTCTTCTGCAGACACCATCCCAAATACACCCCAAAAAATATTTAACAGCCATCTGGGCATTCCTTAGCCCAGTCAAGTTGACACATAAAATTAATCACCCAACTGTTCACAGCATCCAAATGGTCCCACCCCTTACATACATTTGCTAAAACTGTGATCATCTGTAGAGTTTACACCATGTGTAGGATACAAAAGACTTGGCATTCAAGGGTCTGCATTTTAGCTCTAGACCTGTAATTTTCCACCATCAAATCAGACTCTGTAGCTCAGGTCTTTTGTCCACCCAATGGGTATAATGTATAAGTCCTGCTTAATTTATAGTGATGTTATAGGGTGAAAATGTTGTCAAGAATGAGACTAGGAGGAAAATGACTCATCTAATATACAGTTGATTCTAGCTGCAGAATTAAATTGCTGAGTTCAAAAACTGTTTTTGTTTAGTAAAACAACCTTTGATTCTAGAACAAAAGTCTTCGCGGGCCTGGTCAGGTTGCGCAGAGAGTGAGGCAGAGAGAATTAAATCGCTCTGCATAATAAAGAAAGGGAATTTTAAGTTTCCTCAAAAGCCTGCGTGTGTAAAGGATCATATGGGGAGATAAGCATAGGTAGAGGGAGAAGCAGCTAAGCAGCACGGCAGCCAGCCAAGGCTGCCGTGGAGTAGTAGCCCACGGTCTTTAGTGATAGAGACAGTGAGAAAACCCCAGGTGTTTCATATGTCTTCCAACCATTGTGTTTTGTTTTGTTTTGTTTTTTAACGTAAATCACCTGATGACCCCAAAACTTCAGGAAAAGTCTTACGGTACTTTGGGAATAGAAAAAATGTGGGTGGTAACCTGTAGGATAGCCTAATGCAGAAAAGAGCTTGCCTGCGTGGAATATAGGGATGCAGATGCCTGGAAAGCAGGTGTTGGAACCTTATGGGATGTCGCCTCACCTAATATGAGGAATAGAAAAGGAGAGAGAGAGTCTATAACTCCCAACTGCTTGTTAATAAGCCATTAGGGAAATTAGATGACAGTCTGTTTTTCTCTACATGGATTTCCATGTCCTAGTACCTGTTTGTATTTCTGAATTTTGTTTTCCATGTGCTTATAAGTCAATAAAAATAAGCAAATATCATTTTGAATGTCCTTAGCAAAAGGCAGCATTCAGATTATGTGTATTTATTTTTGTTAGTGGAATTTTCAAACTGCATTTGACAGGCTTACAAAGTTCTGCCCTTTTGAGCATATGCCCTGTTAGAATCCATTTCTGGGTTTTAAATCACAGCATTGATTTATTGGAAGGAAGGGAGAAGGGAGGGAGGGAGGGAAGAAAGTAGGGAGGAAAGAAGCAAGGAAAGAAGGGAGGGAGGAAGGAAGGGATCCTATTGTTCTACCATCAAGAACAAGAGATGTCTGAATGATACTATATGGAATACCGCTGACCTGACTATTTCCAGAAGCACATGTTTGGAACACAAAAGAAACTGGAAGCTCATTAGCAGAAGGAAGCAATTAAGTCTTTATTTAAAATTTTGAAAATGTAAATTGTTTAACACTCATTACTTACTGGACTTAATATTATTATGGAATCACTTATGAGACTCGATAACAGGCACCCATCCATTTCCTATTCTTATTTCCATTTTTCAGTTAAACACTTTGCCTGTAAGCTCTATAAATAACAGAGACTGTACAATTTAGATACCAGAAATGGATGCTTAATGTTCCATTAAATTAGAAAGTGAAACAGTATGATTTTGGCTGTGCCATGCTAGCCAGAAATAAGCAGAATCCAGGGAGATTACAGACCCATTTTACTAGGTGCTGAAAGATTTGTCCATAGGTCTAAGAGGAAATACTCATTTATAGTCATCTAGAAATGTATTGAATGATAAATTAAAATTGTGTGAATGCATGTGACTTTCATATAACTATAGCAGTAAGCCTGCACTAGAATGGTTTTGCAGTTGTGGGTTCTAGATAGTAACAGAAAATTCATGCTGAGACTATTAGGGAGAAATATGGTAGAAATCAAGAAAGCATGCATGCATTTGGGGTTTTGTAATCTTTTATATGTGGGTTTGACTTTTGTCTCCAACATTTACTGAATACCTTTGAGCTGAATGCCTTTAGCAGGTCCCTTAAATTCTCTGAGTTTCAGATTCACCTGTCAGATGGACATAACAATGCCAACTTCACGGACTGATTTTTAGGAGTATGTAGATATAAAGCACTGAGCACACAATCTTAACACTTAACACATCATGCTCGATCATTACCAGAATTTCTTGATTTTAAGAACTTTTTAAGCTTTAATATTGCATGACTAATTTTCAACCAGCTAGAATGTAAAGAAATATTACCCTGTCAAAAACTGCTTTGTTCTGTGTTTCTTGTCTCTCCCACTATGGTCATATTTACCCATTTACCTCAGTCTTTGAACTCAGGCCTCATTCTCTGGAATCAGTTCTTGCCCGGGCAGGAAGCACTAAACAGGTAACTCAAAATGAAGTAAACAGCAAGTTACCTTCTGGCTTCGATCCCCTATCCTTGTTACTTGGACCCTGGTGTAATTATCCACTCTATCCTGAGCTTCTGACACCTTTCTACCCAGAGGCACTTCTTCATTTCCTGAACCTTTTATTTCTAAGCCTCCTCCCTTTTTCTTTCTGTGTCTCCCTCCCCTTCAAACAGATGGTAGACTTTGTAAACAACGCATCTGGTGACGGATAAAACTAATCAGGAAGCAGAAAGAAAAAGATATCTTCCAGGATTTGGTTTCTAAAAGCCCAAATTCATCCAGATGATCCTGAAAGAACATTTCAATTAGAAAGCAGTAAATATTACCCTTATTTCACCATATTAGAGAGAGAGAAAGTGTGGTTGGGGGAGGGAACGTCCCAAGAAAGAAGCCAGAGCTGAAAGGGCCATAGCAATTAAAATGAGAAGCTGGAAGAAGCCACCACAAGAGCCATTGCTTGAGTACCAAGGCAGAAGTCAGAGCTGATTCATTAGCAGCAGATGGTCACACTTTACTCAGAGAAGCCCCATTCTTCATACTCAGCCAGAGAGCAATGCTTGTTTCCTTCCCAAAGACGTCTTCATCCATGAGATGTTCCCTTCAACCCCTTGGCATGTGACTTCCTGGTAGAGGTGACAGTAGTTCCTGCTTAGGCTTTGATCACTACTATGTGAGTTTGAACAAAATCCATTGTATTAGCTTCCTATGGCTGCTATTGCAAATTACCACACACTCACTGGCTTGAAACAGTACAAATGTATTATCTTCCAGTTCTGGAGGTCAGAAGTTTTAAAATCAAGGTATCGGCAGGGCTGCGTTCCGTCTGGAGACTGTAGGGGAGAATCTGTTTCCTTGCCTTTTCCGCCTTCTGGATGCCACCCACATTCCTTGACTCACGGAACCACATCACTTTGACCTCTGTTTCTGTCATCATCTCTTCATCTCTGACCTTCTTGCCTCCCTCTTATAAGTACTCTTGTCATTGCACTGTCCTACCTGGGTAATGGAGGATATCTTTACATCTCAAGATCTTGAACTTAATCACATCAGCAAAGTTCCTTTTTACCGTGTAAGATAACATATTCACAGGTTCCAGGGATTAAGACATGACATTTTTGGGAGGCATTATTCAACCTACCACATCATATTCCAAGATCATGGGATATCAGAACCTTGTTTCTATTATCTATTGCTTTCCAATTACATCTTCACATTTCTTGAGGTTCTTGGCGTTTGGCTGAGACATTAGCTCTTATTTTTATTGTACCACCATCCTAGGTAATTAACCTACCAGGTGGATATCCAACACCAGGGACTTTCCTTTCATTGGCACCCTCAACCCCAGAGATATATGTGTCTACTCCATTTTAATCAGCCATATTGTTGGTCACACCACAGGCCTTGTTCTCATCCCTCAAAACTGCTCTAAATCAATTCATTCTTAGTAACTGAATTTTGGACTACAATCGCCTATGCATCCAATTATTTTATACCCTTCTCCCGTGATTCTCTGTTCTTTTACATTGGAGACCTCCACATATTGTTATCCTTCCTTTTTACCCACTTCTTTAGGCCACATTTGGCTTCACATTCTGCCAGAGCCTCATGATTATTCCACTTAACACCTCTCTAACCAGCATCTTCAGCTGCATAGTACCTTGTGCTACAGCACCCAGTTAGCAGAACATTCAGCCATTGGAGAGCAGTTTTACAATATATCTTATCCATTTCACTCAGGCTGCTGCGTGCTACTCACAGACTCCACTCAATATTTCTGTCATTTTTCTTAGTCTTCTCCTTCCCCTGACCCCATCAAAAATCATTTTAAGTTTTCACACTTTCCTCAAACCTCACATCCAACCTAACACTCTTCACTCTCAAAAGATGGCAGTGTGGCTTCCCTGAAAATTTTCAAACATAACTCACCCTGCAACAAGACCTCATTTTTTGCCAACAACACCTTCCTGCCTCTAGATTCAGAGGATGAGGTTCCTCTCCACCTGGTGTGGGACAAGCCCTCCTTAGTGTGATCTTGATACCAGCCTCGTCTAGCTGTGCTGGTATAGTTCTCTATTAATTATCTCCTCTTTTTCCTGTATTTTCAACACTATCATCTTTCTGTCTCCTTTTTCTCACTCTGTAAACATTGAAGTCCCACAAAAAAATGGGATGAAGATGACTTCTAGTTTAAACATGTTGATTTTGCTATGTCTGTGGAACATCTGGCTTGAGATGGGCAGCATGCTATAATCATAAAAAAAAAACAAAAAAACTTTTCTGAGTTCCACTCTAGGCGCCACTTCTAATATACTTACCTTGTAACACGTATTCTATGATTTTATTCATGCTCTCATTTTTCCTTCAAACTACTACAATCCTGTGGCTGAAAATATCTTAAAGGAGAAGATACTTCGGGCCTTATCTTAGAGGACTTCTTTGTTGTCTTTCACCTTACAGACAACTCTTTGCTTTTGGGATACTCTTTTCCTAAACTTGCTGTTATATCAGCCTCTCCAGGTCTTATCCTGATTATACTTTCTCAGTCTCCTTAATAGTCATTCCTTCCTTTGACTGCCCCACTAACGTTTGTACTCCAAGCGTACCTCCAGCCCTTCCTTGACTTTGAATCTTACTAAACAAACTCCTGTTAGCCTTCTGTCGTTAGATGTCCCACTGACACACGAAACTCAACATGTCCAAATTTGAACTCTTCATTTTCACTTCCAGGTTTGCTCTCCCTTATCACTTATCCTGTGTCCTTTATCTCTTTTACAGGCACAGCCATTCTCCTGGTTATCCAAGACAGAAACTTTAGGGATATCTTGATCTCATTGATCAACTTTATTCTTCCTCCCTACTTGTAATTAATCACAAACTCTCATTTCATGGTGTGTGTGTGTGTGTGTGTGTGTGTGGATATATATGTTCAAGTCCATTTTTGGCACTTCATCCCTACCACCATTGATTTGTCAAGATGGAAATCGCTTTCCCAGCCTCCTAACGGTTACATTTTGCGGAGGCTTTGACCTGTTCCAATCCCTTTACCACCCCATGAAGACAATCATCTATATAAAATACAAATCTGTCCTTGTCATTACAGGTTTCAAAGGTTTTCCTTGTCGAGGCAACCTTTTAAAACCTACCCATCACTTCATAAATTTGAGCTTCTTGATATGACATCTAGAGGTTCTTCATGACATGTCTGTGCAGTTTATCACCTATCTCAGCAACTTTTTCCCTGCCATGCCTTGCCTTTCAATATATCAAATTGCTTGTTTTTTTCCCAAAACACTTTTGTTTCTTCCTGTCTTTCCTCATTCTATTCCTTCTAATTAGAATTCTCTTGATGTTCTAGCTAACTCCTAAAATTACAATGATATTAATCACCAACTTTTTCTTTTTAATTACTACTATATGCTAGGCCTGCACTGTCAATTTTACATGGATTATATCTAATTTGCTATTATTAGACTCATGTCACAGATGTGTACACTGGAGCTCACAGAGGTGAAGGAAGATGTCAAGCTCTGTATCTGGCAGAGTGAGGTTTCAAACCCAAGTTTGACTGATGCCACAGTCCATGTAGTTAAACCCTACACCGAGGTGCCTTTCCTCATTTTTGTGCAGCTCAACATCTTGTTCAGAGCTCATGCTCAATGAACAGGGCTCTGAATAGCAGATGGATAGAATATGGCATTTATGATGACAGGGAAGTGCTACATTGCCCTTATAGGCCGGTCTGGAGAGAAGAGTTAGACTCAGTCCCATGTGATGGCTTCCACACATTCTCTCTGTGCAGCTTTCACTTTTATGTCACGGTCACCAAGGCATCTTGAAACTAGAAAGTACCAAGTTTTCTTGTAAAGAATCAGTGCTACACTGTGGATGAGTGGGCATTCCATGGCCATTGTATGTCTATGTTTCAAATGTATTAGTAAAAGGATGTGGGTGAAAAAAGAGATTCTGTACAAAGTAAACTTCACAAGGTGACGTGATCCTAAATTCCTAACTGGGCAGGTCAAGGTGGGTAGTCACACCCCAAGGACATAACTTTATTAGTAAAAGGTTTATCTTTGTCTTAAGCAATCCCTGTCCATTGTTCTTGTACATCTAGGTTAACACACCTTTGAAAGAAGCTGTAACATCTTTAAGAAAGCACAAAATCTTGTTAACTGTCCTGTAATCTAATCGCCACTTGCTTTTTTCCCACCTTCATGAAATCTTCCTTAATTTAAATTTCCCCCTTAATTTAAAATGCATAAAAGAAGCTACAAAACTGTTATTCTCGGGAGCATTTGAAATCTTGCTCCCCAGCATATGTGGTCAGTTCGGCTGAAATAAACTCATAAAAATTCTCTACAAGTTTGGATATTTCTAACATAGATAAGGACTATTTAGATTGATAATAACTATCATAATAACATTTGGGAAACATATTTAATTTTTTTTCTTGTTTAATTTGTACTGTTTTTGGTTTTGACTTTGATTTTGTCTTTTGGAAGAATACATTGATATATTCCAAGAGACCTAATACTTCATACTACTTCTCCTTCATATATTTCTATAAACATTTCATGGATATTAGAATAGAATTATTTATCTATTTGAGGGGGTACAAAGTTGACATACAACTAGATAGGTCTATTAGATCAAGCTTATATTTTGTTTTACCCAAATCGTTTGTACCAACATTGTCCAATAGAAATACAGCAAATCACATATGTAATTTTAAAATTTCTACTAGCCACATCAAAAAAGTAAACAGGTGGAATGGATTTTCACAATGCATTTTACTTTACCCAATATGTCTGAAAATTATTATTTCAATATTCAATCAATATAAAAATTAATGATTAGATATTTTATGCTCTTTTTTTGTATTGTTCTTGAAAATCACGTTTGTGTTTTCCACTTACAGCACATCTCAGTTTTAATTAACCATGTATCAAGTACTCAGTAACCACATGTGGGTAGTGGCTACTGCATTGGACAGCACACTCTATACCCCTATACTTATTTTGTTTTCTAATCAATTTGTCCATTTCTGAGAGAAGCCAGTAAAATCTCCCATTGTGTGAATTTTTGTCAATTTTTATAACAATATTTTTCTAATAATTTTTCCTTCATACATTTTGAAACCATGTTGTGAAATGAATAAAGGTTTATGTTGTATCTTCTCGGTGGATTTTATCTTTGTCTATTTCAATTATTTTGGGGCTTGAGTTTTATGTTTGGCATTATTATTGCCACTCTTAGTTTTTATGACTTTCACATGCTTATTATATCTTTCCTCCTTTATACATTCTACCTTTCTCTGTTATTTCTTAGGGACATTTCTTATAAAAAGAATAGGATGGGATTTTTTAAATGTAATCTAAGTTTTTCAAACTTTTAATAGTACATGAGTACTACTGGGATTACTAAAATAATTAGAGTTATATTCGCCATTTTTATTGTAACTTTTATTTGCTTATCACTGTGTTTCTTGTTTATCTTTTATTAGATTGATTGCATTATGTTTGTTCTGTTTTTCTACCTACTGATTTGGATGTTTCTAAATCACCCTCTCCCCTTTTCTAATAGTTACCCTTACATTTCTAGCACAAAATATATAAAAACCTATTTATCTACCCATGTCTGCAATTAGCGAGATTCTCTATGCACTTACCATGCTACCGTTTCTTCCTTATTTTACCCTCTATCTACCTCACCCTCACACCCAGCCGTCCTTACTCTTCTCACTTATCACACTAAGATCAGCTAGTAGTTTATTCCCTGGTGCTTGTTTGTTTGTTTTTGCATCATGTAGTAATTCTTGTTTAGGATTAGCTATGCATTTTACTGGTTTCTTTGCTCGCTATTATTTCTTGCCTCCTTTGTTCTTGCATTCATTTTTTATTTTGCTGCAATCTATTCTTAAACAATTCTTTAGCAAAGTTCTGTGGTTGGTCAGCTTTGCAAATGCATATTTTTACTTTGCCCTCACATTTGAATCTAATGGAGCGGGGTGTAAAACTCTAAATTTAAGCTCCTTTTCTCTCAAAACTCTGAAGCTGCTTTCCCACTGTGTTCTAGCGTCTAGATCTGTAAGGACTCTAATATGTATCTGGTTCTCTTTCTTTTGTAAATAAGCTACTTTTCTTCCTTCTGAAATCTTTGAAGATATTCTCTTTATGTTTGAGTATTTGAAATTTTATCAGGATGTATATCTATTTATCATCTATCTAGCTATCATCTATCTATCACCTATCTATCCATCTATCTACCTACTCTATCATCTATCTACATATGTACCATCTATCTATTTACACCATTCATCCCATTTTGGCACTTGTTCAGACCTTTCAATTTGTGACTTTCCTCAGCTTGAAAAAAATAATCATCCTTTTAAAATTATTCTTCCTATCTTCACTTTCTAATGCCAATAACCGGTTTCAGAACTTCTTTAGATAGCTACTGGACCTCTGGAATAATTTTCCACATCTCTTAATTTTCTCCATAATTTTTCTATTATTTCATCTCTCTGCATTGTGTACTAGATTAACTTTATTTTCCAAATCAAAAATTTTGTCTTCAACTATAACTCTAGATCTTTTACATTTTAGGGAATTATGTTTTTAATTTCTAAGAATGCTATTTTGATCTTTAATAGCTTATTTTGCGTTGCAATACAGTTTTATATTAAGACTACAACATATTTTCAAATTTCTCTAAGAAATAAAATTACTCTTAAGTTCTTTTCTATTTGCTAAATTATATCTAGTTATTCTGATATCAGTTTTGTTAATTGATCAAAGAAGCCCTTCCCTGTAATCTGTCTTCTCACTTTTAGTTATCTGATGATTCTTCTCATCTACACACATGAATTAATTTAGCACCTAGTTAATTAGGAAGAAACAGTGTAGATTTTCTCAGTGTTTGAATAAGTCTGTTTTCCCAAGTGTTGTGTCTTCCCTTATGGAAAGGTTTTGTATAAACTGGCAGAAAGTTTGATTCCCCTCGAAGGAGAACAAATGAAGAGCAGAAAGTCAAATTTTGGACCTTCAATTCTCTGAGTAAGGACTTTGCTCTCTAGTATGGAGAATTCTGGAGTATTTCTCTCTTGGATAGGGCTGCTGTCCCTTCGCATAATTCCTCTCTTTCTACTTAGGGCTTAGGAGTTACTTCAAGCGCTTCCATGCTTCTTTCTCAGCTCATAACATTCACAGGGAAAGTTCTCTCTAGGCATGAAGTTCACTCACTTTATTACAGAGTTCATACAGCTTGCCCAAGTATGGGGTTAGTGGCTAGGGCAAAAGCTGCCCCAGAAAGATTCCAATTTACTTTTTGTTTGAAAAATGCAGTTACTCAAGCAACTAAGCTTCCAGGACTCTTTTCTGGTTTTTGCATTATTCACTCTTGGAGTTGTGGTTTGTTATTTACAGAGCCTTTTTCACTTCTGGTACCCTCATCTTATCATCTTAACAACCTAGCAATGTGGGTAGAAGAAGAATTATTGTTCCTATTTTACCAATAAGAACTGAAGTTTGGAGAGCTAAGTAATGCACCCAACGCTGATGTATAGAAAAGAACCAGTTTTTTAATTTCATAACTGGGACTTTTTTTTTTTGCAACCAAAACTAGAGAATGTAGAGAGAGCAATATCTTACGTAAAATACAATTCAATATAAACAGTTTTAACACTCTGAATTAGCCAAGAGGAAAAAATTGAATCAGAGTGATCTCTTTGCAGATTTTCTTTAGAACACAGAGCCTGGTTTGGAACAAGGTTGGAATACTAAGGAGGATGAAAGAAAGAAAAATGGGCTTCTAAATTGGGATCCCTCAGATTTCCAGAAATATGAATGATGACAATTTGCAAAGAACATAAAATTGCAAGCAGTGTGTGTGGTTGCAATTTTAACTTCCAAGCATTTGTCAATTTTAAAACACAGCAATTTCAATGACATTCAAAGGACTGTCAGTGCTCATGAATAAACTGATAAACAGCTTTGATCTGGCTACAGGTTTTCAGGATAATACAAATGTGTCCAATTATACCGTTGGATGAATTAGGGGAACTTTGTGTAGGTTTCTGAAGTGTTTGGCCTTTGCCAAGCTAGATGGACCATTGAGGGAAAAAGAACCAAGTAATTCAAATCATATTCCACTAGCAGATGGTAAGGATGACTCATAAATGTATCTTTGGTTTCTTCCTTCTTCAGAATCAGGGTTATAGTTGAACATCCCCGTGATGTTTATAACCTTCCTCCAAGGTTCCGGAGGAGGCAGACTTGTGACCACTGTGCCAGTTTGGAAAACACATAGAGCTATAGCCCTGGTAATAGGAATTATGTTTGTTCCTGGTGGCAGAGCCAAGTGTAAAATCAAGGTGAGAAGATGGCTGTACGACAGTATATTCCATCTCAGCTCCTTTCAAGGGAATTCCTGAGCTTATACAGGTGTGGGCATAGGTCTGGTCTCTAAAATTTGTCATCAACCTCCTGTTTTGCTGGCTATAGCTTGTTTTTATCTTCCTCCTTTTCTCTCATCTCTGAATTTTCTTTCCTTTGACTCTTCACCTTCCATCCTGTTATAAATGGCTGTTGTTGAATACCTACCTTGCAATGTTACCCAGGCTTCACCTTGCGCTCCCCACCCTACTGACCACAGGGTGTGAAGCTGGCCTTTTGACCTCATGCACTGCCACTCATAATGAAAAGCACTCCAGTACCTCTCTCCACTCTGCAACAACCCAGAACACTAACCTGTCCAACCACCTCTCTGGAAGTCTATTTCTGTCTGCCATTGCATGTATAACTCATGTTGCTATAACAAAATAGAGACTGGATGGCTTAAACAATAGATGTTTATTTCACATCTCTGGGAAGTTCAAGATCAAGGTGCTGGCTGTTTCAGTTACTGGTGATGTCCCTCTTCCTGGCTTACTTCTCTCTATGTCCTCACATGGCAGAGAGAGAGGAGCTCTGGTCTCTCATCCTCTTGTTACAATGTTTCTAATATCATCCTGGGGGGCCCTACCCTCATAAAGTCATCTGAACCTAATTACTTCCCTAAGATCTGACCTCCAAATACAGTCACATTGGGAATTAGGGCTTCAACTATGAATTTTGGGGAACACAAACATTCCGCCCATAACATGCGCTGAGCGTCCTGAGTCCTGCTATAATATCGCAAAGACTTTCTATCTCCTACCGTAGCCAGGTACAGAATCAACCACCTCAATTTTGAAGTGGACCAATCCAACATGAGCTATGTAATATCAAAACAACTCTGCAATGGTAGAGACCAGGATGGCCTTTTGTTGGTCTAGTTCCAGTCCTTAATGGAGAGAGGTTATTGGCAGAATATTTTCTACCATGTGATACAGAAGAAAGCTGGAATAGGAATCAAGAGACTGGTCAGTCGTCCTTCTAGCCAGCTATGTTACCCTAACTGTCTGTACCGCTAAACACACAATTGTGCTGGAAATATTCCTCTATAACTGTCTCCCACCATAGACTCTGTGTTCCCCAGGTACAAGGGCCACGTTTTAGCTCCTTGTATCCGTAACACCAAGCAAGCAGCAACAAATTTTGTTTAAGTGAACAGATAGATTGAGGAATAAAATGAACTGAAATGTACTTCTCCAGGTTTCATTTTGCTTCCTTTCTTTCTTTCATTTCATTTATTCTTAGCAGTTATTCAGTGCTACATGTCAGGCACTGTGGTAGCAGCTGAGTATGTATGGATTAATTTTTGTCCATGAGGATCTAAGCTTTTAAAAAACATGTGTGGAATGGAAAAACAAAACAAACAAACAAACAGAAAAAACCTCTAAGTTCCTCCGATTCTAAAATTTTAAGAACCACATTTAAAATTCTGGCCCCCTGGGAAAATCTTCTGGATAGACTCTACGATTAAAGAAAAATAACAGGAAAAAGAAAAACAACAACCCTAAAGCTAGACTTGAGTGTCAGGAAGCTGAAGCAGGTTAAATAAAGGAAAGTTAGTTAGCCATTACAGAAAAGATAATTAGAATACTTTTAAAATTTTGGGTTACATGTAATATAAAATTTGCCATTTTAACCATTTTTAAGTGTAAAATTCAGTGGCATTAATTACACTCACAATACTGTGCAACCATTACCACTTATCTATTTCCAAAGTTTTTTCATTACCCTAAGCAGAAACTCTGTAACAAGTAGTAACTCCCATTTCCCCTTCCCCCCAGCCCCTGGTGATTGCTAATCTGCTTTCTGTTTCTATGAATTTGCCTCTTCTGGATACCTCATATAAGTGGAATCATACAATGTTTGTTCATTGGAGGCTTGACTTATTTCACTTAGCATATTTTCAAGGTTTTTCCATGTGTCAGAACTTCATTCCTTTTTATGGCTGAATAATATTCTTATTTTATCTATATTCCACACGTTTTTCATCCGTTTATATGGTGATTGACATTTCCATTGTTTCCACCTTTTCTCTATTGTGATAATGCTACAATGAATACTTGTGTACAAGTATGTGTTTGAGTTTTTTACTTCAATTCTTTTGGATATGTACTTAGGAGTGGAACTGCGAGGTCATATGGTATTAGGTTGGTGCAAAAGTATTGCAGTTTAAAAGGTTAAAAATAATTGCAAAAATCGCAATTACTTTTACACCAACCTAATAATTCTATGCTGAGCTTTTTGAGAAACCCCAAACTGTTTTCCAGAGTCTACACCATTTATATTCCCACTAGCAGTGCACAGAATTCCAGTTCTTCTACCTTTTCACCAATCCTTGTTATTTTCTGTTTTTTTAATCACAGCAATCCTATTGTCAAGTGGTATTTCATTGTGGTTTTAATTTGCATTTTCTTAATGGCCTGTGTCAAGCCAGCAGAAATGTGAAAAGAGTCCCTGCATTGCCTTAGAGAGCCTCTCTCTTGATCACTCCTGCCCTATCGTCATGTCAAGAACCCCTTGTGTATGAATTGCAAGGAAGGGCAAATTCAAAAGTAAAGTGTATAAAAATGTTTACGAAGCAATATAATTACTAAAAGCATAGCTTCGGGAGTAAACAAACCTGGATTTGAATGCTGGCTCTGCCACTCAGTAGCTTTAAGACCTTGAACAAGTTTTCTTGTCTCTCTGAGCCCCAGTTTCTTTGTGGGTAAAATGGGAATTATAATAGCTATTTTGTAAAAATTTTGTGAGAAATTTAATTGTGTATATAATTGGGTATATAAAATTACACAATTATATTTCGTTCTTACAGCAATCTACAAAATCCTGCATATATAATATACACATACCAAATGCCTGATGTAATACACAGCACGCAGACACAGTGATTTCCAATACTGTTGTGGTTTTTGTGGTTGTTGTTACCAGTACTCAGAGAGGAGAATTTACCAACCAAGCACATTCCATAAAATTTATAACCTGGGGATTTTTTTGTAAAATTTTCTGACAATGGTGTTAGCATAACTGACATGGAAAGAAAATTTGGTGGAATGAATTTCCAAAAATCATCTCTAAAATCTAGTCCAAATAACAGACTGACACCCTAGTATATAGCTCATGTTCAAATCCTAACATTTATAACTTAGTGTCAGAAAGTCCTTTCAAATATGCAAAATTTTTAATTTCTCTCTTTAATGTTAAAGGTAGTTGTCATAGCAACTGCCACACACTGCTGCAAATGGTAGTACTAGAGACATATGCAAACATTCCCTCAAAATTTTTCAATATGTTGCAAAAACATTATACAATATTTAGCAGACATGCTGCAAGTCGTAGTGAAGGGGAGTGCTCCATGCAGAACTAAAACTGTACTTAGCCAGGAATTTTAAATCAGAAGGATTTTGATATATATATTCTTGGAGGTGGGGGGAGAAGGCATTGTTAACAAGTCCCTCTCATAAATGAGTGAATTATTGGAATCAAGCAATAATTGACTCATCAGTTAGGAGGAAAATGATGAAATTGGAACTGACAGAATGAGCCTGGGAACAATTTATTCTGTGTGATCAGATTAGAATTTGCTCAGCTATTACCATCTGGTCATTATAACAGAGTTCTTGTTATTTTATGACAAAACATTTACTCTGGGCAAAGGTTGAACTCTTACGGCCTGGGGACTGAGGCAAGGTTAAACAGATTGAAAGTAGCTGTTCGTAAATTCAGGCTGCTGTGAAGAATAAGCGAGGATTTTAGCACTTTATTAGGCGAAGTAACCCATAATTTCCCAAAGTGTACTGTGGGATGTTTAACCTACTAAAGCTGCCTGTTAATGTTTAACCATTAACCTGTTAGAAATCTCAGCATCTCAGGTTTGTAGAGCCTATAACATATTATGTTCATTGTGACTCTCCAGGAGTGAAAGAAGGTATTGGTGTTGCCCAGACTTAGAGATCACAATGCCCACATTTCTTAGAGCATTTCAAAAAGCTGCCTAGTGTTCCTTTGACACATCTTGAGGTTCAAGGTTACAGTCAGATAAACAGACAGAACCTAAAGTCTACCTACTAAAACTGCTTCAGACTCTCCCCTCTACCATCTCATACCCCAATATATGTCAAATATAGTTTTATGGTAAATTGTATATGAACTGCTTATATAAATTGACCAAATGATTTCCATAAAAAGGAAGAAACGTTTTTTCCCCCTAAAATCCAGCTAATTATGCCTATCATGATGTATGCGTTATCTATTGTCATATAACAAATTAACTCAAAATTTAGCAGCTTAAAAAAACAAACACTAATTATTTCGTAGTTTCTGTGGGTCAAGAAATTGGGCACAGCTTCACTGGGTGTTTCTGACTTAAGATCTTTCAAGAGGTACAGTCAAGCTAAAACCCAGAGCTCCAGTTTCCTCTGAACACTCTTCTGGAGAGACTCTCTGTTTCCAGGCTCACTCACGTGGCTGTTGGCCGGCCTAGTCACTCATCACATGGGCCTCTCCCATGGCTGCCTCACAGAATTTCAGCTGCCTTCCCCTAGAGCAAGTGACCCAAGAGACCGTGAGAGCGACACACTCAAGAGGAAAGGCGTCAGTCTGCATTCCCACCAACAGTGTATGAGGGTTCCTTTTTCTCCACAGCCTCTCCAACACTTATTATTTGTCTTGTTGATGATAGCCATTCTAACCGGTGTGAGGTGATATCTCATTGTGATTTTTATATAAAACTGAAAGCAACAAAGGAACAAGACAAACAAATAAAGAAACAAAAACTCATAGACACAGACAATAGCTTAGTGGTTACCAGAGGGTAAGGGGAGAAAGGGGGTAGTAGAAGAAGGTAAAGGGGGTCAAATATATGGTTATGGAATGAGAACTGACTCTGGGTGGTAAACATACAATGTGATCTATAGATGATATAGTACAGAATTGTACACTTGAAACCTATGTAATTGTACTAATCATTGCCACCCCTATAAGTTTAATTATAAAAAAAAAAAAGAAAGGCAGTCATTTTATGACCTAATCTCAGAAGTGTCATTTCATCACTTCTGCCATATTCTATTCATTAGAAGTGAGACAGTAAGTCCAACCACACTCAAAGAGACAGGATTACCCAAGGGTGTGAACCCCAGAAGGTGAGGATCATTGGAACCCATATCTGAGGCTCTCTGGTCATATACTCATATGTCCCAGGGCTTTTACATAATTGCTACTCCTTAGTCAGCATCTAATATATGCCAAGTTCTGTACTCACATTATGTCCATGATGTCTAATCCTCACAGTGACTCTATGGAGCATGATTATTGTCTCCAATTTGTAGAAAAGGAAAATGAGGATCTGAGAGTTTAAGTAAATTTTCCAATGATCACATAGTTTATAAATAACAGGGGCAAAATTTGAAATAACCTCCGCTGATACCAAGTCCAGTGGCTCTTTCAACTATGTCTCTACTACTTTAGATACCTACGTCACTGAATGCATTATCTAAAGATATCCTAGAATGTTTTACTTATCAAGCACTAAAATGCAAATGAAATCATAAAAGTAATGTAAAACGTCAAAAAATAAACAATATTTCTATCATTTTGTTCAATGAAAATCTTCCCTTGAGATAAAAATGTATTATTAGTCGTGTTTTAATGAAGAGATATTTTAATTCTGATTCCTGAGTAATAGAAGATAAATAAGAATTTTGGAAATGATGATTCTCCATATGGAGAAATTTTTAGTTATCAGAACACGACGTAACAGGTAGAGGAAAATGGCTAAAGATTCTGTTCCTTTATGAAGTATAAATGCATGCAGCTTAGTTTAAGGAGCATATATTACATGAGATTCATGGTCAATATTTCTTTCAAATACTCTGTCAGGGAACCAGGAGTTTGATTTTCATTAGATTGGTGTAGACCTGAAAATGTGTTTATCCTATGAGATTTTCTCTGTACTATGTCTGATTGAAGAGAACAGAAACAAATAAATACTGTCCAGGAACAGAGAGTGAGTTGAAAGCATCAGAGAAATGTGTTTTTCTATCCTCATAATTAGATTTCACCAGGGCTGAAATCACATTCCTGAATGATGGTATCAGTGATGACAGAGACATGTCTCTGTCTTTCTAGACTACAGATATAGGCTACAAATCTAATTTAGTTTAACATGATCTGGCCTAATCAGGAGAATGTGGCAGGACTTGGAAAGAGAAGTGAATATTATTCAACATAACTTGTTGAAAAAATCCAAAAGCTGACACAATTAACTTTCTTATCATAATTAATTAAATTCGTTGTTATAAGAGACACTAAGTGCTATTATAGACAAATTCAAAGTTTGGGGAGAGTCCAAAGCAAAACAAGGACATGAATTATATTTTGGCTTCTGGATCTTTTACCCATATCCCCACCACTACGACTCTGCCCTGTACCTTGGCCACCCTTACAAGTTTACGCTCCAGAGGATAACATTATGTTCTCAACTTCTTTCTGCTTCCAGCAAAAACTGACCTATTATGAGTCCCATCCACTCAGATCTGCCCTTGCTAGGGCATTAAGGAGCACTTTTAGGCAAAGACTGTCTTAGTTGATAGTGCCAGAATGTTCTCCCCCTTACGGTACCAACACAACTCCTTATAGAATAGACCTCAGTTATTTTGTAATTGATGAAAGTGACTCATATGTGGGTCACCTACTCAAAGTATTCCCCTCAAAAGACTTGTGCAGAAGTCAATGACTTAAAATTAAAATCTGTATCTGAGAATGAGCTACCCTACCAGGTTGGGAAGAAGGGAAGGAAAAGTTGGAGGTAGTCACAGTCAAAGCCCTGACTAAGATTTAAAATGAGCATTAATAGTCTGTTCTGCTACAATATAATCGTTGTTGATAGAGATCATCTAGATAGCATCACATTATTAAAAATTACATTATAAAAATAATTGCTTCATTGGGGAAAAAAAGCTTGGATGATAATGATAATGTGATCTTTCCTAGAGAGATTTTACAAATGATGTTTTTAAGACTATAGGACATATTCTTATTTCAAGCTAGAGATAACAATGTGTTGGTGAAATTTGACTAGAACAAATCTAATTAACATTTTAAAAAGTCTGGGATAGTACGTAATATCGGCAAAATGTATTGATTTTCTAAATTATCAAAATAAATGGCACTATAGAATCCAAGGCCCAATGTAAATTAAACAATTCCAAGTCAGCAACCACTCAAAAACAAAGCAGCTCTATGTTGCGATGTCACATGCATGCGGCAGCATGCCTCCATCAAACATTTAACTTATGTCTTTAAAATGTGTTTTTTTTTTTCCTTCTCTGAAAAGAAGAAAAGGGACAGACGGTTTAGAAAGCCCCCATGTCATCCTTGGGAACAATTCCTTTTATTGAGACACACAGATTCCTTTTCTCCCATAAGGGAGTGGGAATTTAAGAACTTTCTAGAGGTAAAAAAATCCTGATGTTGTAGGGGCAATGAAAGTAAAGAGACCTTTGTGTCTGAGGGTCTGAATAAGATGAGCTGCCCATCCTGGAGAGGTGCTTCCCCTAAGGGAAAAGGAAGAGTGGTTTTAATTCCAAAGGGGCAGGCTTCTGACCCACTTCTGAGAGTACTCCTGGAGTGGCCGTGGGCACCTTGGTAGAATGGCTCTCACTCTGACTGAATGAGTCAAGAACTGACAGCTGTGACCGGGAGAACCAAAATAAAGGACACTCTTGGTTGCGCTAGGCACTGAGGGATTTGAGTCATCCAAGATCGCTGACCACCTAACCTGACATGGTAGGATGAATTTCCAGCCATGGCTCCATGGGCAGCCAGAAGTAATGGTAGGGCCAGCTAATGAGATCTCAGCCCTTTCCCCTCCCATTCCACAGCTGGGTGCTGAAGTTGAGTAGATGTCACTCCTTATAGATTTAAGACATTCCTTTGTTTTTTTTTACTATTCAAAGGAAGATGATACTCAAAATAAGACACTCAACCTGATGCCAAACTGCTGTATCAAAGTTTGAGTTTAATTTGATTTGTAAAATAAGAGAGATATGAATGTATTTGAATACCAGATTTGTATAGCAATGAAAACTTTTGTAAGTACAACCATTTTTTATACCTGTATTTTTCTATCTGATATATAACAATCCTCACTCTAAACATTTGAAAGATTGATACATTCCACATGCAAAACATGTTTTCTAATTCAATTATCACATTTTAGTTAATATGCATTATTAAAATGTCTGTCAATGCCCTCTGGGTAAATACCATCCAGAACACATTCATAGTTGAACCAGTCAAGTTTATTGCTTGCTGCAGTGAGGGAGAATGTACAACCAAGGGGAGACTCAGGAAGAGGGTATCAGAAAGGAATTATTATAAGGTTTGGGGTTGTATTATGTGATTTGGGTAGGATTTAAGAAAGTGGCTTTGTTCTGTATTAGATGCTCTCAGGCATTGGTGGTAATTTTAATTATTTATTTTAATTAATTTTATCTAGAAGGAGGGAGGACTAGACCTAGGCAAAGCTGTGAGTGACAAAGAAGCAGCAGTCACCCAAGATAGAGGGATGTTTGGTCATTTTGTGGTTTGGACAATGTTTTGTTTTGTGTTCTGACATGGTTATAGAGTGGTCTTATTTTTGCCTTGGCTCATCATGTTCACAGTAACTTTATCTGATGTTGATGATCTGTGAAATTGTTTAGGTTCAACAAGAGAACACCAAGGACTTGATGGTAATACCCAGCCAGCTCCTGGATGTCAGGCTGCTTTTCTCTTTCTTAGTCTAGCAACATCAATGATATGCCAACACTTAACCCAAAGTTTAAGAGCTAAGTCATATATAGGACAGAAAATCAGAAGTCAGGAACCAATAATCAGATGGATATAGAATCTGAAAAGGAGTTGGTGAAAAGTAAGAGGATGGCATTATGGGTTGAATTATACCACCCCAAAAAGATATCTTGAAATCTTAACCTTCAGAATGTCAGACTGTGACCTTATTTGGAAATAGGGTCATTGCAGATGTAATTAGTTAAGCTAAAACAAGGTCCTACTGGCATAGGGTGAGCCCCCTAATCCAATAAGATGAATGACTTTATACAAAGACGGGCTTGTGAAGACAGACACACAGGAAGAACACCTTGTGATGAAACTAGAAACTAGGAAGAAACAAGGAAGGATTCTCCTACAGGTTTCAGAAGGCCCTGCTGACATCTTGATTTGGGACTTCTAGCCTCCAGAACTGTGAGATGATAGATTTCTATTGTTTTAAGCCACCCAGTATGTGGCACTTTTTTACACCAGCCCTAGGAAGCTAGTACAGATGGGCCAGAATAATTCCTGACAGGACTATAGTGCTTTATTGAATGAGACGCTCATAGAGTGTGGGTCTAGCTGGCTTAAAGGGTCAGAATTTGCAATGGTCTAATTCTAAGATTTAGGGAACATTTGCCATTTGGGGCTATTGTAAAGACAGTCTTAATTGGAGGTTCCTTTCTTAGGTTCACTTGAATCATTTTCTTTAAGGAATTGCCTTTAATGAATGCCAGGTTTAAAAGTGGTTTGCATACTTGAAAAACCTAGAATAGGGAATAGTAGAGGCAGAACCGGAAGTATAATGACCTTTTTGCCTCCATACTCCTCTTTCTGTAGCTGTCTCACTGTCTCCATCTCTCTCTCTCTCTGTTTCTCTGTCTCTATCTCTGTCTGTCTCTCTCTCTCCCTCCCTCGCCCCACCTACTCTCTGTCTCCCCACATAATTGTCCTTCTGTACCTGCAGACTGTATAACCCTACTCCCAGCTCCCCCAGGCTTGGTAACCCATCGTATCTGCATCAAGAACCCTAATTTAAATGCCTCTGCATTGAGTTAACCTCACTCAGGTCTTGTCTTGATTTTATGTCTATATTACTACACAAGTGCTCCTCTTTCCTCCCCTAGTTTATGTCTTTGCTTTGTTCCGAGGCCAGTGACTTCTCCTTCATGACTAAAGTTTCCTGGAAACTCATAAAGTATCTGTACATATAAACTCTCAGTAAATGACAGCTTTTATAGGGAGCAGATTTTATGATCAATATATGGAATACAGATGATGAAAATTAGACTTATAGTGCTAAGGTAATAAAATTAAGAAAGAATGCAATTTAGGCTTATATCCAAATCTGACCAAAATCCATGGTACTTGCCAATAGGCTGAAGGTTTCTGAATGGACTCTGGTTGCCTACAGCTGAGTCTGAGCCAAACACTAGCATTTCTTGAGAAGAGTCTAGTTTCTAGGACTTGGTCTCTTCTAAACTGACCTTCCTCACAACTGACCAATTCCTGACTTTACTATGCTGAAAACAAGATGGTGGGCCAACGTAAGATGAACTCATCTGTCATGATCTCCACCTTTTGATAGGAACCTCATAAACATACATTTGGGAACGTTGGAGTTCTGGGAATAGTTTAAAGTCTACACAGAGCTTAATTATGTGATCTAACTATTCATATGCATTTGGGTTGAACTTGTCACTGAATTTCAGCTCCCACTATTGTAAACTACTTATAGTTGATTCCACATGCTGTAGTAGACAGCTACTATTTTACCTAACATTCTTGTCCCCTTTCTTTTGGTAACAAATCTCTCCCTCTTTGCCAAATTCATGGGCACATGAATCAGGCTGGGCTGATTAACATCATTCACTCCGGAAGCTTAGTTCAAAGGTTGGACATTTAACTCAAAATAGGTCAATCAGAATTTTTCCATGGCATTTTTTTTTTTTTTTCCCAAGCTGGAACCAAGATGGAGAAATTTTTTTCTCTATGTTTGAAATTCCATAATAATATTAGGCCAGAGCAGCTAGTGACCAATCCCCTGCCCCTTTGGAAAAGCTGCTGTAAAGAATGAAGCCAGTAGATAGAGAGACAGAGGTAGACATAGAGAGATAGATAGCGAGATGTGATGGAGAATCTGATTCCAGTCATAACATCCCTAATTGAGGCTTGATTCCCCAGCTCTTCCTTCAATTAAATTTCAAGTAAATTGAATTTCAAGTAAATTTCTGAATTAGTTTCCAATTGCTACTGTTACAGATTACCACAAACTCTGTGGCTTAAAGCACAAATTTATATCTTACATTTCCAGAGGTCAGAAGTCCAAAATGAGTGTTACTGGGCTAAAATCAAGGTTTCAGTATGGTTGCATTCCTTTCTGGAGGCCTTAGAAATTTGTTTTTGTGTATTATCCAGCTTCTGGAGACTGTCCATATTCCTTGTCTCATGGTCCCCTTCCATCTTCAAAGCTACAATGGCTGGTTAAGTCTTTCTCACTCTGGTTCTTAGGCTTTTGCCTCCCTCTTCTCCATATAAAGACACTTGTGATTACATTGGGCCTTCTGGGATGATCCAGGATAATCTTCTTATCTTAATTAAATTTAGCTTATTAGCAACCTGAATCTCATCTGCAAACTTAATTCCCCTTGGTCATGTAACAACATATTCTCAGGTCTCAGGAATTACGATGTAGACATCTTTGGGCAGTCATCATTCTGCCCACCACAATTTCCAATAAAAATCCCCTTTTCTTTTCAAATTAGTTTTTCTGATTTTTGTGACTTCCTAGCTCTCTCCGAACTATAATGCTCTTTTCCGTCTACACTGAGAATGCCTATTGAACTTTCAAGAATTTATTCAAGCCTCATCTCCTCTCTCTGTATATTCTCTGACTTTTCCAGATAGAAAGAATAACTTCCATTTTTCCCCACTCATCATACCCTGTTTGTATTTATCATGCTCTAATGAAATTATTTCCTTACCAGTATATCTCTGTTAGGAGCCTAGGATTTACTTGCCCACAAGGACTATGAATTACTCATCACTATACCTCCAGCATCAAACACATAAAACCTTACTTGGTGCTTAATGATTGTCAAATGAATAAATTATCTGTGGTATGGTACTCCTTTCAGTGACTTTTCTCACTTCATAAGAAAAATAAAATAGCTACAACATTAGATACCAGATCTGCAAATATTTTGTTTTTCCCAGAGAAATATTTTTGTATTTTAATTAAACAATCATCTTCCCCCTAAGACTTTGCCTAAGTGAACACACAATAAGGTTAGTCAGTCTTATGTTGGGTCACTGCATTATTGATCAAAGGCAAATGGCTAATCTGATCTAGTCATTTAAATGATTAAAATAACTACACTGTGTGCAGGGTTGCTTAGGTAACAACATCAGTCCACTTGGTGATCAATTCTTATTTAGTAATTGACAATCATGGTGGCTGACAAAACCAAATTGTCAAACATAGAAATCGATTGATTATGTTGAGGAACATGATTGAAGTTATGTACTGAGATAAAAGCTATCTCTTTTCTATGATTGTCTCAGTTCCAGGGGGAACAACATAAACACCTTCACATACAAATGTGAAGGGGACAAGCGTATTCTGGACCTATGTGGCTACAACAAAATGAACCATTTCTTAAAGAATAGAAAGAAGAATTCCTGACACATGTCAGATGATACGAGCCATAGACACTTGTGTGATAAATTCAAATTAGCTTAAGGCAATTCATCAAAATAAATCATTTCAAACATACTTAAAAGAAAAAGAAAGTCTATTTCAGTCATTTATACTGGACATCTCACTTAGTGTTCACTTCAACAATTTAGAATACTAGCTGCAGGGCTGTAAAACTTGGATCTGTAGTGACAGGGTGAGTGATGTTTTAAATGCAACTCCTGAAAAATAGCATCTCTTCATGGATTGAATGCCCAGTGATCTGTCATGCCATCAAAGAAAAAAATGTTACCCATCTGGATGATTTATATTTCAGGAGTGGTCTGGGTGAAAATATCGTATCCATTTTGTTGGGAGGCAAAACTGTAGCATTGTACAAAAAGCTGCCCGATGACATCCAGGCGTCATTGGCTGAAGATCATGCGTGCTTGAGACCCTTTCCAGAGCATGAAAGGATAGAACTCCCATTCCTCTTGGTTCCAGAACACCATTAGGTGTTCTGGGCACGTTGGCCTTTTGTGCCTATCAGGGGGTCAGAAACAGTCTACGCAAATACATCTTTTGCCAATTAATCCTTTCAGCTCCAGCTCATCTTATCTTTAAAGACTGTAAAAATCCATTGTTTAAACAGTGTAGTCATCCCTTTATGAAAAATTAATTGCGGTGAAAGCAACAGGGAAGAAAAATATTCAATCGTGTTTTATCTTACTGATCATAAAAACCAAGGCAATTTCTCAAGGCTTAAGTTTGAACATTCTACCACTGGTGTGTATAGGGTACCTTATTTCATCTTATGTTACAAATAACCCCATGGAAATACCAGCTGATCAGAGGATGAGACATTCAATTTAAAATTAGGTCAACATGAATAAGCACTGCTGATATGTTGAGCAATTCCAAGGATGCCATTATAATCTATGTGAATTATATCACAAGATAACCTATGTGAGTGGCACCTCCTTACATTGCACAGTGCACAACCTGCACAGGTGACCTTGTTCAAGGAAATGCATTGCAACAGTGTTTGAAATATGAAAAGGCTACAAAAAAATTCTACATACCCTTCAAATGACAAATCATTAGTAAAATACATTATATGGTGTGTGTATATGCATGTATTCATTTATGAACATATATAATATTTATTACATATATATATATTTATTACATATATATGTGATATATATGTATATATATGTACATATATATATGTATATATATATCAACTCTCCTGGATCCAATGTGTATGAGCTGTGTATCCTTGGGCAACTTTCTAAATCTCTCTGTCCTTCATCTGCATCTGTAAAATGGGGATAGTAATAATAGAATCTACCTCAAAGTCGTCTGCAAGGATTACTTTAGTTAACATTAGTAAACCACTAAGTAGGAGTCATATATTCATATACATATTCTTGCTTATGCAAAGAAGAGCTCTGTAAGAATAATCAAGAAGCTGGTATCAATGTTTACCTCTAGGGAGGAGAATAGAGAAATGAATAAGGGATAGGAGAACATACTTTCACTGTGTATCCTTTTGTAGTGTTTGAATTATTTTCTTTTTGGGGCAAATTTCTCCAAACATTTTTTCAAAACGAAACTAGGTTATGAAGTAGGTGAGGTGTGTCTTTGGTTTTTCCTTTAAATGTGGTTCCCTGTGGCTTCTCAGCCTTTTCTCCCTGGAGCCCATGAGCCTAGTCTCAGAACCCCAGGCAGACTCACATGCATCCAGCACTTTAAATTATCATGTTACCACCAACCACTGCAAACTTCCTGCCCTATATCTCAGCACCCTCTCCCAAGCCTCAGATGTCTGCCAATTAATCAACGAACTGATCTCCTCTGAGACTTCTGAGGGAGGGGATTGGAGAGCTGCCTAAGGTTTCATGTGGACATTTAATCCAGGGTTTCCTGGAAACAATGCCCCTAATTTTTTCATCTGACCCATTATTGTCTCAAATAGTGAGGCTTACAGGACAAGAGCCTAGTGAGGGGAATCATTTGTTGCTCTGAGTATATGTTAACAAATCACTATCAGTTGTGCTAAAAAAAATTATTTCAACCTATCTCATATGTTTTAAATATTTAAGAGAGGGAAAAAAAATATGTGTCTCCCTTCTGAATAAGCGATGGAGAACCAGGTCTGCCAAAAGCAGCTTCCAAAATTGCAGAGACCATAATTACAAAATTTCTTCCAAAAAATAAAGACTCATAGAACAGAAAAAACAGATAAGAATTTTGAGTAAATGATGGACCACAAGGTCCCCAAGCAAGACTTAGAAGGAATTTGATCCTCATTGGAAAGTGTGCATGTGCCAGAGGCTGCTGATATGTTCTTCCTTGGTGTTCAATAGCTATGAGGATACAAAAAATTAAAAGCAAAAAATAGTACTAATCATTGTAATTAGCCATTTTTTACTCTATACATTTTATATGTATTATCTTTAGTCATCATGAAAATCTTAGGGGGGAGACAATCCATTTCATAAACAGAGAAACTGAGTCTCAGGGGGGTTAAATTTTCCCCAATAATAGTTTGTTCCTTTTTGTTGCTGCGTAGTGTTGTGTGTTATAGACATTATCAGAATTTGTTTATTTGCTAGTTGAAGGACTGGGTTGTTTCCAGTTTTTGATAGTTATAAGTAAAGCCACTGTAAAAATTTGTGTTCAGGTTTCTGTGTAAACATAGTTTTTGTTTCACTTGAGTAGATGCCTAAAAGTGGGATTGATGGGTCCTGTAGTAGGTATATATTTAACTTTCAAAGAAACTACCTAACTCTTTTCCAAAATGGCTGGATCATTTTTGCCTTCCATCAGGAATACGAGAGAATTCCAGGAAACTTTTTAAACATGTGATCACAATACCGTTATCACACCTGAAAACAATTGATAATGATTATTTTTTATTAGTTTTTTGTTTTCTAAATCATTACTTTTGCATTTTTCTTTGATGTTTCTTTCCTTCTGCTTTCTTTCAGTTAAAAAAATTTCTAAGTATTTGAGTTGGATGTTTAATTCATATGCTGGTATTTTTCATCTTTGTTAACATAAAGAATAAGTATTTTAAGCTCTGAGTTTTCCTAAAACCACTGCTTTTCTTATGTATAATTACTTAGCAGGGATGCTGAGTCATTTTGTTATTGGCATCCATATTTGTTTGGGTTGGGTTTTCCTGGAGCAGAAGTAATATAGGAGATTGGGTAGGTTACTTGATTTCTTGATTTAGGAATGCCTTCTTCTATTACTACAGTGAAGTGCAGTTCCTTTAATAAATGACTTTTTTTTGTCTTTTTTCTTCTTAGTCTTTAATTTTATATGTTATATCGTGACGCTTACCTTTAGCTGCTTCCTTCTTTCCCTTTCCCTTGGAACCACCAAGAGATACTTCCAGGTACCATGGTGCCTCCTGTTCCCCCAGAAGTGGTGCCTTCCCATGACATTCACTTTCTAAGCTTCTGTCTTTAGACTCCCCAGTAGCTTTAGACTCCTCAGGTCTTTTACCCACCTGGTCTCTGAACATACACATGATATTTCTCCACTCAGGGTGGGACCCAGTCCTTTTGGGGATGACCTTCAATTGATGTTATCTGTGTCACACTGGCACTGAAACTCCACTGCAGTCTCTTCAATTCCACAAAATTTCCATCTGATTCTAGACTCTTTGGGATTCCTGAGTAGATTCCACTGTTTTCAGATATGTTCTTCCACCTACATGTAAATTGACAATTTTGGTATTCTTTTGTCTACTAAAGCTATAGCTGTGAGCTATGGGAGATTTAATTTTCTCTCTTTGTTATCCTACATGCATTTTAGGAAGTTAGGTACAGAGGTTCAAGTTTAGGTAGACTTCACTATCCTCTCCAAAACCCAGAAGACTCTCTCTTGCTTGAGTTTAAACTCCATGAAAGGACTGTGCCTGTTTTACTCGCTAAAGTATATTTCACACCTAACACAGCAGCTCGCTTATCATCATCATAGTTGAAATAATGCAATTCAGGTGAGAAAAAATGGTATCAACTTGACCTACCAAAGATTTACACAGCTGCTAAATAGATGAACTAAAATTCAAATGCAGGCAGACAGGCTCTCCTAGGTAGTCAATAAATATTTGCTGAATGAATGAATGAATGATTCCTTTTAATTTGAGAAAACATTAGTTGGGAAACAATGGCAGTGTAATACAGAGTGTGTACTGGTGCAATTGAAATCCTAAAAACCAAAACCTTTGAGATCTGCTGTCCTAAACCTAAGAATAGGCGAGGGGTGAGGGAAGACAAACAGAATTCACAAAGGCCACATGTGACCCTGTGGATTTCTGCTTAGCACTGTGACATTTGGAAACTTATCCACATCAATGGCAGGCAGAAAAGTAGGCTCAGCAGAAACCATGCATAGGAGCTCAACTGAGAACTTGGACTGCAGAGTCTGCCAACTTTTCCACTGCTTTATACCAGGACAGGTAGTCATGGAAACCAGCTCCTACAAGGTGGGAATTCTGAGAAAGCCTTCTCAATGCTTAGAACTGCTTTTGGTGAAGAGGAATTATAAATATCTGAACTATGAACATCAATGTGAATTGTGGTTCTAAATGGAAATTTCTATGAAGATGCCAATTATTTCTCATCTTTCAGTTTACACAGAAACTCAGGCACAGTTCAGTATCCCTCTGACAGTCCCGAAGTTATATTGGAAGGAATATTTTGCATACAGATAGAAAAACTTACAAATTAAATGAAATTCTGCAACTATGCCATTTTTTAAAAACAATGAAGAGATATTAAGTATATTTGCTGAAAGTTGAAAAGTCTGCCCTAGGTTTACCTTAATGGAGAGTTGGTGACTACTAAACTTGAAAAGTTCACTCAAAATGGAGATTTTAATTACGGTCAATGGAAAATTCAGTTATGAAAGTGTATATAAGAAAGGGTAAAAAGCCACCTACTCAGTTGAAAGTGACGTAACAAGAGCAGGGCCACCTACTAGGTCTTTTGATACAAAGGATGAAATATATTAAGAAGACAGTATGTTAATATCTTTAAATTAAAAACACTCATTCAAATAAATAATAAAAATCTTAGAAAAATTGATAATTGACATGAGATAATTAAAATAGTCACTAAAATAAGAAAACTCAGAAGACATTTAAAATTCAGGTATCATTTAAGAAATGCAAAATAAAATAACTTATATACAGTACTTATATGTACAGATATAAATAAATATCCTGTATTAGTATAATAAATATTTTTAAACAATTAGCAAACTTTAAAAAAAAATAAAACCCATGTTAGGCCATGTGAAATCATCATTTTCATATATTGCTGGGGATATCATTTTGGCATTGTATTATATTAATTCTTAGAAATATTTCTTCTACTGACCTGGTGATTCCAATTCTGTGAATTTGTACTAATTAAATAAATCAAATCATGGAAAAATATGTAACAGAGAAATTAATAGGGGCATTATTTATAATGGCAAAAAACTAGACATAAATTAATAATCCAAGGTAAATAAATAGTTAGGTAAACTGTGATACATTCACTTAATTAAATCCTTGAAACAATATTTATGAAGTGATTTTAATATAATATTAGAAAATCCAACTTTGTTAAACAAACAAAAAAATACATAGAAAAAAGGCTGACTGTTAATGCAGAAAAATTACTAGTTATTTGTTGGATTAGAACTATGCATCTTTTTCTTTCTGTCCACGTTTCTGTAATTCTAACTTCTATAACAAACTACATTGCTATTATAATTGGAAAAAATAAGATTAGTTTTTAATGCTGTAGCATTCCATACTATAGTTTGCTGCATTAAAATTACTGAAAAATACTAACGCAACGTAAAATCAAAATGCTATATGTGTATTTCCAGCTCCTAAGCTTTTCATGTCTGCAGAAGGAAAACCACCTACTGAGAGAGAGACACCCTGCCATCATTTGGGCACTGCCTTTATGGATGGAAACAGCTTTATTAGCAGTCATGCTGTGACTGGTCAATTCAGTTGATCAGATCAAAATCATAGTTCAGTCTCCACATAAGCTAGTCACCTTATTTCTTTTCCCTGACAACCCACTCTACTCCTCTGATGGTAGAGCAAACAGATTATCACCCATCATCACTAACACCACCACCATCACCACCACCACCACCACCACTATATGGGTTGTGTTATTATAAATTTACAACCTTGTGAGTCGGATGCTATTTTTATTGCCATTTTATAAATAAAGAAGTTGAGGCATAGAGAGGATAAATAAATGTTCTTAACATGCATGGTTAGTAGCAGAGTTGGGATGTGAACTAAATGTATTGATTTTAAAGAACTTATTCTTAATCTCTATATGAATATGACCTTACAATAAATTACAACAGTTGCCACATACTGAGTTGTTGTTGTACCAGACATTGTTCTGCACTTTGTGTAAATTGTCTCCATTAATCTTTCTAAAACCCCTAAAGATATTCTTTATGCTCATCTATAAATGAATGTGGGGTGATTCTGCAGAAACAAATACATCCTCAGATTTCAATGCCTTACCACACCCCAGGGTTGCCACCTCAGCATAGTCTAGCATGGGTCGGTTGGTTCTCCTCTGTTGCTCTTCTCTGCAGAGTGATTCAGTGATCCAAGCTTCTTTCATCAGCAACTCCAGCTCTGCAGAAGAGAAGAAAATAAGCTAAAGATCTCAGGACAGA
The DNA here is from genome assembly GCF_036562045.2 of Rhinolophus sinicus. Lineage (NCBI taxonomy): Eukaryota > Metazoa > Chordata > Mammalia > Chiroptera > Rhinolophidae > Rhinolophus > Rhinolophus sinicus. The sequence continues at coordinate 30,918,510 of NC_133757.1, forward strand.
TTTTAGGGGCCATGCCTGGAAGTATTCATATCTCACTGGCCAGAACTTCTCTCGTAGCCTCACTCCAGCTGCAGGTAGAATGAGTAAATATGGAGAAACACTTAGATTTTTCTTTGATATTTGATCAGCAGAAAATAGACTCTGCCTCAGAAACTGAGGCTCGAAGAAGTGAAGTGCCTCACCAGGTCAAAAAGTTAATAAACCGTATAGCCCAGATCCCCGTTAAGGACAATCAGAGATCTGTGTGCCTGGGTCCTTAACCTTCAGCTACATAGCCTCTATAGATAATGGACCAGACACAGGCGTTAGAAATGTTGTGCCTGCCAAGTCCTTCATTTTGACTCTGTCCTTTCTATTTCCCAGTTCAAGGACTATGGTCCATTTTATTATTGCTTCCAAATATTCATCCCCTTCTGGATAAGAAGAGTATATAACACTACTGCAACCTGCACATGACTTGCAAGGCTTCTGTGTTGGTGACAGATACTTCCTCAATCTAATTAATGTCAGGCTTAGTCATATGATTTGCTTTGACCAATGGAATGTAAGAAGTTGTGTTATAAGCTGCATTGGAGAAGAATCCTAAAAGTGTTTTTGTCTTTAACACTGCCTCTTATATTTCCTGTCCCATGAGAATGCCACGTCTCAAATAGGGCTTCTCTTTCAGCCTGAGTTTGAAGTAAGTGTATGTTGAAGCATAGCTGTAGTTAACTCACAGCTAACAGGAAATGTGCATAAGAAAGCTTTCATGATTTGGAAGTCATGAGTGACCACAGCAAAGCTGATTACTACAAAGACAGACTTCCTACGTAGGTCTTCTTACTTTGCCACAGCTGGTAGCTGTCTCAGGCATCTCAACCACCCTGTGAGCCCTGGCCACACCCCTGAGGATGTGAAGTGCCAGTTCTTTATGAGGATGCTTTTTTGGATGATGACGTCACCAACTAAGTGTGATTATTCCTCAAGGAACCTGAAATTCTGTTGATTACTTCTTAATTAAATACTTTTCCTGAAGGTAATTGCTTGATTAAATTCTCAGAGTTTTATCATGGGCTACTATATTTAGTTTGCAATTTCTCAAGGTTTGAGAATCTATTTAAATGTATACACTATTTCTTGTTCATATTTTCTTCCATTTTCACATTATAAATCTTTGTTCTGAGGGCATGCAAATAAGCAGAATTTTATATTCAGTTTTATAAAGGACAGCCAGATGATTTTGGCCCTAACCATCTCTGAGTTTGCCCAATCTGTACCTTTTTATTTTTATTTTAAATGAAAAGTAGTTAAGTGAGAAGCAAACATGTTAATATTGGATATTAATTTGAGAAAGCAGCTTCTAGAACACACGCTTAGATAACTACACATTCAATGTAACTAGTTTATCTGCTATTTTTTATAGTACATATAGAAAATTGATATTTTAACTGATTAGATTGTATGCTTTTTGATGTCAAGGAAAGTAGTGTATTCATTTATTTAATTAAAACCTATAGAGTGACTTATACAGCTGAAACGTATTTTCATGCTATTCATTTTTTAACTCCTTCCACATGTGCTAGGCATTGCGTTTATAATGTTGAGAAAGACTTACTCATCACCTTGAAGGCCCTTATGAACTTGAGGGTATACAAAGGTAAACAGGGAATTTGAGTCTAAACTGTAAATGCTGGGATGAAGGATGTTTAGGAGATGTGTTCAACTGAGGCTTAGAGAGGTGTGAGGGAGGCAGGCAGGACTCCGGGATAAACCCATGGTGAACAGATCTGAAGGATGATTACGAATTAGTCATACAAGGGGATAGAAAGTGTAGAACAGAAAGATAATAGTCTAGTCAAAGGGGCAGCAGGTGCACCGCCCTGGAGGCCAGGAAGCACAGAGGCTTCTGAGACCTGAAAGTCATTTTTCTAATTGGAGGATAGACTGAAGTAGTTGGGACGATGCACATGTGGAGAGCGGGATTGGGACGTAGAGAGGACTGATGGTATATAACACTGACAAGTAAGTATGGTCGAGACGAGACCCAAAATTTTGAACTTTATCCTGAATGAAATAGAAAGCCATTGTTTTAGTCAGAGGAGTGAAACTATAAACTTCTCTTTTAATAATCTCTCAGGTTTCAGAAGGCAGAACAAATTAAAAAGGGGCAAGCCTGTTGGCCAAGGAGAATGATGTGTTAATCTAGTCAAGAGACAAGGATGGCCTGCGCTACAGTAATGACACTAGGGTGGAAAGAAGTGCACTGGTTCTACACATATTCCAAAGATAAATTGTGACAGGCCTTAGTGCTCAACGAAACAAGAAGTTAATAGATGGGGTTTGAGCCACGTAAAGATTCTGAAATTCCCTGTGCCTGTGAAAAAAAATATTGAATTATGTTTTATGTAGTGCCTGGGATTTTGCTTAATTTCTGAAAATGTATAATGTAATTTACATTACATTATAATTGTTAACCAGAATGGTCAATTAACTGTTGGTGTCCATTCCTTAATAATTGTGACTGAGAGTTCACGGTATATGTGTGAGCTGAACAGTAATACATGCAATTAATGGAGATTCGTAAAGTAAAATTGTTGTGGGTAATCACTTGTAAATGATTTAGCTAGAGAAAAATCAAGTTACATTCTTAATAACATTGTTTGATTAATGAGAAATATTCATAATGGGGGAGGGGAAGAAAAGAAAAAATTTCTGTTGATTAAACCAACTAAACATTTATTCCTCGTCATTAATAGAATAGAATCCATGGACTAATTTCACAAATATATACTGAGAAATATGCAAAGTGCTCAATAAACATGGCATTGAAGTAAACAAGGCTAATGTCCTAGATGGATTCATATGCTCCTGAAGCTTTAGAAGAACAACCAGCCTAAATCAGTGCTTTTCAAGCTTTAATGTGCACAGTTTGAGTAGCAAGGACCTAAAGGGTATGTTACTAGATACTGTTCCTTCGTCATGTCCATAGGTAGAAAAATCAGTATTACCAGCATTTGGTTCTGTTCACCTTACATTACTGGATCCTAAGTTACAACAAAGCTGGAAGAATCTTCTCTGTTTTATGCTTGATGTCCACTGCACGAATCTGGCCTCATTTAGCTGACTGAGAAAATGATCTTGAAAGTTGAAAGCTATTTTCATGCTACTCATTTTTCAGCTCCTTCCACATGTATGAATTTATATCTATGCAAGAAAAATCACTATTCACTCCATTGTACTTGGAAGCAGGTAATAAGCAAAATTCATTGCAAGGATAAGAATAAAATATCAATTGCTTTCTTTGTTCACTCCTAGCAGCAGCATCTTGTAGATGGAATTACAGGCCTCATACAATGTTCAGAAACTGACGAAGAGGAAATTCATGCATTCTTGAATTGATTTTTATCATTTCTGCTCAATTCACTAATCAAGGAAAGGATAAAAAGGTGGCTGACTCTGTGGGTCTGCAATTTGCTAGCTGTTTTAGGATGCCTGATTTCCAAATTTAAATTGCAGCTATATTTTCAATCTTAAAGAAAAAAAAAGCTTTTTAAAAAGAAATAATGACTCTGGCATGCATCATGTGGTAGGATAGTATACTGTTTGGATTATAAAAGTACACTGATGATTTATATATATAGTCAAGGAAAGAAATAGTTTTTATTCCTTGAGTGTTACTCATGCATACTGATGCTTTAAAGCCCCCTTAAAGGTGAATAAAAAGTTCCAAACAGTAGTCTTGGCCATATAGTAGATTATTTCTCCATCTTCATAGACTGGTGAGAGTTATTCATCCAGGAACATTATATAACACAGCAAAGAGTTTTAAGTTAGCGCCAACAGAATAAACGACTGTACCAGGTTCACAGTTCCAAACCAGAGTAGGATGATCATGGTGATTATAGCCTAAGCAATTTTAATATGGGAGTCACCAATCATCTTTAGATTCACCAAAGAAAAAGCTTAATGGTGAACACACAGAACCATCTTATTTAGAGAAATACAGTTTTCCAGTAAATACTCTAGGATAATTGCATTATGAAATACACTAAATGGCCCGGTCCTAGAGAGCTGGTAGTGTAACTCAATGACATTCTCAAGTATAGCTGACAAAAGTTTAACTTCAGGTTTGAGTGATTGATCTCAGGCAGTTCTTTCTGTTGACCTTTAGATAATAAGTTGAATTTGTTAAATTCCTGACAATAAAAATATCTTATTGGTGTAGAGAAAACCAAATATTTCTTCTTAACATCATGGGAGTATCTATTCTCACCATCCCCAAGTCGCTTCAAATTATTAAGAAACAAAAAGAAGGGAAACCTGAAAAATAGCTGCCTTCTGTTTCTCAAAATTATTAGCTTATTGGTCAAGGGACAGTTTCTGATGGTTGTTTTTCTTAAGACCACATTTAGATTCACTCAAAACGGATGGTTTCATCTAGATTAGCTGTCAGGTCTGCATTTACTTGCATTATCTCCAGAACACAAGCTGTTGCTTGGTCGATTCACTCAAGCAATGAATTGTTTAAGGAAAGAAAGAAAATCAGTCAACCTGGTTAAAAGAAATGAGTAATTGTTTGAAATGACCAGGAAACAGAGTGGTAACGAATAATCTGGAGTCCCACATTCAGAAGGCCTCTGTGTATAATAGCTCGATGAATAATCACGAGTGCCTAGTTGCTTTGAATATCAGAAAAACAATGATTTAATATAACTGCAACTCTGTTTGTAAATAGGTAAAAACTTGCTCCTCTATTACAAATACTTCATTTGAATTTGAGAGGTCATATTTGATTTCTTTTTAATTTCAAGGAATGTTTACCATTATCAATGCTCAGTCTTATTTATCTCCACATCGTATAGGGCTGGGATGTTTATGGGTGCATGAGTTTAGGAAAATAGGAGGCAATGAGGCAGAGAACTTAGTGGAACATTCCCTGTAAATGAGTTCAGAGATTTGGGGCAAAATATGTGCCATTCAGCAGTTTTTTTTCAAACTGTGGGTTGTTACTCAACAATGGATATGAGGTCAATTTACAGGATGGTGATAATGGATGGAACTGTGTCTCCTCTGCCACAGCATTCTTATGGTTAAATGCTAATGCACAATGGGAAGGCATTTAGAGATGGGGCCTTTGGAGGTGATTAGGTTTAAATGAGGTCATGAGTATTAGAGCTCTCTCTCTCTCTCTCTCTCTCTCTCTCTCTCTCTCTCTCTCTCTCTCTTCCTCTCCTCCCTCCTCCCTCCCCCCATATGAAGACACAAAGAGAAGGCAACCCTCTGAAAGCCAGGAAGAGGACCCTCACTGGGAACCAAATCTGACAACACCTTGATCTGGGGCTTCCAGCCTCCAGAACTATAAGAAATAAATCCTGTTGTTTAAGCCACTCAGTCTATGGTATTTTGTTATGACAGCCTGAGCTGAGTAGTACAGGTGGATATCAACATTTTAAAAAAGTAAAACAGACCAGAAAATATCTGTTTTGCATGGGTTAAGAATAGTAAAGATAAATGACTTTTTTCAGTTTATTTTAATGCATAGGTTCATGAATACAGGGTTATAATGGCAAATGTATTTCTTCCTGTGGTTTACATTTAAAAACATTTGTATGCACTGATATAGTGAGGCATATGGTACAGTGGATCTAGAGATGAAGAGGATGAGAAGGTCCTTTCCCCAACATTCTTTGTTATCGAGATGATTCAGATAACCATCCAAGTGACCTTTGCCAATAGGCTCTCTAGTGCATACATAGGATAAAATTCTAATATTATAGGAAGAGGGAGCTGTCACATTAGAGAAGTAAGAAGTAAGAAATTTGATTGAATGTTGATAGCGAGTTGATTATTGATTAGTTGATTTTTCTCATTTCACAAAGATTTGAGGCAGCTGCTTATGGGGACTTACATGCTGTATTAGTTTTCTAGGGCTGCCATAACAAAATACCATAAATTGGAAGGTTTAAAATATAAATTTATTGTCTCACATTTCTGGAAGCTGGATGTTCAAAACCAAGTTGTAGACAAGGCCATACTCTCTCTGAAATCATAGAGGAGAATGCTTCCTTGCCTCTTTTAGCTTCCGGTGCTTGCTGGCAAGCCTTAACATTCCTTGGTTTGTAGATACATCACTCCAATCTTTGCCTTCATCCCACATGGCCATCTTCTCCCTGTGTATCTCTGTCTTCACATGATATTTTCCTCTCTTTTAAGGACACCAGCCAGGTTGTATTAAGGGCCCATGCTACTCCAGCATGACCTAATCTTAGCTAATTACCTGTGTAGTGCGTCTGTTTCCAAATAAGTTCACATTCTGAGGTACTAGGGGCTAGGACCTCAACATATATTTTGGGGGACACAGTTCAACCCATAATAGACTTCCCTTTACCCACCCGGAAATTCATGTTCTTCCCATGTGTAAAATACATTTACCACATCGCAACATCCCCAAAGGTCTTAACCATTCTAGCATCAAATTTAAGTCCAAAATCTCATCTAAATATCTGTCAACTCAAAATCCAAAATCTCATCAACTAAATCAGTTATGAGAGAAACTCATTGATGCAAGCTGGGTCAAAATTACTTTCCATGTGTGGACCTGTGAAACCTAGAAAATAAGTTATGTACTTCCAAAATATAACCCTGGGATGGGTATAAGACAGACACTCCTATTCCAAAACGGAGAAATTGGAAGAATAAAGGGGCCACTGGTCCTCAGTAAGTTCACAATCCAGCAGGGAAAATTCCATAGGATTTCAAGTCTTTTTTTAACACAGTTTTTTATTTTATTTTATTTTATTATTTTATTTTATTGGGGAATATTGGGGAACAGTGTGTTTCTCCAGGGCCCATCAGCTCCAAGTCATTGTCCTTCAATCTAGTTGCTTCAATCTAGTTGTGGAGGGTGCAACTCAGCTCCAACTCCAGTTGCTATTTTCAGTCTTTAGTTGCAGGGAGCACAGCCCACTATCCCATGTGGGAATTGAACCAGCAACCTTGTTGTAGAGAGCTCGCACTCCAATGAACTGAGTCATCAGGCCACCCTAGATTTCAAGGCTTGAGAATATTTATCTGTGGCTCCGTGTGTTGTCCTCTGGTCCTCTTGGTCCTGGACAGTGATCCTGTCTTCTTAGCCCTAGATAACAGACCTACCCTCTGGGCCCAGGTGGTGGTAGCTGAAATTCCACTGAACTCTATATTCAAGGCTCTAACCTCAAAGCCATCCTTCCTTCATTTCTCCCATCTCTGTCCCTTTCAGTCCAGGCTAGCAGTGCTTCTGCATGTATAATATTCTCAAAAACCTTGTCAGTCTTCCATGGATGCTGCAGGATACACACCCACGGACATGAGGGTTATCCACAGTTCCTTCCTGGAAAACCCCATCTCCCTGTGACTTCTGCTGAGATGGTTGATTGCTCCCATAAGTCCCAAGCCTAATTATTTTAATAAAAGATTGTCAGCTGCACTCTTGGCCCTGTCTCAGAACATACTATCTGGATAGACTGAGAAATTTTCCAATGATCAAGTGCTGGCTCCTTTTTGCTTAGCCGTTCCTTCCTCAATTTACCTCTTTCCTCTCACATTTTATTATAAACAGCAAGGAGAAACCATGCTGTACCTTTCAAATTTTTCTTGAAAATCTCCTCAGATAAATATCTAAGGTTTCTTTTCTATCCAACAGACAAGTAAGAACTTAACTCAATTCAGTTAAGTTCTCTGCCACTTCATAACAAGGATTATCTTTCCTCCAGTATCCAATAACATGTTTCCTCATTTCCATCTAATTCTTCACTAAAAGCACCTTTAATGTTCATATTCCTAATAATATTCTAGTAATGATGATCTCTGTAATTCCTAAAAACAATAGACATTTCCCTGTAGCTCCCCTCACTTCTTTCTGAGCTCTCACAAAAATTACTGTTAATGTTTATATTTCTACCAATGATCTCTTCAAGCCTATCTAGACTTTTACAATCAAGCAACTCAGAATTCTTTTAGCCTCTACCCAATTCCACAGCTACTTCCACATTTTTAGATATTTGTTATAGCAGCACCTGACTTCCTGGTACCAAAATCTATTTTAGTTTCCTGGGCTTCTGTAACAAAGTACCACAAACTAGGTAGCTTAAAAGAACAGAAATGTATTGTCTCACAGTTCAGACGGCTAGAAATCCAAAACTAACGTATCAGCAGGGACATGCTCTCTCTGAGACCTGAAGAGGAGAACCCTTCTTTGCCTCTTCTAGCTCTTTGTGTTTGCTGGTAGTCCTTGGAATTTCTTGGCTTGCAGAAGCATCATTTCAATCTCAACTTCCATCTTCATATCCTCCTGTCTTCCCTCTGTTTGTCTGTGTCTTTACATGATTTTGTCCTCATCAACCATATTGGATTAAGGGCCTACACAACTCTGGTATGACTTCATCTTACCTATTACATCTGCAATGACTCTGTTCCAAATAAGGTCACATTCTGTGGTACTGGGGACTGGGGCTTCAACATAGCTTTAGGAAGACAATGTCAGCCCAACACCAAAGATGTTGGATCACTAGCAATTAGTTGATCCTCTTTTTTTTCCCTAGAAAACCCCAAATATCAGGAAACAAGATAAGTGCTTTGATTTGTTTTCCCTCAATATAAACAATTTTTGATCAACTTGTCTACTCTCAGATTTTAACTACCCTATTCGGTAGGTTTGATAAGTCAGAATTAGTTATCAGTATGAATTCACTATTTTAAAAATAACATGTATTTCCAAGTTTTGTCTACTGACTGAGACTAGAAGCAATGGCATCCTAATACCAATGAGCACACCTAGCACACAGAGTTTGGTTTCTAAATATTATTTCCAATTAAAGGGAACCAGGTCTCCTTGAAGAAATGGCTACTTCAGGGAAGGGACAGGGAAAGTACAAATTAAGCCTAGAACATTATGTTATGCCAAAACATAAGTGCTAAAGATAATGGGATCAAGTCAAAAGGACCCAGGAATTAGGCTTAAGGTGCTTCTATTGACCAAAATAGCGACAAACTTGAGGTTTAAAATGATTAATAATCATAATGCAATATAATACATTGAATTTTAAAAATCCGTGAGTGCATACTGATAGTGAAAGTGTATTATGCAATCACAGGAAGGAGGGAGGGAGGATGAAATAAGGAGAGAAGGAAGAGGGAGAGAGAGGAAACTCTTTTTTACAGCAGAATTCTTAATATTACATGTGAAAGAAATGAAATAATTAGGAAATCACAATTTTCAATTACTGTCATATTAATTGATCCAAGTAAGAATCATTATGGATGTTAAAACTATTGGCTAAAATGTTTGTTAAGGAACAAGCTACTCCCACAGTGTGGAAGTAGCTCTTCACATGTTTTGATTAGTTACAATAAAATACCTACTAAAGTGTAATGAAGTTTCTATACTATTCTCCATTCTCTCTCTACTTCCAAATCCTGCATTGCTTTCACTTCTAACCACATTGATCAAAGTTAACATTACCAATAATGGGACAAAATGACATAACAAAATTCTAGATTCAATATGCTGAGAAGGACACAACATTTCTTATGTAAAATTTCTGCCCAAAAGTCATTGCCTAGATCTAATCCCAAGGAAACCATCATACAATCACAAACTGAGAGACTTTCTATAAAACAACTATCCTGTACTATTCAAAAATTTCTAATTCAGTTCAAAGGAAGGCTGAAAATTGATCTAGACATCAGGAGACTAAAGAGGCATTATTACTCTGTTGAGTCTTGGATAAAAAACTCTATCTTCTATTGCTATTAAGGCTACTATTGGGACAAGCGGTGAAACTGAAATATGGGCTGGATGTTAGAGAATAGCATCATATCTACATTGAGTTTCTTGATTTGCTTATTATAATGTGATTCTATAAGAGAATATCCTTATTCCTAAGGGTGAAGGTCATGCACCTACAACACTACCACTTTCTCTCAGACGACTGAGCAAAAATTATATGGACAAACTTTTCTGTGGGCTTGAAGTTTTGTTTTGTTTTCTAAATAAAAAGGTGTTTTTAGAAACCTAGTCAGGTCTGAACAATTTTAGATTAAATATAGGTATTTTCTTATTCATTTCTTAGACTATCTTTATGTGTGCTGTCAAACCTGTCACTTCTTTCATCCCTCTTTTATACGCCCACCCTGATTGTATATGGATGAGATACACTAGCTATCCTTTGATTTTCATAGAAACAAGTCAAGGAAGATTGAAGATATTGCAACTTAAGCCAAGAGAGAACCACCAAGCTCAGAAGTAGAGAGTCGTACAATGGTCTCGACACTAAGTTACACAAGATACAAAGAACCAAGCAGATGTTCTGAGCCCAAGCCTGAGACCAGGTGGCTCCCTTCTAGGGAGGGGACACTGTTACCTGATTTCCTGGGCTGAGTGCAACCTTAGGCATTCACAGATCTGGGAACTCTCCTTCTGCCTAAGGGGGGTGGGGGCGGGTAAAGAAGTACGAATGAACTTTCACTGGGAAAATGCCACTTCCTTGATGTTATCTCTATTCCAGGGTTTCTTGGACATTTCATTTCTACAGCAACAAGTCTGCTCAAGATGGCTATGAACACGTAGAGTTTATAGCCTAGGAAACATGTTTGAGTTCCTCCTGCCAGGTCTTCCTGGGCCAGGTTCATGGACATCTGTGGAGACACACCATGAGTTGATGGCAAGTTCCTGAGAAGGACATAGATGAATAAACAGTGTTTCAGCACCAGGCTGAGTTGAAAAGGCATATTGAACATGTACTGTCTGCTATAAGCCTGTCTTCTCTCTTAGTCTGTAACTACAAACTCTGTGTCCTACTTGGGAATCACTGACCCAGCCTCCATCACTTACTCCTACAGCTTGTAGTTGACCTTTTCTGCTCTCATTCCCTAATCACAGGCTGCATCTTTAAGCATAGTTCAATGCCTTGTCCAAGATTTGCCCTGGTGGCTTACAGGAAAGCACTATATCATTGTAGTAAGAAATTTTAAAAATCAAGTGATGTTTTTAAGTTCAATATAGGGCTTGGAGGAGTGAAGAAATAGTGGGTACCTCTATGAAAGTGCCTCTAAACAAACACACAAAAATAATAAATACATATTCTAAAAAGACAGATTTTTAAAATTTTAACTGAAAACGTATTTTTGAAATTATTTTCTTTTGAAAGAAATGAAACTGACAACATGCCAAAACAAATATATCTGCTGTATAAATTGCAGACATTCTGTGAAATTTCTTCTAGGAAAAAGGCAAAACAAGTAATGATGTGTGTAAGAAATATTAAGTCAAGAAATGAAGAGTAAGGGGAAAGTTTTAGAAAATGTCTCTTTTCTCTCTTTCCCCCTTTCTCTTTCCCTTTAAGCATATTTTTGTGGTGTCTCCCTATAAATATGTATGTGTCTGTGCTTCCATGTGTATATAACACAAAACTGGCTCTTTGCTCCCAATATCACAATGTTTTCAGTTCATCCCCACTCCTAACCATATCCCTACTATTTCTGGTATTCTGCAAACAGTATTCTGCATGTGGTGCCAAATGATTTTGCTCCTCCTGGAACCATTGGCCCTCCTCCAGAATCATTTTAACTCTACAAAGGAAAAGAAGTCCCTCATTGAGTATTATTAGAAGGTAGCCTTCCAACCAATATAAACTTATGATTCTCATATAGCTGTAAAATGAACACATGCCAAAAAAATTTTTTGACACATTAATCAGGAAACAAGTAGGTATTGAAACTGCCTTAAATGAGGATTTGGTTTACAGAGATTTTATATTCTTTATTGGAGGAAATTCATTTGCATTGCCATAAACAGAAATTATTTGCACAGCTAAGAAGAGCTAATATTACATTACCATCCGTTTTCCACAAGTTAATGTCTTTCTCTCCAGAGTTGTATAGTAGCCTAATGAAAGACAAAGGCTCACATCCCTATCAAATCAGATAATCCCCGGAGACTCCAACATTCCACTGACTGGATATCCAGTAAATCTCTTCTGTCCTCTATAAAATCTTAATTTTTTTCTTGTAGACTAATGGACAAAAAGATTAGATAGATAAAATTGATAGATAGATGAGATAGATAGATGAGATAGATAGATAGATAGATGATTGATTGATAGATAGATAGATAGATAGATAGATAGATAGATACTTATTTTAAACTTAGGAACTGCTGATGGAATTCTACAACTATTTATGAAAATTAACTCACTTTTTTTCATAATGTCACGTCTCAAACAAGCAATAAGGACTCTACATATGACTTACCTCTGTGCTCTTTCATATTGAGTATAATTTTTCATTTTTATCTTTCCAAGAAGAATCAAAGTCATTTATTTCCATATCTTTTAGAAACCTTGAGCTTTGGGGAAAAGTGCAGAAGGTATGAATCAGACACAGAGACTCTGGCTTTGTCTGGCACTACTTTATGTCTGATCATGTCTAAATTCAAGGGGGGGCGACAATGACCAATAGATTTCTCTATCTTTTTTAATTGGCATCCACTCAATATTATTTTCAGGAAAAAAAATTCATTTGCATTCTCTCTTTTGCTTGGGTTTCTACCAAAATCCAAGCTAAGACGTTTTAAATGGTATATTAAAAAATGACAGTGTTATGAGGTTTTACTGTCATGATTCCTTTTTTCTGAAATGGCCTCTGAATTACAAACTATGTATGTTAAGGAATTCTACCTCTGTAGTTTATTTAAAGCACCATGTCTGAAACTTTGAAAGTCTTGTGGTGAATTTTAGTCCATAGCAACACAATAACCTGGGAATATGCCTACTGAATTGGCGCACATTTCAAGAAATAAGAAGTGATATTTACAGGAGGAGAATAACAATGGGCCTTTAACAGGAGAGTGAAAGTTCAGTTCCCCATATAGTTGAATGCAGAAAGAAGTGTACAGAATTTTAGCATCTTTAAAAAAAATGCTTATGAAATTTTTCTCCCCTTTCTCAGATTCTGGCTTCTCCTATAATGGAAGTAATCAGTATTATTTGATAGAAAGTTGCATTTGTGATGATAAACGTCTTTACAATTACCCAATATTTCTCATCTTTTCTCCAGTTACTAACCCACCTCAATTTATTGCTTCATATGATTTTTAAAGTACAGTTAAATTGTGATGTTAATATATCCTAGTGTGACTATCTTGTATTTGATAGTCAAATGGAATGTCACTTACCTTTCCGGAACTGATTATAAATTAGGCATAAGTACTTTTCTGCAGTCACACAAAGTTTGAAACTTTCATATTTGATTAGTGGTAAGTGACAGGTTATAGTTCACTAACTGTATGAATTATTAGGAGAAATCAATCTCTCTATTTGTCTCCTTTATATGGACAGAGATTCTGAGAGTTGAACCAAAATGTGATTACAATCCCCAGCCTACATTTCCACGTAGAGCAATAATGCAGGTAGAGAGGCACAAGCATGCTCTGAACCTCGGGCCCTGCCCAGCTACATACACAGCACCTCTGTGAAGCTTACAAAGGGTGGCTGTAAAAGCACCAGCAAGGGGTGCTTCCTGACACACAGTTGTGACAGAGAATAAGCAGTTTCTACATTGGGAGGGTTATTTTAGGTGCTACTACACCTGGAGTTTTTTCTATCCCTTACCAAAATGTAGAAACTTTATCCCCTCCCCACCCCCAGCAACACACACACACACTCACACTAATAGCATGTCAGAGAATGTACAGTGCAAGAAAGGGAAGCTATTTCTTGTGCAACAGGTGGTCACAGCGGGCTTGTTACAGAGCATGTGTCGCATGCTCTTCCTCTTATTCTTATACCAAAGAGTAGTGTAAGTTGAACTTGGGAGAGCCAGCTGAATCTCTATGGAAAGCATGCACTTTGAACAACTACAGAAGGAGAGAATTCTCTGTAGAACAACCTAATCAAAATGTAGTACCCATTCTGACATAGAGAAGCATGAGAATTAGAATGAGCTGGGACAAGGATCAATGAGTGATGAAGAACATGGATGACATGTAAAGATGAAGACACAAATGGGACAAGGTCAGACGCATTTCTACCAATCCTTGGGGAAGGGGGATGGAAAGTCAATATTAAAGCCACTTGACGCATTATATGTAATTTGCTATGTTTAGTTATTCTCAGCAAACCCTTTTATTGTTCCCACTGAAAGGTCCACAGCTGACTGCAATATAAGTTCTTGTTCTCATGGAAGATCAATCATAGTGCCAACATAGCCAGACCGTTTCCTGCCTGGAGGTGGCACACAAGTTCATAGTCCATAATAGCATCTGGAACAAGAGAGAACTGGTAGCGATGACTTGGATCCTAGTTACAAGACAGGTCTTGGAATAGATATGCTCTCATAAGTAATTGGTAAAGTGATGGTCAACACTGAAGAAGTGTTGATGTAGCTCATTCAAACAAATGTCATTGTTTCAACTATATGACCAGAAAACATACACCCAGTAGAAATAAAGACGTGAAGAGAAGTTGCAGAAAGTAAAGAAGGATGAGAGATTTTCTTTTAGTTTAGCAACATGTGAGTACTAATAACTCATTTTTTGTTAACATGTACTAAAATTGGTCCTGTTTAATTTATTACACCAGGAAACTGTTGGTTCATCCAAATATAGGCTTTCAAAAATGTGAAATTGGGAGAGGGAGGCAAACAAAACAACAAAAATGATTTCCTTTTCCGTCAGTCCTGGGAAAACTCGAGGGAAAATTCTGCATGTCACACAAACTCTGTGAAGCGAAAGGTTTTACACAGATGGTTCTTTCTGTTGGTACAAAAGAAAATGCCTAACTGTACAATCTTCAAAGATGCCTTCTGGAATATCTGTCTTCCCTATATTTGTTTTCATTGGGTGCATTTAATAATGTTACACTTTTGTTTCCATGATTTTGGAAAAAATATTATTCTAAAGTTATGCTAGAAAAAAAACAATAAGAAGCATAAGTCTTGGAACCTATAGTGGACTGTGATGATGTCCTTTCACCTGCTCTGTGTATCCATTCTCTGCTTGCTTTGATGCTAATGCTCCTACTTAAGAGTTTTGCACTAGAGACAGGGAAGTGCATGGGCCAGCCACAGATAACTAATGAAGGAGCACAAAACCTTAACTCCTTTGCCTCAAAGCAAACTAAATCTGTGGCTTCACCAAAAATTGCACCCCTGCCAGGTTTCTTGCCCATCCCTATTCTGCTTTCTTACTCATGGGAGCACTTTTCTTCTTAATCATTGGCACTCATATCTATGGTTCAGGGTCTGCATCTGGGAGAAACCAGCTCAAGCAGAGTCAGGAAACCCTGATTTGAAACCTAGTTAGACTTACCAGCTGAGAGGCCTTGAAACCCGTCATTTGACCCTGAGCACATCAATTTCTTCCTCTGAAAAAAAAAAAAAAATCTGTGTCTCTTATTAGTTTGCAGGGCTCTTGTGAAGATGAAAACAGATGATGTATATGAAATACTTAGCATGGGCCCTAGTGTGCAGTAGGCACTCAATAAATGTTAGTTGAATGTAAATATGTACTGGCATGTCTTAGCTTCCACTGTTTTAAACTTGACAGTATTATTTTTAGCTTTCCACTCCTTGCCAGCTCCTTGCCAGCTGGTATGGTAAATTCATATTTAGTGCATGGAATTTATATGTCTTTTTCCTGCATTACTCAGCTCTTGTTCTATTGTTTTCTCATTGTGCTTAGTAGACTTGACAAGAAGACAAGATTTTATAGTCACAGATGGGTGGCTTTGACCCCTACATGTCGCTGGATGATATGAATGGCTTTCATTACTAAGCTCATGCAGAACCATAAAATAAGTTAACAAGTGAATGAAAGCAATCCAAAAGTTGCTTTTGTCTCAATAAAATTATGTCTGTGTCTTCTTATGTAAAGTGCAATTAAAATGTGGGCAATTACCTGGTAAATTCAGGACCAAACTCTTAAATTTTGTCTGGATCATTACTTGTGCAGACTGAACCCTTACAAAGAATATTTATGCAATACAATCCTTGATACCCTGAGACCTTTTGTTATAAGGATAGCAAAAATACCCTCCTTTTTTCTGGACTTGGCTCATGTTCTAAGCTTAGAGCCCTGCAAACTGAAATATACTCTGTGAACTTTCTTTGGGGAAAATTAGAGAACTATTTCCCACTCTTTGAGGAGATGCATCTAACATAAAATATGGGCATCTGAGCAGCACTTAGTGTTTTGTGGATCCTATAGCTAATTGCCCAGGATAATTTGCATAATTATCTTCCTATTTATTCCTGGAATAGCTAAGGACAAAAATCAAAAGAAATATTCATTTAATATTCTCAAGTCATATAAGTTGAAAGAACTTAAGACATCTTAGCAACTTTGAAATATCACAGTCTTTGAAATAATAATTTGTTGTGAATATAGGTTTTGAGACTGTGTAGGGGTTTGATGGCATTGACTTTTCAATTCTATTATAAACATTCTTCCCTTTATGAGTTTTATTAGTATGTATTATTTAAATGTTATTTTTATTTACCCTCAGTTGACAAAGAATGTAACAAAGGAAAGGTTTATAAGCATAAAACTGTATTTAAATTGTGACACAGACAATAAGGAATGATGTTCCCCTTTGAAAAGATAAAAACTTTATATTTACAAAAAATTATCACTAGGCCAAATTACAATGGCTAAGTGGTGTTGCCTTCCATGATATGCTCCAAAACAAATGATAGAAAATAAGCATTCAAGAATTGGCCGTTATTTTTCTGGCTAACCTGAATCTTTCACACAACGCACAATTGATGAGGTATCTGATTTGACCATTTTTTTCTACTATCCAGGCAAATTTCCAAATCTTCTAATGGGGACAGAAGTAGCCCCATATGACCTGAGGTCTGCCCATCCAGAACTCATCACCTTAGCCGTGACCATCCTAGTCTCTTTCTCATCTTGCTAAGAGGCAGCAGAGCTCAGTGATGATACAAGGACCTAGTGACATAGTCCAGAGTCAGGATGGGTAGCGTGAATGATGGGAAAGGATCTGGTTTGGAAAAAACCAAGGTTTTGAATCTTCAGGGAGCACTCCAGGAATCTGTGGCCTTTAAGAGAGCAATTGCTATTGCCATTTTGAGAGAAATTGGGGAGGAATGACCATAATGTCAGTGTTGAGTGAAATTTGTTGATTGTCTCTCCTTCCATGTGGTTTTATTTGGTGCAGTGAGGATGACATTGCTTTGTAGAAAAGACATGGTCTTCAGAATGCAAACAGACTAGAGTTCAAATCACACCTTTGTATGTTCCCAGTTGTGTGCTGTAAGTGGAAAAGTTTGAGGAATACATAAATAATTGTTGTCTCTCTCTCTCTCTCTCTGTTTGAGTGATGATAGAAAATGTCATTTCCTTAAGATCTCATGTTTTAGTTCAAAAATGCATGCAAAATTTTCCTTCTAATCTAGAAATATACTTAATAGGAGAAAAAGAGATTTAGACCTCTTCTTTCTTCTCTCCCTTTAATAAAGTAGTTTTGCAACATTTCAGAAATGTGAGATTTTCTCTTCTCTCCCTCTTCCTCTGTCAAAGAAGAACTTCTGACCTTGGAGTTCATAGCGGAGGTTCAATACTTTATTGCCCTAATTCAGATGAATTACTGAGGAAGACACAGGAGCATGCTTCACTGAACTCCTTACCACATCCTCAGATCTTTCTATTATAGGGAGGATGGTTGTCTCTTCCCCTTGTCTAAAAGTAGACAGATGTAGAGGAAGACATGGAGGGGTGAGCAGGCTGAAGCCTGGGAGTGGGCCCCATGAGGAAGGGGTCACATGGAGGCAGGTTGGAGACTGAGGACCCCACGGAGAGCTCTTTTCTTCTCATTCGCTGCAGACAACTGAGATTGCAGCCTGCAGCCGCAAGAGAGCATGTTGTGTTCCTGCCTCACGAGCGAAATTTACTCACCTGTAAAATTTGGAATGGGCAGCATTTGTCTTGAAAACAAAAATATTTCTTTGAGAGAGAGCAAAGGGATTTTCAAAGTTCACCTTATTCATCTTTACATATCACAAGAGAAAAGCTTTGCTAGAAGCTTAGTGTAAACAAGCAGCAATACAGTAGGAACCAACTCCCACCTGACAGAAAACAGGTGAAAAGCTTTCTGGTTGAGAGCCTGAGGAGGTTTACACAAATCCTCCCCCTTGTTATCCATCTTTGAGAGAAGGGAAATGATATGACAAACCCAGATGTGTTGCAGGTAGAGAGAGGCGCTGCACCCAGAGAAGGCTGTGTCCCTCTTGCTGAGAGACAACCACCTCAGAGAAAGCATCCACACAAAGTTAAATGGTATGTGTGTAGGGGGGGATATTCTGGCAGAGAGAGGGCTCAGAAAAGACACCAGAAGCTCCTGTGGCCTCACAGGAGAGAGTCAGGTAGGTGGCTGATGGTTCAGGTCCAACAAACATGTCCAGGGAGAGCTCACTGCAGTGGGGCAGAGTAAGGGCTTCAGAACAGGTGAGCCAGGACTGGTCAGCAGGGAAATGCTTGAACTCTCAAGGAATGTGCTGTATCAAAAGAATAGGACATAGTTTCACCAGCCATGTCCATCAGATAAGAGCTGGTCACTCAGTGACACTGAAGGACAAAGACAGCTTAACCAGAGGTCAGTAAGAACTACAGGACAACACAAGGACCCATACACTCAATAACTGCCTCTGTCCTCCGGAGGACATGCAAGATTTGCCGTTATTCCAGATTCCATCTGGGAGAGGGAGAGGATTTGGGATGAATACAGCCTGGTAGAGAGATGAACCTTGAATCCAAAAGAGAATGAACTAAACAAAAGAAAACTGTTTAATCCAAGCAGAGACTGTGATACATTGAATTGTCGAGATTAAGTTTCTTCCCACAAATTTCCAGCCATTTTGGAAGGAAGTCTTTATGATTAAGATGATATATATATTTTTTCACCTCTTTTTAGACATCTAAGTATATTATATAAAATTTTTATCATATTATATCTGTATAATTTACATCCAGCAGAAGGCTTATCACATAGCACGTGCTCAGAATATATTCGTTGAATAAAGATTTCAGACATAACATAGACTACTCTATCCTCTGAAACCAAAAAAACAAGTTAGCAACATCATGTACTATCTCTGTATACAGAGGTAACTTCTATTGTTATATGATTCTGTAATATATTTTTTAACTAACGTTGGAAGCCAAAAAATATTTTACAACTGATTAAAAGCATTTACATCAGCCAAGTCAAAATACACATTGTGAAATAGAGAATTAAAGTGATATCTAAAAAGAAAAATAGAGACCCAAACC
Organism: Rhinolophus sinicus; assembly: GCF_036562045.2. NCBI lineage: Eukaryota > Metazoa > Chordata > Mammalia > Chiroptera > Rhinolophidae > Rhinolophus > Rhinolophus sinicus. The sequence goes on from NC_133757.1 coordinate 30,937,813, forward strand.
TCATACACACCTCAATTTGCAACTATTTTGGAAAGACTAATATTTTTTTGTCATATATTTTCTATTCCTGTTTTCAATTCTCTAATTTATTTTGTTACTAAGAATTGTTGAGCCAGAAGACAATTTTGAGTATCTGCATTAATTATAAATAATGGGATAAAAATTTTTTTAGGTGAAAGCAAAGGGCACAAGTGGGTTTAGTATAATGGAGGTGGTAATAACTTTTATAGTTACTATGTTAACTGCAATCAACTGGCTCCTCCAATTTCTTTGTAAAGGGGGAATGAATTTCATGCAGTCACAACTTGAGGCTTTTAATAGTCACACAAGAAGCATAAAGCAATATTTTCACAAAGACAAAATAAAAGTTGATAAAGGTTATTTACACCATAAATTATCCAGTAGAAAATTTAATATTACCAACAAAAGCCTTTGCACGATAAAATAAAACAGTAGCTGAAGTTATCCTTCAAAACAAAGCAATTTAAATAAACTAAAGGTAATGAAAGCTCTAGCAATGGACTTCTATCTTGACCCATTAACTCACAAGGACAAGGTTAAGTAAAATGAAACTCACAAACAGCACATTAATCTTGTATTGGCTGTTGCTTTGGTTGGTGTGTTTGTTTTTGCAAAATGTCCTTTTTTTTTTTTCTGGCACCAAGTAGGATGTCAGTCCCATCCCAAGCCCACACTGACAGTGCAAAGTTGGAGAGTTTTGAGTTATCACATCCATAAAAATGCCCCAATTCTTTCATGTTACTGAGGAACTTAATTTTATTCTACTAGATTATCATTAATCTTCCTGATCTAAGAGTCCACTATACTATGATTTAAATATTATGCTGAACATTTTCTAAGGAGAAAACTGCTACTCTTTACATACTCCAACCTTATCAACTCATTGGAAGGCTAATTTAGTTTCTTGTTGTCTATAACGTGATCCATCAGATCATGAACTTCGTTGACTCTCTGGGCTGCCAAGTTATTTCAACCAGGTTAGTAATAGAGTCAGCTTGCAATGTGGAAGCATCAAATTGACTGCTTGATAATTTCCCTCAATAAACCCCCAAATGATCAATGTGTTATCCTGCTGAAAAAATTCAGTAAAAATATCCAGTCCGCTGTATAACTTGCCATCTCCATATGGGCAAGTGGGAAGAATGGAGAGCATAACTTTGCACTTGAAGTTCCTCACATCCTACCACACAGATGTTAGGCAACCATCCAAGATCCCAAAAGCAACTGTGCAACGAAATTCCTATAAGACCTAGAAACCTATAGAAGATTTGTTTTTCCAAAGCTGCCTCTCATGGTTTTTTCTGTTGCCGCTCTGTCCTTGTGTTACCCCCATATTCTGGACAAAGAAAATAAGAACTCATGGCTGACGTGATAAAGATATGCAACCTCGAAACAACACGGTAAAGAAATCCAAGGGACAGATAAAATTTTTCAGGGCTTCCCAATAGACTATTCTATTGAAATCTTTACCTTTGAATTTGGAGATTAGAAGGGACTTCAAGAGTCATGTGATTCATTTGGAAAACAAAACACAAATCCCCTCCATAACCCTTGCTTCCTAGTGTGTCCAGGCTTGAATCCAGCAATAACTCATTTTCACCAGAGAAGGTCCCATGTTGAGTCCTTTCTCACTGTCAGAAAACTGTTCATGGAACCTAGATGTTCTAGGCGTCACTAGCCAACTGAGAGGGCAACTGCAGCTACATTCATCCCATAAAACTCCTGCTCTGAAGACTCCCCATTAGTTGGAAATACTTTTACCCAGAGAGGAAGGTTGAACCTTCCCCAAATATTTCTGAGAATTTTCCAAAGTACCCACACATATAATCCAAATGTTTCCTAGTCCCCAGAAGTTGAGGGTCCTAGATACAGTCACTTTCCCTTTAGAAGTGCCCAGGTCCGTCGGTTGACAGAAGCAGGGATGTCTCAACATATAAACCAAACTACTGCAATTGCTTCTGTCATGTTCTCAGTGTCACCTGCAGTCACTGATAACCTCTTCCAGATTACCACGCTCTGATTCTCTGTGTCCCAGAAGGAGAAACATACCTTCGTACCTCTTTCAGTGGGAGTTACCTCAGCAGAACCACTGAGACCTTACTGACCTTGTTCTATCTTTTATGCATCACCCTCGGAGTTGGAGGGCCAGATACTTGTTTTGAAGGATGTCAGGCACTGGAAGAAGCCAGCAAGAACTTGTTTCTGCTGTAACTACAAGGGGCATCCATATGGGTTGTGGAAGGGCTGGTGATGGACGTCATGAAATGAAAATGCCTGTGGAGCACATGTTACATTGCCCTATTACTTATCCAGGATGTGTCAGGAAAATGTTTACACAGAGTTACAAACTAAGAAGACTGAAGCTGCTGATTTGTGGAGAAGTTGAATCACCAAAGGAGGATATCCCAGACCATCCAGGGTGAGCTCAGCTGCACAATCAGCTGTGGATGACAAGGAAGTTTTTTATCATGTCAGGCTCTGAAACAGTCTGTCCCTGGTGCTTGTTTGGACAAATGCCAAACTCTTCCTCCAAACAGCACACATCACAGAGGAGCAGTATGGCCTAGGGACGCTGACTCTGAGGTAGGCTTCCTTCTGACAAAAGGCTCATCTTGGTAGTGAGGCCCTCAGGTGGGGCACAGGAGATTTCTCCAGTAACTGTCCCTCTAAGCACATTTGAAATTACTTCCCTTTGTAAGACCAACAACTGCATATGTTTGTTGTGCTATGTGTGATGTGTACATTGCACCCTTTGATCCCAGGACCTGCTGCTTTCTCTGCCCACCCTGGTGTGTGTGTGTGTGTGTGTGTGTGTGTGTGTGTGTGTGTGTGTGTGTATTTGCCACTCAGATTTACTTCTAAGAAAAGATTTCAAGTCTCCTCCTTCACTAACCTTTCTCTATTCCAATTTCTCTTTCGAACTTTTTGAGGGTCTCTTTGTGACTATGCAAGAGATTGTAAATTAGTCAAGTGATGTTTTCCTGTTGGCTTTAGGATTCTATCAGTTTAAAATTTTATCATTCAGTGAGTATTTGGCACCTACTTACACTCCTCCGTGTTGTAGGTATCGGAGACAATACAAAGAAACAGAAGGTATGGTCCTCGAACTTGAGAAACCTGGAGTCTGTTTGATAAAAAGTGTTTAGAACCAATGTAAGAAAATATTTGGTTAAGTATCCATGCCTGATACTGGGTTTCAAAAGAAGTAGAGTGTACTGTGTGTTTTTGGAGTGAGCAAAATATTTCAGGAAAGAGGTGGACTTGAATTCTTTAGCCATAAAAATTGGCTGTGGGGTTTGATTGATACTAAAACATGTGGAAGTGTGCAACTTAAAGAATGAATTAGTTCGGGAAACTGGGGGCTTGGTAAGGTGCTATCACAGTCAGTCGGGTGTAGGACAGCGAGTACCTGAACCAGGGTGGTGGCAAAAGGGAGCATCCTGGGTCTGTTTCCCTCGGAGCCACCCCTTGCCCACCCTCTGCTCTGTTCTGTCTCACTTTGTTTCACAGGTCTTGTGTCAGCTGGCTTCTGGCTAAGTTTGACCAATGGACTCTCGGCCCTGGGCCACAGTAAAGCCAGCTCCTTCTTTTGTCCCCACCCCACCCCTGCCTAGGGTTGGTAGCAGCTTCTTGCCATTGCTAATCTCTGAATGATCTTACTCTTCCCTATATAGCCTTTTGGCTTCATCACTGGTGATACCAATTCATTCTGTTTCATTTTAAATACTTACAGTATTTTGTTTTCTGGTTGGATCCTGACTTATGTGGAAGTTAATTGATAGATAGAAAACTATACAAGGAAGAGTCAATAAAACTTGCTATTTAATTGCTTATAGGAACTGAAGACAATAACTAATAAAATATGACTCCGATATCTTTGTAATCAATCATTTTCAGTGGCAGAAAACCAACTCAGAAGACACAGCAGTGAATATGAAATGAAGACTGTTGCAGGCTTTTCACCAAGAAGTTGGTGTGAGTCTTGGGCAAGTTTCAGATCATATCTATCATAGGCCATCAGACCAATCCTTTGAGCAGGTTTTTTTTTTTTTGAAAAACAGCATAGTTGGTGATACTACAAATTATTTAAATAATGTAGCAAAAATACCTGGGTTCTCAAAATTAACATAAAACCAAAACAGTGAGGATTAAGAGAAATGCCATAAGACACTAGGGAGAAAAATAAGAAACTCAGCAGTGCTAGAGATGATCATTTCTAGACCATGCATCGCCAAACCACAGCCTGCAGGCCAAATCCACTGGCTACCTATTTTGAAAATAAAGTTTTATTGGAACACAGCCATATCCATTCATTAACACATTGTCTATCTATGGCTACTTTTGAGCCATAACAACAGAGTTGAATAGTTGCAACAAGTACACCGCATATCTCTCAAAGCCTAAAGTGTTTACCCTTTGGTCCTTTACGGAAGCTGTACATCTTTGCACATGCAGCGTCCACGTGCTCCTTCTCATGCGCTTCCACATTTTTCAAAGCAGGATAAATCCTATTTGCATCTGTTGCAAATTTTAGAATACTAATTACATTGTAATCCCAATCGCAGCTGAGATTGTGCTTGCTGTCACCATCTCCCCTCTGAATTATAATGAAAGCCACCTTTCTATCTAGCCTCAGCAAAACCTGTCAGAGTGATCTTTTAAAAACATGCTTCAGGCTATTTTCAAGGTTCAACAACCCCTCCCCCACCGCAACACCAGCAGCTCCTATCACTTTTAGGATCAAATTCCAATGCTTTATCATGGTCTTGAGGTCCCTGCCTACACCTTAGGCTTCCTCGTATCCTACAGTCCTGCTCCAGCCACACTGGCTTGCTTACAGTGTCTCCAATATGACAAACTTCTCTCAAGGCTTTTGAAATTGCTGTTCGCTTGCATGAAAATCTCCTCCCACACATCCTCCCTGCTGGTCCCTTCCTGATATTCAGATCTCAGCACAGATGTTCCCTACCCAGAGAAATCATCTGTCCTAATCCCAGCTAAACTACTACACTCCTTACTCATTCTCTATCAAGTCACCCTGCTTTATTTTTCTCATAGCCCTCATGGTCATCTGCAATTATCTTGTTCATTTATCTATTTATTCCTTGACTGTTTCCTACAACGCAAGCTTACCAAAGCAGGAAACTTGTCTTTCAGATTACTGTGGCAGTCCCAATGTCTAGAATAACTCCTGATACTTAGGTGCGCAAAAAAGATTTGCTGAATGAATGAATGCGTGAACTGTATAATAAGTGTTCATTTATTTGTATTTTGCCTCAACCAGACTTCAAGCTCTTAGAGGCCAAGGATCATACAGTTGTTATATCCTCAGCATCTAATATTGTGCCTGGAATTTAATTAATGTATTTAATAAATGTTTGTTGAACAAATACTGAGTTATTGAGTGAATACTTAAAGACAATGAAAATGCATGCAACCATAAAGAATTAATGTTTCATCTTAGAAATATGCAAACTACAATTAAATTAGTTTAAATATTAAGGTATTCTTTTTTAAATATTTTTTTCCTTCAATTACACTTGACATATTATATTAGATTCAGGAATACAATATAGTGATTAGGCATTTATATAACTTACAAAGTGATCACCCTGATAAATCTAGTAGCCATCTGACACCATACATAGTTATTACAATATTATTGACTATATTCCTTATGCTATACTCTACATCCCCATGACTATTTTGTAGCCACCAATTTGCACGTCTTAATCCTTTCGCCTTTTTCACCCACCCTCCCAATCCCCCTCCCATCTGGAAACCATCAAAATGTTCTCTGTATCTATGAGTTTGTTTCTGTTTTGTTTGTTTATTTTGTTCTTTAGATTCCACATATAAGTGAAATCATATGGTATTTGTCTTTCTCTGACTTACTCCACTCAGCACAATTGTCCTCTAGGTCCATCCTTGTTCTTGCTGATGGCAAGATTTTATTCTTTTTTATGGCTGAGTAATATTCCATTGTATATATGTACCACCTATTCTTTATCCATTAATCCATTGATGGACATCCTGATGGCCTCCACACCTTGACTATTGTAAATAATGCTGCAATGAACATGAGTGCACATTGGAAGTGTCCCTTTCAACATGAGTGTCCCTTTGAAGTGCTTTGGATTTCTTCAGATAAATACCCAGAAGTGGGATTACTGGGTCCTTCTTTTCTCTTGTTATAGCCTTGGTTTTAAAGCCTATTTTGTCTGGTATAAATACTGCTACCCCATCCTTTTTGTTGTTTCCATTTTCATGAAATATCTTTTTCTATCCCTTTACTTTCAGTTTGTGTGTGTCTTTAGATCTGAAGTGAGTCTCTTGTAGGCATCATATGTAAGGGTTTTATTTTCTTATCCACTCAGCCACCCTGTGTCTTTTGATTGGAGCATGTAACCCATTTACATTGAAAGTAATTGTTGATAGATATATAGTTATTGCCATTTTATTATTCATATTTTTTATCTCTCTTTTTTTCTGTCCCTCTAACATTTCTTATAGTACTAGTTTGGTGGTGATGAATTCCTTTAGCTTTTTCTTGTCTGGGAAGCTCTTTATCAGTCCTTCAATGTTAAATGAGAGCCTTGCTGGGTACAGTACTCTTGGTTGTAGGTCCTCACTTTTTATCACTTTGAATATTTTGTGCCAATCCCTTGTGACCTGCAAAGTTTCTGTTGAGAATTCAGCTGACAGTATTGTGGGAGCTCACTTATAAATTACCATTGTCTTTCTCTTGATGATTTTAGGATTCTTTCTTTGTCTTTAACCTTTGTCATCTTAATTATAATGTGTCTTGGTGTGGGCCTCTTTGGGTTCATTTTGTCTGGGACTCTCTGCACCTCTTGGGCTTGTATGTCTATTTCTTTCACCAGGTTAGGAAAGTTTTCAGTCATTATTTCTTTAAATAGGTTATCAATCCCTTGCTTTCAGGGTGGGGTGAAAAAATGGTGTTAGCCAGGTTGATGGAGACTCAGATATGGTGACCACCTGTGTGTGCATGCTGGAAGGGAGGAGGGCTCAACAAAGGAACAATGGATTCTGCCAGCACTTCTGTCTGGGAGAAAGCTGCTCCTCCAGCCCTTGCCCTGGAGCCAGACAATTCAGTTCCTCCTTGTAGGTCTCTGGCACTTTTCAAGCTGTTGCCCCAGTACTGGAGCTCCAAGCAAGTGAGTCTGTCAACAACTAAGTCCATGTGTAGGCCCTTTAAGAGTAGTGCTTGGGGCTCCAGCTGCCCTCTGTCTCACTCAACCATAGTCTCCACTGGTTTTCACAGCCAGATGTTATGGGGACTTCTCTTCCCAGCACTGAACCCTGGGCTGGGCAGCCTGGCGTGGGGCTGGGACCCCTCACTCTCCTGGAGATGGACCTCTGCAACCAAGATATCCCTCCTGATTTTTAATGGCCACATACAGGTGTGGGACCAGCCCATTCCATGTCTTTGCCCCTCCTACCAGTCTCAAGGTGGCTTCTTCTGTATGTCCTTAGTTGTAGGAATTCAGTTCAACTAGAATTCAGGTGATTCTCAATGCTGGTTTTCCTATAGTTTAGTTGTAATTTTGATATGGTTGTGAAAAGAGGCAAGCACAGCATTTACCTACTCTGCCATCTTGACTGGAAATTCAATATTAAGGTATTCTTATGAGAAGATGGATATTGATAATATTGAGCTTTAACAGGTTTTGCAAATTTTCAGATAATCGTCATAGTTCCAATTTACCTAATTTGCCAATTATTTTTGCTTCAAACTACAACAAATATCTGCAAACATCACTGGTTTGTTTATGATCATTCATAGGTAAAACTTACAAATTCTCTTAACTGGTAAGAGAAAGAATTGCAAACCTGGCATCTTCAAAAGTGGTACATTTCAGACCCAATCATGTAGTTGGATGTCTGACGTTATTGCAATGAAGCAAAAGAATCTATTTCTCTCCAAGTTCTGTCTTTGGTGACACTAATCATGTGTGCCTTTGTTAGTTCAGGTTTGGTTCAGCATGAATATGGAATTAGAGTAGACAGCTGAATGTCATACTCTTTTCTTTCTAAGGCAATTTTCCTCCTGAAGAAAAAGAAAAATGAGTATTTGCAGGTGCAAATTCATTCAATGTCAGCTATCCAAAGTCCAACTGTTATAAGTGAAGATGTTATACCTTGAAGTTCAGATACCAGTTTTTGAAACTAATTACTAGTGAACAAAGAAATTGGTCCTAATTCCAGAAGAGTGACACACATTAAAAAAAAAAAAAAAAGAAAAGAATAGGAACCTTAGAAAGAGACTACCTTTTACCTACTCACATGCACATGTGTCCAGATCTGATGCAATTATGTGCCAGCACTCTTGCACTTGGAAAATGGGTAAATGTGTCATCTGAGGAGGCAGCTGTCAGGCCTGGCAGGAAACAGTCACTTCTCAGGGTCACAGCATTCCAGCATCTGCTCCTTATCTTTGTAGATCTAGAAAATTGAATGTGTCAGTATGCTTGTAGTTGATTAATCCCTGGGAATTCACAAGAGACTGATGTGCAAAGCAGAGTGCCAATTTAGCAATTTACACTGAGAAGTATAACTGCCAAATGGTTCTGAATGTTTATGTCAGCAGAAGAATGCAGGCTCCTAACAACATAAGGAGGTAAATCATAATCAGAAGTTTGCCTGGTGAACATGGATTTGGAACAGGAGGAAGAAGTTGCATGACCTCAATAACTGGTGTCATTAGGCCTGACACATCTATCTCCAAATTGAAATTTACCTGCCAGGAATGCAGGATGCTTGGATTGTCTGGCCAGTGCTGGAAATACAGTGACAGTTCTTGCTCACTGGCCTTCTTTTTTCTAGATTCCTTGTCAGACACCCACACATTCTCTCTTACATATATTAATACCATTGAATAGAACATATCTTTTATTACATTCAATTCAACCTCATTATTAATAGTAATGAGCTAATATTTCTTGAGTGGTAATAAGTGCAATGCTAACAACTTTACAGTCAATTCTATTTAAATTCTTGTTTTGAAAACACAAACTTATTCCAAAACAATTGCTAGACTAGGAAAGAAATTGAATATAATGTGAATTTCATGCGCTCATGCACAATTTTGTCTGCAAGAAACACTAGGTGAGAACAAAAATCTTCACTCAGCTGAAACAAACTGCTTGGGAATACCCAAAGTACATACACACACATACTGCAAACACCTACCAGCTGCCTCAGGTCCCCACCTATTATGAGTCAACTCATCCACATCCAGTGTCATAACTTTTCATCCAATTTCAGATTACTCCTCATTCACTACTCCACAATAACTTACAAGCTGCAACCCTTCTGACACCCAGTCTCGTAGCAAACTCTAGGTCTTTGTCCAGATAAAGGGCCATCGTTATTGTAGTATTTATCTATGTCTTAACCATTTATCATGTAAAATTGAACTGCTGTTTCATTTGGGTTCTATTCTTCTTTAATGTATGTCACTACTGTTTTAGTGTCATGCCTTCTAACCTCATTTTTCCCATAAGCCCTGTAGTTTTTATTGTGTAATTTTGCATATCACAGGGATTTTTAGGAACGCATATGTTGTGTTATAGCAGAACTGACTGACCTTGTTATCTATTTAATTCTTGTAAAAAGTATCATCTTTTCAAATGAGGAAACTGAGATTTGAAGAGTTTGAATAATTTACCCAAGAATAAATAGCTAGTAAGTGGTTAAGTAAAGATTCAAACTATCTGCTCTAACATACTGTGAAAGACTTGGATTTAATATGGGAGCCAGTGTGTCTTTTAAGATGCTTTTCATTGAGAGCTACTAGTAGCTACATAACATATAGTCAGAGGCAGTATTAGTAGTGAAGATATGCCCTGTGGAGCCCTGCTTCCTGGGCTTAGATCCTGCATCTATCACTTACAAACTATGTAAAAATGGACAAACTACGTAATGTGGCCCATTGTTACAGAGTGGCCCCAAGAATCTCCCTGCTTATATTCTTTCCTTTGCAATATGATTTGCCATCCAGATGCAGATTCTATTTTTCTCACCCCTTGACTCTGGGCCGGCCTTGTGACCTGCTCTAATGAGCAAAATATGGCAGAAATGACATTCTTCTAGTCCCAAGATCAGGTCTCAGGGGTCTTCTCCTAGAGCAGTGCCACCATCGGATAAACAAGCCCAGCCTAACCTACTAGATAATGGATCACATAGCTCAATCACCCCCGTATCCCCAGATGACAACAAGTTCATGGCCAGAAATGTGACTGAAAGCCATTGTGGACTACCCAGCCCTCACTGAACCAACAGCTAATTACAGATGCATGAGGAAAGCCAGCTAAGATTGGTTGAGCCAGGCCCAGATCAGCAGAATCATTATTTCAGACTATAAGATTTGGGGGTTATTTGTTCCACAGAAAAAAAGCCACCTGATGCATTTCACTTCTCTGTAAATCATCTGTGCAGCTTGTAAAATGGGAAGAATAATGGAGCTGTGAGGATTAAATGAGTTACATATATAAGAAACACTTATAACAATACCTTAGGTGTTATCCTTTGTTCTAATTAACTGGTATAACAAAATGATGGCATAAAACAATAATTTGTTGTTATTATTATTATTTCTCAAGTTTTTGAGGATTGAATGCACGTAGGCGAGTCATACTTGGACTCTCTCATGCAGTTGCAGGCAGACAATGGTTAAAGCTAGAATCGTCTTCACAGCTTCTTCACTCACATGGTACCTGGGCTAGAAGACTCAAAAGTTGAGGCCTGGAACAACTGGAACTCAGATCTCTCTCTCTCTCTCTCTCTCTCGGATTTCAATTGTCATCTTGAGTTAGCTAGACTTCTAATTTGGCAGAACAATGACACAGAAAGCTTGAAAATAAAGGAAGGGAAAATGATACTGTAGACCAACACACCAAAAGGAAAGCAAATATAGCAATTTTAATGTATGACAAAATTTACAGAGGCAAAAAACAAAAACAAAAACAAACAAAACAACTGTTCAAAAAGAGAAAGGAGGGTATTTATTATTGATTATAAGGGGTGATCCACCAAGAAGTTAACAGTTATGAACCTTTATATAGCTAACAATATTGCTTCAAAATACATAAACCAAAACTGATAGAAAAACAAGCAAAACTTAACAAATCCACAATCACTGTCAGAGGTTTTAACAAACAAATGAAGTGAAAAAAAGAGACTCCAGTGTCTTTGATTAACACAATCACCAAATTTAAATAGAGAGAGAAAACTGTTCAACAGAAAATACAGATTATTCTCAAAAACGTGAATCATTTCTCAAAAAAAAATGATTTCTTAGTCTAGAATGAAAATCCCAGTACACTCTAAATCAGAAATCATGCAGGCCATATTTTTTGACAATAATGCAATCAGCATAGAAATCAACAAGAAACAGATTTGGGGAAAAGCCCATCTAATATGAATGCGTGTGTTGGATACTTATCAATCCCTCCCATTATACAGCTTTACTGTTTATTGAAATCCATTTCATAGACAACCATGTTTTCTTCTGCTCACTACTTCCTAAAGGAAGGAGGACCAGTGTCCTCCCCATTTTACAGTTGTGAGGTTGCAACTATGATCTTCCACTTGTGCAAGTCACAGGGCTAGTGTGTGTTAAGCTGAAATTAAAACTTAAAAATCTTGTTTCTTCTGGCTCACTAATTCTCGCTTCCTCCCACAAAGGCCTCCATATGAGTCAGAGTTGCCAAAACCCTGTGAATTTATGGTGTTCATGCCTCAAAACAATTCTCCTCAGTTAGCAAGTCTAAATTTAGATGGCAACTTATATTTACCTCCGTTATTAAAAATAAAAGTTGATTGCAGCTTTAGTCACAATAACCACAATGTGACAGCATGGACAAACCTTAAGGGCATTATGCTAAGTGAAATAAGTCAGACAGAGAAAGACAAATACTGTATGATGTATGGAATCTAAAAAAGCTGAACTTGTAGAAACTGAGGGTAGAATGGTGGTTACCAGGGGCTAGGGGTGGTGAATTGGGGAGAAGTTGTTAAAGGATACAAACTTGCAACTAGAAAATGAATAAATTCTGGAACTCTAAGGCACAGTATAGTGATTATAGTAAATAACGCTGTACTGTGTACTTCGAAGTTGCTAAGAGAATAACTCTTAACTGTTCTCACCACAAAAAAGAAATGATAATTACATAATTACGTGACATGCTAGAGGTGTTAGCAAATGCTATGATGCAAAATATATTGCAAACTATAAGTGAATGCCATATTGCAAAATATAAATGTATCAAATGAACACATTGTATACCTTAAATTTACACAAAGTTATATGTCAATTATACCTTAATTTTAAAAAAGTGAATTGCACAGAATTACTGAATAAACTCCAAGTATAGTTATGTACACCTTTACCCTTTTGCCAAAGATTCTTCAAAGCCATGACCTCCTTTACGCCTTTAATGAAAATATGTCCACATGGAACCACAAGTAACATCAAAGCAATAATATCTTCAGTGCTTGTCATGTCTTTCCATTTTTCAACATTTTCAAGTTCTATTCTAGTTCTATTCAAAGCCAAATGTCTGTTTCCCTGTTCCTCCCACGTCTCTCATTGGAAACCTTTGTATTAAAGTTGCTGTCTAAGTTGTGGAGAGGAAGCAGGATAGTTTCTATCCCTTTAGATACCTTGAGGAGTTCCCATTCCCATTTCTGCCTGCCTTTAGAAAGTAGTCTTAAAAGTCCAAAAGGATAGCTTAAAAGCTTTGCAAATAACTAGTGACCATGACCCATTCCATTTAATGCATCCCAACCTGGAAGTCCTGTCTTAGTCTCTATTTTTATACTAAAGCAACTTACTGTCTTTAAAGAGTCCATTTTTTATCTTTGTTTTATTTTACTTTATTTCCTCTCTCTTTATTTTTTTTCCCCATTTTTCCTACACCTTTCTTCAGGACACATATCCAACTCTACATTCATCTTGACAAGGAATAGGGAAGTAACTGGGGAAAAAGAGGAGCAAGGAAAAAAATTAAAAAGAAAAAATGGGAAAAATTAATTATAAAAAAGTCTTTACATATGAAGAGATGCTCAAGTCACTACTTATCAGAGAAATGCAAATTAAAACCACAATGAGATATCACCTCCCATCTGCCAGAATGGCTATCATCAATGACTCAACAAACAAGTGTCGGCAAGGGTGTGGAGAAAAGGGAATCCTTGTGCATTTTTGGTAAGATTGCAAATTGATGCAGCCACTATGGAAAACAGTATGGTGGTTCCTCAAAAAATTAAAAATAGAACTACCGTATGACCCAGGCATCCCACTTCTGAGTATTTATTCAAAGAAATTAAAAACATTAATTGAAAAGATAGATGCACCCATATATGTTCACTGCAGCATTATTTACAACAGCCAAAATGTAGAATCAACATGTGTCCGTCAATAGATGATTAGATAAATAATCTGTAATATGATGGAATATCACTCAGCCAGAAAAAATGAAATTTGCAACAACATGGATGGACCTAGAGGGTATTAATGCTAAGTGAAGTCAGACAGAGGAAGACAAATACCATATGATTTCACTTATATGTGAAATCTAAAAAACAAAATAAACAAACAAACAAAACAGAAACAAACTGATAGATACAGAGAACAAACTGATCATTACCAGATAGAATGGGGCTTGGGAGGAAGGGTGAAAAAGGTAAAGGGATTAAAAAGTACAAATTGTCAGTTATAAAAACAATCAAGGGGATGTAAAGTACAGCATAAGGAATATAGTCAATAATATAACAACTATGTAAGGTGCCAGGTGGATACTAGACATTTGGGGGGAAATCACTTCATAAGTTATATAAATATCTGACCACTACGCTGTATGCCTGTAGCTAATAAATTAAATGTCAACTGTAATCAAAAAAATTAATTTTTAAAAATAAAATACAAAGCATTACTTTAAAAAAAAATAGCCTTTAAAGAAAATGGGTAATATGAGAATAGAAGAGTGGAGAATGGTATTTTGAGTGGATTCTACTGTGCAGAATGGAAAGATACCATAAAGAAAGAAATCAAAGAATCAAAGTGAGAGTAAATAGAGCAGAAGCAAAGAGTAAAATGGAGTGAGGACCTGTTTGGTGGTTTGGTCATCAATTACATTTATAAATTATTACTACTGGACAAAATGCTGGCCTTGGGAAACAGTGCCAATATAAAATGCTTATTCACATGGCACATCACAACTTGTAACTTCTCATCACATTTGTTACTAAGTGGAAATGAAATGCCTGACTCTGCTTCCTGTAATAGACAGTTTTGACACCAACCAGCAGCACATTTGATTGGGACAGCAACCAAAACAATGACTCGTTTTCATCTCACATGCAAATCTTAAGATTTGACTGACAAAATCATACTGTTCTGTAATTATATTTTATCTAATGTAGCATACATTTGGAACAATATGCCTTTTTAAAGCATATCAACACAATTTTTTCATGCAGGAAAATGCCTGCCTAACTACTGTCTTCTCTCCATTTCTTCTAGCATTTATGAAATGGCTAATGCATGCATACCTTTGTGCTTCTTTCCAAACATGGCTCAAAGATAAAACCAAATGTAACAGCTTTATTTTTTGTGCCCTCACTTATATTTTAGTTTCAGAGAAAATAAATAAATAACAATGTAATCTGATTTACAATTGGAGTGGATCTATATTGTTGTTTTTTTCCTGCCTGGCACCTTTTCTTTTATTTTCTAGTAACAATGCCCCCTCTGCCTTCGAAGAATTGCCTCTCTTGTTCCACCTGGTTCTGGCAAAGCTGCTGGGACACTTTTCTCCTTTCTCTATCCCCATTCTCTATGGGGTGGGGCACTGACCCAAACATCACCAATTTGGTCTCCCTTCACCAGATATACACTTCAAGTGTCATAAGGGAAAGAATGGTGGTCGTATAATGTTATCCGAAAATCCGTGCTTAACTAGATTTTTCTGCTATAAACCTCATAATATTTTCTCAAATGTTTTAAGACTCAGCCAGTACTTTACTTTTTAAAAACAACCAACCAACCATGTGAGAATTCACAACAGCAGAATGTTCATCTCCTCCCCGCCCAGTCTTAGAGATGCTGTACAGCTTGAAGATACCTGTTTCCACCAAGAGAAGATAACTGTGTACTCCTAATAGTACTTTCCTACCGTGTTTGCCCTGGGGGTGGGAGACATTTATGAATTAGTTACCATAAGAGGCAGAGATATTACTAGTAGAAATGAGAAGAACAGAAACAACAGGTGAACTCTGGATCCATGCTCTGTTGTACTGAAATATATATATATATATATATATATATTACATCTATATTGCTATACTGGATTAGCAGAATGGTTAGCGTTCAAAGTATGGTTTTCAAAACAACCTTTCACAATTCCCATGACACTTGGGCATTCTAGTCCAACAAATTCTTTCTATATACAATTCAATCTTGAATAGGTGGATTTTTTTTTTTAACACCATTTAATTATTCACCCAAAACATCGCCTAAAAATCTTATGACTGGACATATCCACAAGAGATCATCGGATCCTGGGCTTTACAAAGCTGACTGTGCACCAAACTCATCTGTGGGATTTAAAAAAAAAATTTTTGATTTCCAGATCCATCTCCCTTTTAACAAGTTTCGTGTGTCATTCTGATGTACCTCAGCTTGAGAATACTGGTTTAGTCCATCTCTCTCCAATTTGTTCATCTTTAATCTTGAAAAATTGAAATTACAAAAGTGTCAATGCTTATACTAAGAGTCTTCTTACTCTTCATGTATTTCAGTTTAGGAACACAAAGTCTCCCTCCATGATTATTAGCAGTTGAGACCATCATACCAGTGTGAAGTATATTACTAGAGCAGTGGTTTCTGGGATGCAGGGCTCCATTTTGATTGATGGTAAAATTATCAATCAGATGCATAATGACTCAGTTAAAGCACTTGGTGAGCAAATGCCACTTTAAAAAATTATATTAATTCTTTCAGATCAATTGAATACCACCAAATAAATTTAGCATCCATAGTCAGGGTCAAAATGCACCTTTTTTATTTCTCCAAAACATGTTAACATTAACATTTTGAGAGTAGTGAGTTATTAAAAATTTGGCCGCTGGCAGGAAGAGAGGAAATGGAGATTCTCCTCTAAGAGGAGAAACACAACAGGAAATGCACAAGCAGAAGGAGAAGAACCCACTTACATCTCAAACAGAACTTGTCAATGCTTCTTTCCTCCTACCAAAGCCTGCACCAAAATTATTCCCCAGTCACACTGCATTCTTTCCCACACCAATTCCTTTGAACAGTCTGTCCCATATTCCTTGATGAAGTACCAATCTTTTAAGACTCGGCTAAAATGTTACCTCTTCTGTGGAGGTTTCTTCAATTCTCCAGGTAACTCTCTGCCCCCTCAAAGCCTCTGTTTATCTTCCATGACAAGTGTAACTATTTGGTTTCATGTCAGCCTCCCCTGTTTGACTATCAATTACATGAGAGTATTTTTGCATTTCCAGTTCCTAGCACAGGGCCTGACACCCAGAAGGTGCTAAGTATGCTCCTTAAAGAAATATAAAATACTTACTTAATTATATTTCCATTACACTGGACCTAATCTGCTCTAATAGCCCCTTAAAATGGCAACCAGAGAGGGCTAAGTGCCCCCTTGGGGTCCATGACACCACAATAAATCTGCTGACCTTTGGAAACAATAGAGCCCTAAACCCTGGGCTGGCAGCTGCATTCAGCAGCTTCCCAACAGAATTCTGTGACTGGGTTTTGTGGTTTGGACCCAGGAAGGGGCAGACAAGAAACCTGAAGTGAAGGAGCCAGGAGTGTGTAACCAGATGAGCCAAATGGCCAGTTTCAAAACCAGAGACTAGGGAATCGAGTATTAGGACCAAGAGATTGTACTCGCCAGGGCTCTTTGGCTATAAAGCGATAAAATCCCCAAACACATGTAACTGCAAAAGAAGGTGTGGAAGAATCAATGACCCTCCTCTAGGGTCCCAAAGCCCCATGTAGGTGTTTTCATAATTTGTCATATTGTTTGTTTTCCCTACTGGACTGTGAGCCCCTGAAGAGAAGCCACTCCAACTCCTGCCTCTTTCTAACTCCAACACCCACCGGGAATCCAGCACCTTGTCCCACACTTAATTTATACTCACCATAGTTTTGCTACTGATCTGTCTAGCTTATACTCTCCAACTCCTAGAGCTAAAGACAAGACTTTTAACCCAATATGTTTTACCCCATGGACTTCTGGCTACTTCTAGGAGTTCCTTGATTCTGTCATAATGAGACATTTGCCCCCTAAGTTATGTAATTATGTGTGATGACTAGAGCTCCTTAGTTTGTAGAAATAAATAAATATGAATAGAAGAGGGAAAAAGAACGACAAAAGGAGTTTTTTGTTTTGTTTTGTTTTTAGTAATGATACATTCAAACAGTGTTTTATCTAGTGCCTAAGAAAACTGCAATTACACTGCAGTTTTGAAATGAAATCTGTTGCTATACTGACTGCTCATTGCTCCAGACAAGCTTGGGGGTGCTGGCTGATATTTGGTGCAGCGACTTTGATAAAGTGTAAGATTTCTGAGTGGCAGAATGATATCAGCTTTTTGCAGATGTTAGCTGCAATTTTATTGAAAAAATTTTATCTGACAAGATTGAGCACTAACTGCATATGCATAAAAATGCTCCAAAAGTCAAACAGTTGTAAAGCATCCACTTTATCAAATTGACTTACACAATAGAGGAAACAACTCTTGATTTTCTTCCAGCCTTATATATCATTAAACAGGCACTATAAAATATCATTGCTTTCCCTTCTCATCTTTTATCACCACCAGTCCAGACATAAGGTTATTCTTAACAATAAATGGACATTCCATCCTCTGGTGTTTCTTCACAGGTGGAATACCCAATTTTTACAGTTATTTCTACATTCATTCTATATGTATTTAATGCATTGATTGCCTATGTTGTGGCAGACATAGGATTTGGATATGGAAAGCTGCAAAAGTCATAGTCTTGGCCGTCAAGGAGCTTGAAGTCTACTAAGAGAAAACAGACAGGACTAATACTTACCAAATAATCATGAGTGCTATAAAGATTCTACAAGGTAATGTGTTATCATAGTAGAAAAACCTCTAACTTTGCCTGTGTGGGAGGATGGGAATTTGGGAAGGTTGAACATGTTTAAAAGGAGATGTCATGGGAAATTTATTGCAAGAGCTTAGGAACTTTGGAAGCACTCTTACTGTGGGATACCCTCAGCTCAGTACATTTCTATTGGAACAATAAATTGGTAAAAGAGTTGATTGTCCAAGGCAAAATCTACATAATTCTGGGTAAATGAAAATCTGGGATTTACTCATTTATCATGAACCCTACCCAGAGACTAAATGAACCAAGCCAAACAAACGAATTTTCAATTCAGTTCACACCAAAGCAAAGTACTTTATCTGAATCTCCATGGAAATTGTTGCTCCAGACCTTAATTACCTTAATTCCAGGTTTTCTCCCCTCTGAGGACCTAGCCAAAAAGTCAATGCAAATTCAGTAATAAGGGTATAAGCATCGATGGAGTTAGGGTTGATAAGCATTAGGGTGCAATGGCAGTAGGAAACCTGGATGTACAATGTGGGCATCAGCCACAGAAATGGTTGAGAATAATATTGTTTGGAAAATTATAAAAATGATATACCCAAAGGATGAGTAATATGATTTTTTTTTACATTATAACCCAAAATACATAGCTATTTGCTCTTTGACCCAGATCATGACTCATGGACTCCATGCATAATGAAGGTAGGGAGCGTCTGCTGGTCCCATTCACAGAACTTAAGGACAAGGGATACCAAAACAGAAATGAAGATGGAGGAACTTTTTCCTTACTGGAGTACCTTTGATGTTCCTTTTTGACTATATTTTGGTTCTGCTATAATCCTCTGAAAAGAATTCTAAGGATCACTACCCAGTATTCATCCCAAAGTGATTCAAATCTATGAAGTAGATGCTAAAACAAATCTACTCTCTGAGGAAGCAATTCTAAGCCCTGGATATTTCCAATTATGTAAACAGTTACAGCAAGAGATACTCAAATAATATATATATATATTTTAATTTAAAGTATTTACAGGGACCATATAGTACTTTGAAGAAATGCATTTTTAAAAGACAAGAAGGCATTGTGAAATGAGAAAGTGTTAAGATATTACAACTGCAAAATCTTTGTATTCTAAAGAGATTCCAACTCCATGTTCTAGAATAAAGATTCAGGTTATTCCCAGGGTGGCCACTGTGGCTTACCCTTTGAGGTGGACAGAGAGGCTCTGAGCCATCTCAGAGTGGAGGTGTATGAGCCAAGGGGCAACTTTATTCTACAGATAACACATGTTCATTGGAGAAACAGTAGAGAACACCAAGAAGCAAAAAAATAAAAAGGAAACACTTGTAACCTCAGGAATTATAAAATAACCATTATTAGTAATCTTTGAAAATATATTTTCTAGTTTTTTCATATGCTTTGATTGCAAAAAATAATTATACCTACCTATTTTGTAAACATTTTTTTATTTACTTAACAATATATTTCAAGGTGAATAGTATAGGAGTATAGGAATTTATCCTATAATTTATTTAACCAGAACCCTATTGTTGGATACTTGGGTTGCTTCCAATTTTTCTCTATCATAAATAATTCTACAATGAACATTGTTGTAAGTGAATCTTCACACGCATCCTAAATCCTATTAGGATACATTTTTATAAATGGAATTGAGGGGTCAAGGGATAGACACATTTTAAATTTTTCTCAAAGTATTGCTAAATTTTCCTATAGAGAGCTGGTCTCAGTGACGTATGAGACTGCTCATAGCCATAGTCTGGTTATTTGTATTCATTGACACTATTTCCTCATTCTAACTTGTGTCACTCATCTTGCCGCAATATTCCAATAACCACTAAAGGATACTTGAATGTTCCAAAGCTCACCAGAGTGGTTGAGAATAAAGCTCACTTCCTTAGAAACCTCTTTCTTCTTTCTGAGTAGTTACATATGGCACTACCATGCGATCTTTTTCAAATTTCCCCAATCAGTTAACAACAGTCTAACACAATCGAGAGTATTTCACTTATGAATTGTCATCACAATAGGCTACAATTTATGCTAAGCCGTGTGTGAGATTTCTAGATGAGAAAAATTTATATTGTGAACCCCTTTTGAATGATTTCATATTAAAACATGGGCACTCACACACTGCACCATTTAGATTATGCAAGATTTTGGTACAGGAGAGAGATTCTTCACAACACTTTTGTTTCTCTTCGAAGCCAGTACTTGAACATGTTTAAACGGTCATTTCATTACAATCAATTTGTTAATTTCTCCAACCACAGAGGAAAACGTTGAGAGGAAAGGTCAATTTTCAATCTGTGGGGAAAATGACAGCATGCCGTTTTCAACAACCAATTACAGTCGTCATCTTCAGGAACACCTGGGCTGCAGTCTCCAACTAGAGTCCTTCTGCTTCTTTTACTTCTTTTCTTCTGATTTTTTTTTTTTTTTTTAAACAGTGGAAAGGAAGAAATGACAAGAGGCGATTCTGTTTAAGAAAAGGAAAGGAATAAAAAAGAGAAGGCTTCAGTCTTGAAGCCTCCACGGGGCACCATGGAGAGCTCCCAAGCACTTGAAAAAAATCTCATTCCGCTAACGTAAATAAAGATAAATCCTCTTGGCTACAGCTTAAGACAGGACTAGGTGTGATAAAATCACAGTACATTTTTAAAGCATGCACTGTGCAAGCTGCATGCCCTCAAGTAAAATAACTTTAAGGAATTGAGGTGAATCCAGCAGGTGAAGATTGTGTTGCTCCTTATTACTTTATGTCCTTTTAATTATGATAAGATCTGGTGTCTGACCCCAAAGTCCATAAGTTCTATCATCTTAGCTATTTGATGAGACATTTGTTCATCCACGTACATTCCAACCCAACAGCGTATTATGCAGCTACAATGACCCAGGACTAAGCTGGACAGAGGAGACTGACTGCACAGCCATGGGTAACAGGGCCAATTTAATTGAGATAATCAGTCCTCTGATGTTTTAGCCAGTTTTTGAATCATCCCATAAGCAACTTGCCAAACCACAAGCATATTTTGAACATTCTCTCTTTGCCAAAAGGGTTGTCCATTTTCAAAATCTCACAGACCTCAATTTCAACTTAGAGTCATCTTCAAATTATATCCCACAAAATTAAACTTAATTTATAAATCTTCAAAAAAACAAAAAACAAAACATCTACAAGCTATGCGATGGATAGAACAATGCAGGATCTTCATGACAATACCTTTCTTCAATGTAGTGTAAAAATAACCAGTGCATGAAATAAGCCCTTTTCATTTCCAAATTGTTCATAAAAGAAAAATCATAAACATAAATCACAAATGCAAATAAAGTTTGTCCTTCAATGAACCCATTTTTCAGCTCTAAAATTGCCTTTACCTTCTTGGTAGCAAAACCAAGGTAATATTAGGTTGGTGCAAATATAATTGCAGTTTTTGCAATTATTTTTAACCTTTTAAATCGCAATTACATTTGCATCAACCTAATACAAGAAAAAACTGCATTACATTTGTTTCCACACGTTACAAAAGAATAAACTACTATTGATTTGTTTGCTAATTTTGCTGGCTATAAAGCTATCCAATATCATTTAGAAGAGAAAATGGTTTGTCACAGACATAATCCCTTATGTGTATGTTATGTTGAAATGTATCACTTAAAGCTGTTTATTAGCTGTTTAAGCTGGTAACAGTTCTGTGAAGCATTCGTTTTTCCATTTTATGTGAGTAAGCAAGCTCAAAGGTGTTATTTGCTAATATGTGACAAAGTCAGATATGAACTCAGATATGGCTCTAGAACCTGTTGCAGCTGATGTGTCACAAAAGCTATGTCACTGAGCTTTCCATCATGTTTCAATCTATGCATGGTGACCTCCACATGTCTCAAAAAATGGTGATGCAGTGTAGTTCTTTATTTCCACCCATTTTTCTATTTATAAATTCATTTCTTCAACAGCTAATAAGTGAACACTGCATTTAGCACTGTACAATCAAGATGACTATTTATCTGGTCATGACCTCCGAGAGCTCAATTTGGTGAGCAAAGTGTGCAGATTTTTAAAAATTAGTTAGAAAAGCCTAAGATAAGTGTATGTGGTGGCAGAAGGTACAGTGTGCCCAGAAGAGAGGAGGACTAGATTAAAAAGACAGCAAAATCTTCACTGAGAAGACACCAATTTTGCTGGGTTTGGGTGCGTGAATAAGAGTTCACCAGTATTTGTGTCCCCCATTCCTTGGCTTTTAATAATTCAACATGTAATTAGATGTTATAAATATCTTTCACAAGCTGTGTCATCTTTATATAAGTTTAAAGTTGTAAATAGTTTCAATGGCTTTCCTTTGGTTATTCAAAGGAATGGAACAAAAACAACTTGCTCTAAAGAGAAAGTATTAGAGTTCCTCTAGAAGTATCAGTCAATAGAAAAAGAAGTGGGCATGTCTTTCTTCCAGAGATGGCTGGGCCTAAGATTTGGGGTTTTGTTGTTGTATGTTTGGTTTGGTTTGTTTGTCTAGGGTTTATTATCAGCAAAGTCTGGTTTCCTCAATGTCAGAGGAGTTGTCTAAAAAGTTAGAACTAAGCAATGCATTAAATCATGAGAGGATAAGCAATGTAGAGCTTCTTTAACAAAGTTGTATTTTGCTCTTTATGTTTTTTTTACTCTACTACCATTTGCATAATATTTCTTGTTATAAAAGGGGAAAAGTCTTTTTATGACTCTTCTAAATGGAAACTCTAAAAGATGTAGTGATCATGCCTTATTCAAGCCTTTAGTACTTCGCAGTGGACTCTGTAATGTAGGTGCACAATAAATGTAGGTTGGCCAAACAGGACGTCCCAATCCAGGCTCCTCCTGCTGTTACATTTTATTTCCATTCTCAGACAAATTTGCCTCCTCTGCCACCTATCTGCAGGAGGAAATATTATCTGGCTGAGCTCATTCTAAGCACTCAAACCTGAACTCAAATGGGGATTGTTATCCAAAAAACCGGTGTCACTATACATTATCTTCTCCACTAGATACGTCATAGATCGGGAGAAAAAAATATTAATGGCAAAGGTGAGTTTTGAGTTTGGAGAATTAACGGAGCAGTTACTTGTCTGTGCATCACATTCACAGTACTACGGTGAGCGTCTCACCCTGATCTTTCCACCGTAAGTGCTTCTGCCTCTGGGAGTCTTGATTCCTTCTCTATCAAAAGGAGACAAGGGTGTCTTCACTGGCCAGCTCACAATGAGTTTTGGAGACAAGTAAGCTAATCAATATGTGACAACCGAACTATGTATCCCCTTGGATTTTCTCCTTTAATCATCTCTACTTCCTCTCTAAAAAATATTCTTTGAAATGGTCATTACATTCATTTGCCTTGTTCTCCAGAGGAGATGAAAAAATGAGAATATTTCAAGAGGTGATGCTCCATGATATGTGAGTGAACTTGAAGAGACAAATCACAGATCTGGCCTTCTGGTTAGAAAGAAGTAGCTTAAAGATCCAGAACAGGCCAGCTGCAGCCCCCTTTACATCTTTATTGTGGCTTTTATCACATTCTGAGCCATGGTGCGTGCATGCGCAAGCGTGCGAGTGCATGCGTGCATGTGTGTATGTGTGTGTGTGAGTGTGTGTAGCTCCTTATAGAAATGTGTCTCATATTCTGCACAGTACATTATACAGAGTGGGCATTTTATAAATGTTAAATACATGAACTGATTATACAGAGTGGGCATTTTATAAATGTTAAATGGATGAACGAAATAAACAGAGATTTTTTTTTAGCACAATACATTTACTATACAGATGGATAAACTGAGGCCCCCAGGGTGTCAGTACTTTGTTCAGTGTAAATCGGAACTGGGGCCAGAAGGCATTCTGAGGTTCCGATTCTAGGCACCTTACATTCTCCTCTACTGTGCCTCTCTTTCAGTGGGAACTCCAGATTGCCACAGTCACAAAATAGATTGGTCTCCTCTGCTCCTCTGAAGTTCTGGAAACTGACACATTCTTTACCCATAATCTGAATGATCACTGATGGCAGTGTTGGCATGGTGGGGGAGCGGAGAGGCGTGCCTATAATTGTGGAAAGTGATGGAACTCACCCCAGTATAATAGCAGATGGAAACAAACTAAGCATAGGTAATGGCCAAACCTGCAAATGGCTGAAGGCAGTGGGCTTCACTTGTGTGGGACTTGGCACAGCAAATAGGACAACCTATAGTAGACACGATCATCTTTGGTCTGGAAGTTACAGCTTCAAGAAGGTAGCACATTTGGATATCATTGCTTATAAGAGTAGGGATTAGCTGAAACAGTGCAGGCAGATTACTGCAACATATTTTCTAGCACAGGAAAGACAATTCAGGAGTATATTTACTCTGTCATAGCCATATCACCTGTGCAAAGAAACAAATTTACCATATGTATAATGCTGGTGACTGCTCAGGGGCTCTTGGCTAGATTTATTTCTAAAAGCAGCTTGTCCTGACATACACACAAAGGAAAACCAAACCTGATGCATTTTATTGATAATGGGGCAAATTTGCTGTGAACAATAATTTAAGGGTCAGCGTGGTTAGTGTTTATACATCTCTTTGAGCACTATAATGTTAATTATGACAATAAATAGCTTTGGACTGAATACTTTATGCTTCACGTAATCATCATAACAGCCTATGCGGTTGATTGGTGTTGAAGATGAGGGAACTGAGGTTCAGAGAGGGCAAAGGATTTGCCTGGAGATATACAGGTAGAAAGTGTAAAGACCGCATAGAATCCAATCTAACTGCCAAGCCCTTGCCTGTAACCAAGTCTATTAAATTAAGTGTTGAGTTTCTGTTATCTGTGCACTTGACTTATCTCTTCCACTAGACTGAAAGCTCTTAGAAACCAAGGATCAGGTCGTACTATATTCCCTCAAAAAGTATTTGTCACAATGCTGTGCAGGAATGTATCCTAGAATGGCAGAATGGCCAGACACTGAAATTTTGTAAGTTGACACATAGGTAAATGGATGAAAGAAAGAGAATAGGTAGATGATAGATAGCTGATAGATAGATAGATAGATAGATAGATAGATAGATAGATAGATAGATAGATACATACATACATACATACATACATACATACATACATACATATATAGATACATAGATAGATAGTAGACTTAACAGGAGGAAGCAAAAAAAGACATTTCAAATTTCATACTTGAGTTCTACCTTATATCAGCCAACTCTAGTAATAAGATGTGTCCTTGCAGAGCAATGGCTAACCTCTCTCCTGATTTACCCATAAAAGGATTTATTGCTATCCTTGCCTCTGTAAAGCAATGTAAGATCAACAGGATTAGTGGCATTATATTGTGCTCTCCACAGACTGTAATGCCATTTCAGGCTGTTAAAAATTTATAGAAACAAGTAAGAGTCTAATATCAGCTGAACCTCTAATCCCCTCGAAGAATAGCTCTTAGGTTACCATTTCCGTTGCAAATACAAACTCAAGGGATTGCAGTTTGCAGATGACACTAACTTTCCTCTTGAACCGTGACTGGAGAAGCCTGGCTGGGCCTATGTGGGAGAGTGGCTAAAGACACTGGGATGTATTGGCCAGTCCCATTTCCTCATTAAGTCTATTAATATATAAGGCAAGGCGTACAGAGGTGAAAGTAAGACGGTCCTTCCTCTCCAAAGATGAAAGAAATCTGGAAATAAAATAAAACTGGTCTGTGAACATTAAAGTATAAATTCATCCCATCAGAGTGGATAGGCAAAGTTCCTTAAAGCAGGCACAACTGCTTCTAGGCCATTAATATTTATCCATCCACCCATTCATTTGTGCATTCATAAGTTTAAAAGACAAAATGTATCTCTCAGAAGGGAGATTCGTTAGCAATGGAAAGTTAGAAAACCAAGTGTTCCTAAAATAAATATACAGAATATACAGATTTCTTTGGGAAATCTGTCCCCAAAACCCTGCCCTGTCTGGTCCAAGGGACAGTTCCACCCTCTCATGGGAAGAGATGTATCAGTTCACTCCAATATAAATTCATTTGATACTCTCTTCTTGTCATACATCACAGAATCTAAGACTCAAAGAATCAATTCAAAGATGTATTTTATTTGACATATGTACCGTTAAAGAAGGAAAAATAAGCTGCAATTACACTCTGCTATAGTTTTTGAGTTTCTGTTACTGGTACAGTTGACTTACCCTTTCTTCTCTACTGCAAGCTCTTAGAAACCATGGATTAAGAGTTTAATGGAGTTCTGAGACCAAGCTTGAGAACTGGTAGATTACATTAATGGATCCTCTTACTTCTGGCTTCCAACTGGGTTTGACCGATGTGGAGCCCCTACAAGAGATCACAGAATGAGAGAGAGAGATGGGGGTATTGAGTGCCCCAGGTCCCTCCCTGCAGGGTCACTGGCTGGTTGTATCCTTCCTCCTCTTATAGTTACCACCTTAGACCGTATCTCATAACTCTTTCCCTCTGGCTTCTAGTTGTTCCCCCTGCCCTTTGGCCCAGTGAAGTCCAGGTCACAGCACTATCCCACTGCCTTATGTTTCCCTACCACAAGTGTGAATAGGTTTTTGTTGAGTCTTAGCTGATAGAGACCAATTTAGGTATTTTTATCTTGTACATATGGAAACTGAAAAATACAAATGAAATATTTACTTTTGAAATTTTTTCACTATACAAATCTGATTCTTCCTAAGCCCTTCTTGCCTAAGAGTCACTGATGCTCGTCTTTTCAATCCCCTGTGCCATCAAGATCATTGTGAGTTTATGTTTCTTTTTGTTGTTGTTGTTAATTAAAGTTTATTGGGGTGACAATTGTTAGTGAAGTTACATAGATTTCAGGTATACAATTCTGTATTACATCATCTATAAATCACATTGTGTGTTCACCACCCAGAGTCAGTTCTCCTTCCATCACCGTATATTTGATCCCCTTTACTCTCATCCACCATCCCCCTCCCCCCTTACCCTCTGGTAACCACTAAACTATTGTCTGTGTTTATAAGTTTTTGTTTCTCATTTGTTTGTCTTGTTCTTTTGTTGTTTTTGGTTTATATACTACATATCAGTGAAATCATATGGTTCTCTGCTTTTTCTGTCTGACTTATTTCACTTAGCATTATAATCTCAAGATCCATCCATGTTGCCACAAATGGTCCTATTTCATCTTTTCTTACCGCCAAATAGTATTCCATTGTGTATATATACCACAACTTCTTTATCCATTCATCTATCGAAGGACATTTTGGTTGTTTCCATGTCTTGGCCACCATAAATAAAGTTGCAATGAACATTGGAGCACACTTGTCTTTATGGATAAATGTTTTCAGATTTTTTTGGTAGATACCCAAGAGAGGGATTGCTGGGTCATATGGTAATTCTATTCATAATTTTTTGAGGAATCTCCACACTGCCTTCCATAACGGCTGCACCAGTCTGCATTCCCACCAACAGTGTATGAGGGTTCCTTTTTCTCCACAGCCTCTCCAACACTTGTTACTATTTGTCTTGTTGATGATAGCCATTCTGACTGGGGTGAGGTGATCTCATTGTGGTTTTTATTTGCATTTCTCTGATGATTAGTGATATTGAGCATTTTTTCATATGTCTATTTGCCATATGTAGGTCCTCTTTGGAGAAATGTCTCTTCATGTCCTCTGCCCATTTTTCAAATGGGTTGTTTGTTTGTTTTTTTGTTGAGTTGCAAGAGTTCCTTGTATATTTTGGATATTAGCCCTTTATCGGAGACACTGTTTGCAAAAATCTTCTCCCATTCAGTTGGCTGCCTCTTTATTTTGTCGATGGTTTCTTTTGCTGTGCAGAAGCTTTTAAGTTTGATATAGTCCCATTCATTTATTTTAGCTTTTACTTCCCTTGCCTTTCATGTTTCTTAAAAGAGTTACTCACATTTGCCTCTGGATAATCTCCCAAGATGCTGACCCTTTTTGTAAGTTTTGATGCTGCTGCTTTTGGTTTTATGCATATGCAGATTTTAACAAACCAACTCTCGATTGCTACTTGGTGAACACAATTATAAGACGCCGTTGTCTAATATATTTAATTTGGAGATATTAAAATGTGATAATGTATGCATTTTAGAATTAATGAAATATTATAGTTTAATTCCATGCTCAGCAAGCAACCTTCTAATTATTTGGCTTCACATGAATCTTCATCGACTCCCAAATCCCTCCATTATGGCAACATTGGTTCATTCATGTCACAGATGCTTTAAAAATCAAGATCAACTCGCAAATATTATAAGGATTTTTACATTCCTGGCTCTAGGGAAGGAGGGGAATTGTGGGTCCATATCTCAGTCACCACCTTGCACTTGGCATGCTTTAATAGATGAGTCAGACTTTTAGTTTGGGGTTTTCTCATCCCCAGAGAAGACAGGACCTGTCTTTCCTGAGCTCTGAGGGTGCCTGACCCTCTGGTTAGAACTGGTGTGAGTCCCCCCCCCCCATCCCAACTCCCCTTGCACAGCCCCAGGCCTCTCAGTGGGTTGCTCAACCCCAGGTGTCCATACAAAGGATTCCCCACACACTAGTCCTGGGATACACGCCACAAGAGGATTCTCTCTCTGAATTTTTCTCAGTTTTTGCCTAATCTCTACTTGACTCCTCTCCCACCCCCCACCCCCATCCCCTTTATTTTTCTTTGAAAAAACAAATACTCGTATGTCATTCTGGACGGCCATTACAACTGCCCCTCTTAACTAAATGTATTCTGTTTACCTCAGGCTTTCTCTTTATAATTAGTTTGCAATTGCTGCTTTCCAACATCAGTCACTTTTTCTCTATACGCCTCCAAATCTAAGATGCAGAATCTTTTTTTTTTCTTCTTAATTTTGGTCTGTATATTTCTGGCCAATCATAAAGCTGTCATTCACAAAGCCCTGTTTGTTATCAACACATAAACTTATTTTTTATGTGGTGAAGAAAGGAATGTGGCGACAGTGCACATATAATGTAACACGAAGCAACATAGCTTAATAACATTTTTTCAATGCTAACCAGACACCAGGTATTACTTACACTGAAAATTGTGTAGGATTTTATCATCTGTAATCCTAAAAACAACTAGCTAATAATAAACACTGAGAGGTTGATAATTCATCAAAAAGTCACATAGCTAGTAGATTCAGCATCCAACATTAGTCTGCATTTCTGACCGTAGAACCTATACATTAGACTTTCATACCTCATTTACTGAACACCTACTTTGGGCAAGACACTGTTCTAGGCACTGAGAGGAAACTAGAAAAACAGAGAAGGTATGATCCCTCCTTTCACAAAGCTTATGTTCCAGCAGGAGATAGCAGACATGTATATAATAATACCAGCACTTGGTAGAATGCAATCTGCACTCAGTGAAATATACACCAAACACTGCAAGAGCGAGAGGAGACTTTCAACTGAGGAGACAATATAGGGCTTTAAGCAGGAACTGGTATTTGAACTGCACTTGAGTAATGGGTAGAATATAATGAGAAAGCTGTTAAAAGGAACGAAAAGTAGGCTGAATGCCTAAGGGTCTAGGGGAGGGAAGAAAGAGGCACTGCAAAAGAGTTATTTATTACCGCCTGTCACTATTTGGGATTCTGCTTCTTAGATTCATGGTCAGTCCAAAGTCAGAACTCAGAAAGGACAGTCCACCCCTCACAGCAGCCCACCAGGTCATTCTGTTAGCTGCTGCCATTCCTCAACCAGCTGCAGCTCTGCCCTGGTGCCAGAGGCTGTCAATAAATCCTTAAAAGATTTCTCCTGTCTCCCTGCTTGCAACCGCCTCCCTGCAGCTGATACTCTGGCTGTCATTTCATTCTTTACACTTGCCCAGTCTGAAAGAGGTGGACTGCACTAAACAATAGAGTTATCACCATGGATTGTGAGAGCAGCGGGTCCTGCAGGATCATTGGGACCAGGGTTTACACAAAGAAACAAAGAAAAAGGAAAAAACCCATCTAGCAGACTCTGGGCAAATTTGAGCCCCTTCGCCCAGTTGGCACAGAGTATTTAAAAGGTTGGCAGGCCTCACCTGGGGTAGGTGCTCTCCAATTCCCCACGTACCAACCGCTGCCTTTGTCTTACATCCTGCACTTTCCACACTCACTTCCTTGCAGAGTTTCTCAGGCCCCTGAAGGCATTGAGTTCTGTTTTCTGAACTTATCAACACTTGACTTTTAGAACAAGAGAAGCAGTGCCCAACAGCCTTGATCAAGATAATACAGTTAGTTAATACCAAAGTTGAGAATTAAAGCCCGGAATTTCCTCTCATTCCAATAATTTTCCCAGTTAAACCACACCTATCAACCTTGTAAATGAAGCAGAAGCTTATAGGATTTTCAGAGAAATCTTAACACAATATTAAAATGGGCACAGACCTTATACAAAGAATCAACAACAGCAAAAACCCCAAAACTCTGTCCCTTTGCTTATGTTGACTTTCCACTCTACTGACAGCAGTCATTTAATTTTGTTTGTTGATATCCAGCTATAGTCCAGAAAAGATTTCCATTCCTTTTCAAAGATACAAAATACATAAGATAACAAATAAAAGGTAGATGATAATAGAGGTAGATGATAAAGATATGCAATTGTAAGGAAACGAGGCTGATATAAAACACCTATCATAAATTATTATTTCCTGGCCATAGAAAAATGGTACATTTGCTTCCAGATATTCCAACAGTCAATGTTTTTTTTCTAGGTCATCATATAATTCTTCTTCCAGAGATAAAATCAAACTGCTTGCCCAGAAGAAAATTGACAGCCTTTCATTAATAAAGACAAAAGTTTTGCTGAAGGGGTCTGGGACTATGTGATGTAATGAATGAGACCCTCAACTCTCCCCAATAGACATTTTTTATTTCCATCTAGTGATTACACAGCATAATTTACTTTGGTTCCTCTGTGACTATTAACTCATGCACAACAAATCCCCAGGGAAACTTGAAGTTTTTGCAAGGGTTCCAGAAATAGTGCTCATAAATTTATCCCATAAATAATTGTCTCACTCATCAATCCATATAAAAATATATTCAAATATGTATAGATGTCATTGTGATTATAAAATACATTTAATTTAAATTTGGTACAGGATTCATGGAAGCTTATTTTCTCATTCTCTGTTTGATAATAGATAATGAAAGTACAGTTATTATCATGGGGTGATGGTGGGCAAGAGGCTCCATGTGACTTGGGATGTAGAAAAGAACCTCATCTTCAAAGATAGAATCGACATGATATGGTTGTTTGTGGCCACCATCCATTTTGACTGGTCAGTGCCAGTGCTGTATCAATTGTTAAATATCAACACTCTTGTTTTTAATAAATACTAATTTTACTATCTACCTTGTTAAGAAAAGTTAGGAAACACTTACCTGGAGGCCTTGATAGATTGTCTGTCTTATAAGCTCTTTTCTATAAATGTTTTTCTCTTGACTGAAAATTTGAATAGAGCAAAAGAGAATTCAGATTTGTAATCCTTGGCAATTATCTGGTTTGGGGCAATTTCCTTTTGCTACTTAAATTTGAAATGGTACATTTTAACTGGCAGCTGAGCTAAGGGATCAGTTGACATCCTTTTATGAAATTTGAGAAGCCTAACATGGATATACATCTCACCTTCATTCTGAGAGGGGATTCAGGCAATATACAGGGGGAAAATTTGAGATTTTATTCATCTTTGTTACCTGCATCACTGTACCTTAATCCAGAAGGGTCCAGTAGAATCCAGTAATCCAGTAGAATCATCAAAATTGCTTTAATCCAGAGTATTT
Source organism: Rhinolophus sinicus (assembly GCF_036562045.2). Lineage (NCBI taxonomy): Eukaryota > Metazoa > Chordata > Mammalia > Chiroptera > Rhinolophidae > Rhinolophus > Rhinolophus sinicus. The sequence goes on from NC_133757.1 coordinate 30,969,789, forward strand.
CATAGACAACTGAATCTGAATGATTGTTCTACTATTTAAAATATCACTCAGGGAATGTATAATTTTGAGGTATGGTATTTCCTTGATGAAAAACAAGAGCACAGAGTGAAGGGACTAGCTATGTGAAATTATTAAATATGAACTAATTAAAATTCTTTGCTCTCTGCAAAACTGTTCTTCATTTTAGTATACCCAGTTGGTATGGTAGTCTTTCTCTTCTGAAATAATTCGATAGCATGTCAAATTGTCTAGATCTCTCTTAGATTATGATATTGAAAACACAGCAGCCTTAAAAAAAAAAAGTGTTCATCCCAATGTGTTATCAGATGATAAGAAGCTAATTAAAGTGAAGAAAAGTCAGGGCACAACAATGCTTTAGGTCTCTGGAAAAACTTGTTTATTTGATTAAGGGGCACCCCTACTCACCCTTGTGGAATATTGTGTTTCAGAGTCTGTATAAACATCAATAGTTGAGTGGTAAGAGAGAGGGAATGGAAGGTATTTTAAATGTGATTTAACCAACTTTTTGTTCACAAACCAAAAGCTGATGGAACGTCAATAAAAATGGCATATAATTCTATATTATTCCCAATAGATTTCTGCATAAAATGACTATATCTCTATAGAATAGCAATGACTAAGTTCCATCTCCTTCTTATCTAAAATAGTAGCTTGAGAAACTCAGACTTATAGTTTCAAGAAATAAATTGACCAATAATTTGAGTGGAATGTCTTTTAAGCAACAGGTTTTAGTCAAGAGTTGTTATATTTATTATTTCAAAAAATAGTCTATTACACTCTGGGTCTAACCAAATTGTGCCACACCTATAATTTGCTAAATGTGAATAAAGCAGCAAGAAGCATGGCCCTCAATTCAGCATGTGTTCAAAATGCAGGCTGATGCAGGCAGTTTTGCTGGGTGATTTATTTAATTTGAGCTTTATGATCACACATACTGGGGAAGAATGGTTAGTCAGAAAGAAGCTAAGTAACTTTCTCTAAGTGGAACTTAAAGCTGCGAGGCAAAAAACTTGCATCTTCTAGGATATAGTCAGTGGTTAAATTTCCAAGCAAGGGTATTTTTCCTATGCCTTGCTTTCCTTGCTCTATCAAAAATATAGCACTACCACAATGAGATACCACTTTATATCATTAAGATGGTTATTATAAAAGAAAAATAAAACAGAAAATGACAAGTGTTGCCAAGAATGTGGAGAAATTGGTATCTTCATACATTGCTGATAAGAATGTAAAATGGTGCAACCTCTGTGGAAAACAGTTTGTGGTCGCTCAAAAAGTTAAACGTAGAATTCCCAGGTGATCCAGCAATTCTACTGTTGGGTATTCAAAAGAATTGAAAGCAGGGACTGGAACAGATACTTGTACACCGATGTTTTAAGCAACATTATTCACAACAGCCAAAGGAAACGATTCAATTGCCCATCAATAGATGACAAGGTAAACATCGGCAGCCTATCCATACAATGAAATATTATTCAGCCATAGAAAACAGTGAAAATCGGATGAATACTACAACAGAAGTGAATCTTGAAAACATGCTTAGTGAAGTAAGCCAGACAGAAAAGGACAAATGTTGTATGATTCCACGTGTGTAAGGCACCTAGAATAGCCAAATTCATAGAGTCAGTTAGTAGAATAGATGGTACCAAAGGTTGGAAGAAGGAAGAAATAGTTATTATTTAATGGGCACAGAGTGTCTATTTGGGATGACATAGACAGTGGTAATAGTTACATAATTATGCGAATGTGCTTAATGCCACTGAGTTGTACACTTTAAAATGGTTAAAATGGTAAATTTTATGTTATATGTATTTTACCACAATTTTTAAAAAACACAACACTTGAAATCATCATGCCCACTTCTGACTCTTCACCGTACCCCATCCCCTCCCCACACATACAGTACAAACTGTGATTCTCTTAGCATTGGCTGCATTCAATCCTAGAGACTAAAGTCACTGCAAGCACCCTTAGAACAGCCCATCCTGGGCAACCCTGGCAAATCCCCTGTGGGGATAGGTATGTCCCTGACAGAAAACCCTTTGATGCCTCTCAGGTGATAGTTTCCGAAGGCCCCTGAGTGCCTGGGCTGCACAGTTATAAACAAGTTATTTGGAATCAATGGCTTAAATTGTGTATTGGCAAGAATTATGTGACTATTCAGATTCAATGGGTTTCATTAGGTTATAAGGAAATTAGGCTATGAGTATGCACCTGATGGAAAAATTTAAATCTTTAAAGCACTTGAATGTTATTGATTGTAAAAATGGGAATTTGAAAGAGTCAGAACTCCCAAACCTCCCAACCCCCTTCCCCAGAAAAATCTGACCCTAAGGAAAAAGTTGTCTATCAACAAACAAAGCCTTCATCAAGGAACTACACTGGCCTGAACAAAATAGTCCTTCAGTCATATCTGCAAGGACAGGTGAGTGCTGGGATTGAAAGGAATATTCTCTTTATCATCCCATCCTGTAGCAGTTAGAAACCAACCCCATCCCTCAGACAGATCTGTGTCCCTGCCACAAATAGAATAGTTATATCCTGTCTGACTTCCTCATTTATCCTCTCATCTTAGGGGTAAGGGGCAACGTCAGGATCCAGGAATGATGACAAAACACACAGATGGGCAACAGAACTACTGGCTATCTTACTTTCCTTTGCCATGACAAAGAATGTTATCTGGTGAGACACTGAGTAAATAAGAACCTAGTGACTTCCTGCAAGGTATACAAACATCCTTGTGCAAATTAAAGTACATGCCATTCAAGTGATCGCAGTCATAACTGTGTCCTATCTGTCTTGACCACAATAGTAGTTGAGCCATTGGTGGTGAGGAACAACTCCTCACCACCTGCCACGCTCTGAGGTGTCCGTACCTGGTGTTATAGCTTCTCTCAGTGGGTAAGAGAATACCTGTAATTAATCAAAATGTGGCACTGAAGTAAAATGAGCCCAAATCAATAATTCTTAGAACAAGAAGGACCTCTAAACCTATGTAGTCTCTCTCATTTAACAAATGAAGAAACTGAGGCAAGAAAAATTGAAAAGACCTGCCTGAGGTACACTTTTCATTAGTGGTAGACAAAGAGCTGACACTCAGAGTCCCTGCTCTTTGTGTGACGAACTTTCCTCAAGAATATGCTTCTGCTGTGGACACAATAGAAGCATCCAGCCTTCTGCAAGGTAGCCATGGCTTTGTTTCATTTGAACGATGGCTCCAAATAAAGGGAAAATGTGTTTTTCTCTCTTTAAGCTGTTTACTCTGAGTCATTGCTCAGGACAGTGGCCTCCATTTGAATGATTCATGTCATGACAGCCAGTACAGACTTGAAATTCTTAAAATGTCATTGGGCCTATGATGTATTGGATTTTACTTAAGACAGGAAAATGCAAATTGTTCCAAAATGACATTTCCCCAACCTTTTGTGGCTGGAATTTGAAAAATAGTACCATAAGAAATTCCAAGTGACAGCTTTCAATTCTTTTTTCATAACAATTTTTGACTAGTGGTAAGAGATTTGACTTCCTAGTCTGTTTTGTAAATCTAGTAAACTACAGCCACAACTGAGTTTGTGGCCTAGACTCACTCCACCAGGTTACCAATCCTCTATGATTTGTTTCTCATCCCAAGGGATAGTCTTCTCTATGGTCTTATGTGTTACAAAGAAGCAAAAGAACAAAGCTGAGTCCCTTGTTTAGATTCTCCATCTCTGTTAGCCTTAGAATAAACATCAGCTTTGCTGTACCTTGGTTTTCTTATTCCGAATTTTTGATACAATTCCAATCCTGGTTTACTTCATAAGGGATGTTGTGTAGACCAGCTGAAATTAACACACTCAAAAATGCTTTAAAAAGAATAAAGTGTTACACACGATGAAGAAAATAGATCCTTTATTCACCTTCCCCACACAGAAAGATTGAGAAAATTATTCAGGCAGATCATAAAGAGCTCAAGCACTCGGGTTGGGAGAGTCTCTACCTTCAATAGAGAATCAAAAGGAAAAGTCGCATTTTTCCTAATTAAATCATCATGTGTATAAGTATAGAAGTTGGATATGGAGTGAGGTTGGAGTTTTGGGACAGAAAAGGAACAGAGGGGCAGAGGTGGGTGATGGGAAGCAGGAGTGAGAAGATTGAGTAGTAAAGTTATTCTAGAAAAAGGACAACTGAAGTAGAGAAAAGGGGGAAATATTTAACATCAGTTGGTGAGGTAATAGAAAAACTAGGAGAATCAGGATAGACCAATAAATGGATGACCTTCTCCTTCAGACTCTTTTTCCTTTGGTACGTCTTAATTTTTACACCTATGTTAGTGATTCAATTTATTAAATATTTATTAAGAAGCATCTATTGCATGCCAGGATCTAGTCCTGGCCTTGGGAAAATTAATTAATAAATAAATGAGATGAACTCTCTGAGCACGTGAAACTGGTATTTTAGTATCAGACAAGGGGAGAAGGAAGGAAATGAGCAATAAACACACAGAAAATTAGACATTTTCCGAAGAGGCAATTTCAGAGAGCAATCAGTGCTATAAAACATAAAATAGGACAACAAGATAAAAATGTCAAGTGGCAGAAAGGGCACTAAATTAGCTAGAGTGGTCAAAGAGGGACTCCCAGAGGAGATGACACTGAGCTCACAACTCTTGGTTGCAAGTGGTAGAAATGCATATCAAACTACATTAAGTAGAACAAAAATTTTATGGACCCAAAAAGGTCGATAGGATACTGAAGATTGAATGTGTGATGGCAGAGTCCAGGATCCTGGGGCCTCAGAGATGTGAAATCAAACCCAGAAAACACACCTTTTCTACCTCTCATCCCCTCTAGTCTCTGCAGCCTCAGATTCACATCTCCCCATTTTGGCATACCCAGTAGAAAAGAGAATGTCTCTCTCCCAGAAAAGATCTTTCTACCCCAGGAAACAATTTTAGCTAGACGTGAATTACAACGCCATCCCTATGGCTGGGATAGTGATCAGAGACGATGAGGGAGAAATGGGAGGAAGGAGTATTTTACTAGAGAAGAGGATGGAAAAGTTCTATGAACAACACAATTACCGCAGTTTACTATATTCTGCCCTTTGACTTCCTAGTACACACAAGGCACCCTTCTCCTCCTACATTACATTTAAAAGTGCCCACCTATCAAAATGTCAGTATCCCACATACAACAGAATACACATCCACCCTTTCCAAAGGGACAACCCAAACTGCATCATTTGCTATGTCTAATCTCCAGTTTTCTCATACTCTTGCCAAATGACAAATTGAACCACTCCACCATAGCCAATATAAAATTATGGAGGAGCACATAATGTCTGCAATAAGAACTCCCATTTGGAAAGCACAGAAAGGAGAAGAAACATCAGTTGTCTCTGGCCCATAGCATATACAGCACATTGCTGAACCAGAAGACCAGGAAATTACTTCCCTGGCCATAAAGTAAGTCCTTGTATGAGTTTCTCTGCCTACTCCTGGATACTTGTCAGAAGAATTGACCATAACCATTGGTAACCATTGGCGTCCTCAAGTAAGCCTGAGACAGAATTAGGACTTAATACTTCTTCTTGGTGTTACAATGATTTATTTATCCACTTCTTATTGGTACAATTAGAGATGTGGTAAGAGTCTTAGGGGTTGACTAATTACGAGACACCCTTTGCCAGTCTTAGGATTTCTTTGTCAATGTAATTTCCTTAAAATCTCAATTTTAATTTTTGCTGATCTGTTTGATTCTTATACCCTCCTACTTAGTCACCAACACCAGAAATGTAGTCAAAACATGACCCTCAAATCTGGCCTCAATTAACAATATCTATATTTATTAGGACTCTGAGTTTTAAAAGTCAGAAGCCCATTTAAACATGGAAACTAAAGATGTGGCAGCCTTTTCCCCTGACTTCAACTGACTCTCTGTATTGACCTAAAAATAACTGCACTTTAGTCACTGCATAAGCCAGATCTCATCCAGCTACAAGAAATAGAGATCCAGTTCAGAAAAAGTATTTTATTGGCTTCCTAACTGAAATACTTCCTAGGGAAGTCCATGGGAACAAAGTAAAAGGTATAAGAATCAGGATCTTAGAACTGACTTTCTATTTAATTGGATTAGCTTTATCTGTAGACTCTTTCTGAGATGGTAGATAAGGTGACTATCTGGTTGCAGATTCAAATCCCCCAATGCAATAACCCCATCAGACAACAAAATGTTTTAGTCCAATGTCGATCCTGGCGAAGATCCATCATTGGCCAGGTCTGGGTCCTATTACCACCCCTCTGGTGGTTATGGAAGAAGTGGAGGGGAGGAAGGACAGAGCTGGTTAACAGAAGAAAGATTAAGGCAAAGTTTGTTGGACAAATACTTTAGCCACCACTGTTCAGTGTATTCACAAAATTCATCAATCAATCAACATATATATATACTAAAACAGATATTGTTGTGTTCCACAATTAGAAATAGATATGGCAACAAAGTTAGATAAGTTCTTTTGGGTTTCAAAGGACATTAAGGATGAAGACAAAGCTTGAACCCCCATCACAGCTTTCTATCATTCATTCATTCATTTATTTATTATTTTATTCAACACATATTTATTAAGTGGTTACCACCTCCCAGGCATTGAGTTAGGTGCTGGCTATGTATCAATAAACCCCATAGACATGGTCTTCACCTTCATTGATTGATGGGCGATCATACTACCAAATCCAGTAAGTAATTCCATTAAGTGAAATAAGTGGCATGAGAACTAATGTACTTCATTCTATGAGAGGACATTATATGGGTACCAAACTTCTTCTGAGGGTGAGGAAGGAGGGAAAGTATTCAGGGAAGACTTCATGGAAAAAGTAATCTTTAAACTAATACCTATAGGATGGGCAAGGATTAGCTAAGTCTGAAAGGCAGAATGAAATCCAGTTAAAATATGCGAATGCCCCGTGTCAATAAGATCATGGCACATGTGTAAAAATGAAAGCATTGAAGAAAACCAGCCATTCTATTTCTGCTCAATAGCATCATTTTCACTTTCTTCTGAGAAGAGCAAAACACTCTAGCATAACGATTTCCACTTGTCGCTACTGCTTTCCCTCCAGGCCCCTTTTTATTATTGTTAAAGCCAGAAGAGGCAAAAATGGAGAAATGTTGCCATTTAGGAATCAGTGGCAGTAACCAAACAGGTTACTTTTCCATTCACCTTCAAATGAGTAATTTTAAGTAACGTCCTATCTGCCTCTAAGAGTCACGGCTCTTCTAGTCTCATGAAATGGCCTCAGTTTGGGAACAACAGATAAGCAATAACAGCTGGCATTTTTCCCTAGAAATAGTTGGCCTTGCCTCAAATGTGACTTTTTCTGCAGTAGCTTGATACCCATCAGAGCAGTTGACCTGCATCCGAATTGTGTCCTTTCCTATGTCTCCTTGCTAGGTATGGAATGAGCTATTACTAAGCGCTATCCAAGCCATCAGGGCCATGCATAAAAGGTAAATAATTGAGCATGACTGAAATGAATAATCTATTATCAGGTGCATTTGCATAATTAAACTTGCTCCCAAAAATTGGCAGAGCACAAACCAGCAAAGTGGAATTGCATAATATTGACCACAAAGCCCTGGAATGTAATTCTAGCAAAACATAATGAAGTCAGAGCTTTGTGCGTACAGATTAGATAAATGCATCAACTCAGTGACTGGAGAACAAATTACATGCTTAGAATTTTTTTTAATGTAGCTTCTTTTCATTCAGAATAATATGACTTTGAGCAGAGTGGGAGTTTGGGAAAAGCAGCTTATACCAACAGCAAGAGGCCAGGCTAGTTGTCAGAAGACGTGGGGCCTAGGCTAAGTTGCCTGTCTGATGTGTTTCATGGCCTCTAGCCAGACATATCACCATGCTTTGCTTCCATTTCTTCATTTTTAATATGGTGCAACAATGGTTTCTCTACTTACCTAATGAATTTTTAAAAGCACAGAGAAAAAAACACAGAAATAGCCCTCCAGTTCCTACCCCACTGGGGAAACACAAGCAACCTCTAATGCCCACATCTTCACCACTGGGTCGGAGGTAGGCACAGATTTGCTGTATGCTGTACTGGAATTCATCTTGAACTAGATAAGTTGTCCTTCTGACCTTTCCCTCTGCCCATTTCTCATATTGGAGTGAAGCGTTAGAGTCATCAGGAAGCAGAGGCCTGGGGCTCTAAATCAGTATCTCTTATGAAGGAGTTTCTAAGCGGGAAATGGTTGAGAAAGTTTGCATAGTCTCCTCTGATAACCTACAAAGACAGAAGCTGGAGAGTCAAGGAAACTATATGAGGGTATCTTATTACTAAGGGGAAAATTGGCAAAACAAAGAAATCTCTAGCTTTCAGCATTTTTTTTTTTTCAACTTGAGCCTTTCTGCAACACCCTCAGGATAAAGAAAGCAGGAGTCCAAGATTTATATTACCACTGTCCTTGTTTGGTTCTGTGAGAAGAAATTCTACTCAGATATAAATGTAATGTGTCTGTGACACTTGTTGCCCAGTGGTTACAAAGGCTGCTTTAGTTTCCCTCTCCTTTCTCATGCTTTCCACTAAAGCTGGCTTCTAGATCAAAGAAGACAACCTTCTCAACTAATGAAGACCACTTTTCTATCAATAATCTATGATATTCACACATCGCTAGTTTAAATGACACCATTTTATTCGTTATTGTCTGCTAGCAGGCCTCAACTCAGTCATAATGACTTTAAAAGAGTTCATCTTTGAAGGCCTTCTTTCCCCCAGTCTCTGATCAGACTCAGTTATCTAAATTAAGTTGCGATCTTCTGAGGTACAAATTTATGTCCTTCAGCAGAGTGAGTAACTGTTGGGGATAATGCAGTAGACCTAAGAGAAGAATAAGACATTGGAGAGCAGAGGACAATAAGGACAGTAAGCATGGCTCTGTTCTAGCCTCACAGAACCTCATGGGAAGTCAAGGTGGGAGGATCCCCGACTATGGGATCAGAGGTCAAAGGGCTTCACTGTGAGTCTGTCAGAGTGAGTCTGTGTCAAAGTTGTTGTTTTTTTTTTGATGTTGTTTTTTGTGCTTTTTTTTTTTTTTTTTTTTTTTTTGAGTGGCCAGAAAGATACAGCTGAAAAATTGGAATGGGAGAAGTAAAAGAAAAGAAAGGTAGCGATTAATGTGAAAAGGATGGGAAGAAAAAAAAACAAAAAAACTAATACTGCTGATTTCTCCATCATGGCTTCTCTACCAGCTATAGGAGTTGAGAAAGAAGGGGAAAGAAAAGGAAACTTCTGACAGAGAAGAGTAAGAGAAGGGTGCTATTACATAAAGATTCACCGTGATGATAAAGGGAAACAAAATACTGCCTGGCAAAATGTTACATGGTAGGCCTATTATTGATTTCACTGGGATGGATCCAAGAGACCTGTTTGCAGTCGTTCAAATCCCTGGAAATAAGTCATTCAGCGGGAGCCACACAGCATTAGAAAAATTGGATTTTGAAGAGAGTATTAAAAGAAAAAGAATGAGCCAATGAGAAAGCATACTTTGAAAGCTGAGGTTAAAAACATGGATTTTTCTCTCCAGGGAGGAAACAATTGCTGTAGGAGGCATTGTGACTGTTTGCAAAGGCATGATGAGGGACTGGCAGTCTCAGTAAAAGGGGGGGCAGACTTGGAGTCTGAATTTGGGAATGAAAAACTGGAAGGCAACAATGGGAAATATTTACCAGACGCTTTCAACTTAGAAGTCCAAGATGACAGCTGTTATTAAGGGCAGTAAATATATGCTAGAGATGGGGCTTGAAGACATTCTGAGAGTTTTGTATAGACAGGAAAAAAATGTTCCTGGTGTTAAAAAACATTCTGCTGTATTTGTACAAAATTCCTTCTTTCTTTGACATTCACAGTGTCACCATTTACCCTTTTTTATCTCTGATGTGTCAACCACCCAGCCTACCCTCTATGTTCACAGAAGACTTCAGCTGTGGCTTAGGGTATTTCTATCGACCTCATGACTGGCTATCATTCTGAACAACTTCAATTCCCTACAGACACCTGCAAGGTAGACAAGTCCCTGGCCTTCTCAATTCTGGTGACTTCAGCTCCATCTCTATTTGGCCACACAGACCCATATCCATACCATGGCTTTATCATCATTAGAATTATCATCTATTCACTACTGTGAAATTTCAGTCATTCATTTACTCATTCATTTTACAAATGCCTGTTGAATACCTACCTTGTTCCAACCACTGTGTTGGTCACTATAAAAGTAGTTATAGTTAAAAGAGACGATGTCCCAAGAGGAACTCTGTTTCTTCAAGAGAAATAATCTTTCCAGGGATTAGTACCCTCATATTACCTGTAATGCCACATGTAATTAAAAAGCATGGGATTTCACATTATTAATTTTTTTCTTTTTTTGGTGGTAGTGATGGTGGTGAAATATATATGAGATAAAATTTGTCCTTTTACAGGAAGAGAGAGAGAGAGAGATGCTTTCTTTTTGTGGAGTTTATAAACTAGTGAAGGAGACAGAGAAACTAACAGGCAATTATATTTTGTAAATGCTCTGCTGGGGTATGCTGGGGACCCTGCTGAAAGACCATCTAATCTGTATGGCAATCTAATAAGTTGCCATGCAAGGCTTCCTGGTACACATGATGTCTAAACTGAGACTTTAAGAATGCGTATGAGTTAGCCAAGCAAGGGATGAACCATGTTCCAGACAGAGGAAATATTTGCAAACATTCAGTGGTTAAAAAAAAAAAAAAAAAAGGTGGCATGGCATATTTAAGGTTCTGAAAGTTGTTCACAATGGACAGATTTGGTCATTGATGGACTGTACGTGGTTGGTGAGGGAGAGAGTGCACAAGAACGATGCCCAAGTTTTGACTTGAATAATTAGGTGAGAGTTGATGTCATCTCCTGACAAGGGTAGTTCAGAAGAAAAGCAAAACTAGAGGGAAAGAGTTGAATTTATGATGTGTTGAGTCCTAACTATCAGTGTGAAATCCCCATGGAGGTGTTGAATCTTCCTCACCCTCACACCCAACCTCCACCGACTATAATCCACGACCTGCCTAAGCCCACTTATCCTCTAAGACTCAGCTTACATTGCACCATTTCTAGAAAATATTCTATGAAAACCACTGCCAATCCATGCCATCCCATATTTACCTCTATTTTATCATACTGAGCTGCAATTTCCACTTTGCTTATTTCTTTCCCTACTAGTCTATGAACTCCCTAAGTTTGTTGTTGTGTGTTTTTCAAAGCAGTAGTGTCAACAAATGTGTGATTTACTTCTTTTATCATTCATATTTAGTTTTCTTTTTTAGCCCTTGCACTATCTGGAATTTCTAAATCTATGAGACAATGCATTTCTTTCTTATTCTGTCTTCCTTCCTAACACAATAAATACTAAGTCATAGCACAACATATTAATAGCATCACTTGAAACATTGTTCTGACACAACTTTTGCCTTTCTTTTACATCCTCAAGTTTAACGGATGCTAAGTAGGTACCTATTAAAGTTTAATGAATGAATGATTACTTTCATGAATAAGCAAAGCAGAGTGAATAAATAGGTTTTAATAGGTTTTCGGGAGGGAACTGTCTTTGGGTAGGAAAAGTGAATTGTACATTTATACTTTGGAAGGATCCACTGCAACAAATAATGAGCTAAACTGCTGTCCATATGAAACAAACAGGAATTTGGGGCTTCAGGACAGACAGGAAGTAAAATAAGAGGGAGAGGAGGATACAATGTAGTGAAGGTATTTATTTTGTGCGAGAAAGGTGCCCAGTGAGGAAATCCTGAAGGTGGAGTAACTGGATATATATATATATTTTTATTTTTTTTTAATTGAACTATCTACCATATGATTTAGATTTATGATACTGATAAAGTGTACAATCTCTCTGTTTCCCAACTCTCTGTAGGTCTAGCTATTCTCAAAAGCCTTATGTGGGCAGTTTTTGTGCAAATTAATTCCTTCACTTGATCAAATTATAGCGTAAAGAGAAAGAGTAGCCATGAGAGAAATGTGTGAAAGAAGTAAACAAATAAAGAGCTAGGTGAGAACTGAAACTCAGATCCATAAGAAACCAAGAGAAGTTGAGCCCTGAAGGAGTCACCAGGACTCGGATGCCTACAAGATATAAATGAGCAGTTGAGATAATTTTATTTAGCTCTCTGGGATGGTAAACTTTGTGTGTCAACTTCACTGGATCTCAGAGGGCCCAGATGTTTCATTAACAGTATTCTGGGTGTGTCTGTGAGGATATTTCTGGATGAGGTTAACGTTTGAATTGGCAAACTGAGTAAAGCAGACTGTCTTCCCCAATGTGGGCAGGCCTCATCATCAGCCCATCAATTGAAGGCCTGAACAGAACAAATGTTGAGTAAGGGAAATTTTACTCTCTTTGGCTGACTGTCTTCAAGTTGAGACATCTATATACCCCTGTTGTTGGACTCGGACTCAGACTGAAGCTTACACCATTGGCTCTCCTGGGTCTCCAGTTTACTGACTGCAGAGCCTCGGACTTCCAGCATCCATAATTACATGAGCTAATTCCTTATTTTATATATGTATAAAATTAGGAATATGCATAATATATATAATATATACATAAATATATACATATATATATATATATATGTGTATATATATATATATATAAAGATGGTAAAGAATGAATGAATATATATGTGTTCTGTTTCTCTGGAGAACCCAGATTAACACACTTCCCCCTTTTGTAATCTCTGGACCTACAAAGGATGTACTTAAACAAATATCCTAAGATCTGGCCATAGTAAAGGAGACCAGACAGAGCACCTGAATAAACTAGAATCTCATTTTCTCAGCCTTTTTATTTTCTAAATAAATGCAGAAAAGACACAAGGGCCAGTAAGAATACAGTACGATAAAACTCCAGGAACAATTTGAGGAATGCAAAGAAAAATCTTTTTGTTCAAGGAGGGAAATAAATAAAAGGAAAAGAGGAAGAATCTAGGGATGAACAAGAGCTACCATGAAAAAATGGTAGACTATGTTGTACACCTAAAACCACTGCAATGTTGTATGTTGACTATAATTAAAAAAGTAATTTTTTTAAAAAGAAAGAAAGTGGTAGGGAGAAAATCGTTCTTGCAGAAGAAAGAAGACAAAAATACTTGCCTCAGTAGGAATAGCTTTGTCAAAAACCCAGAGAGGAAGAATGGAAGCGGGAAGAAAAGATGCAGAGCGATTACTGTAGAGAGAGAGACCAAAGCCAGTGTGAACAACTGGCTCATTATAGGTAGTACTCGAGCCCAAAGAATGTGGAATGCCTGAACCTAAGAGAAGGCAGGAAGCACAGCATGAGACAAAGAGAAGAATACTCAGAGGAATACTTGACGGAGTAAGAAAAATCACCTGAACTTGGAACAAGCACAATTCAAAATAGGAAAATGTAACTCAAGTGGCAAAGGGACTCAAGGGGCACAATGTGTTGCCTATGGGGCTCTGAGAGAAGAAACTACTCATGTAATTTTCGTGACAGAAAGAAAGTGGAACATGAAGAAGGGAATTTACTGCTCCCAAAAGACTGTATTGGAGGCTTTTTACTTGTTAACAGCATGATTTAGCCACAGTTCTTCTAGTGGCAATGGATTATAATTCAAGCTGGCTTAAGAAAGGGAAAAATGATTTTATCAGGAGAATATTGAGTTCAATGAGCTCAATGATACTGAGCTCAATGATAGCCAGAGCTCAGGAGGCATTGAAAACAGTAGATACAGAGTTACCCAGAAAACCAGCCATGCTTTCTCTTCATCCCTGCTCCTCTTCCTTTTAGCAACACAGAAGGTCATGGAAGATGAGTGATGAGTAGAGATCTGCTTTATGAGTAGAGATCTGCTCATTTCAAGGTACCCACACAGGATAACTCACAGAAAGAAAATGTGACTGGCTTTCTGCATCAGGTGTTTTGGCTAAGGGGCAGAATCAGACAATACAAAATTGTCTGCAAAGATCCCTCCCTACAAATGGGGATGATTCTCAGAGAAATGAAGATGTTATGAGCTAAGCATCACCTTAAATGTTACTACTACATTGGACAAACAGAAACATTAAAATGAGAAGGTAAAAGCATTGGAAATATTTTAAAGCATATATGAATAATACTATATAAACAAGATCAGAAGAAAGAATGCTGGAAATTAAAGTATAGGGGAAAAAGTAAGCCTGTGAAACAATTATCACATGATGAAAATAAAATCTAACTAATAGTAAAGAAGCACAATTATTTTTTCTGTTCTGCTGCTTAGTTAGCTGTGGATCGTCAACTGTAAAATGTTTCTACTTGGTGAAATGAAAGCTATAATTACAAAATAAGAGAAGACTGAGTGCTTTCTAATGTCAATTCTTATCCTCATTTTTGATTCTAGCAGCAAGACTAGCATCCGGTGGATTGGGGACTTTTGCAATGTCATCTTTGTGAGGCCATAGTGGACCCTTTGCCTCAAGACAAATTATGCTGAAAACAAAATCAGAAAATAAATGAAAATTGATGCAAGACTGAGAGACAAAGTTTGAGTTCCTTAAAAGGCTTAGAAGAGAATTATGCAAAGAGTTATTAAAAGGAATTATTAAATAGAAATTGATAGATTTCTCAATAAATACATTTTTAGAGGATGTTTACCAGAAAAATTAGGACAAGGCAAAGGGCCATGTTGGCTATCTTACAAAACCAATTACTGGCTAAATCATTGTACATGTATTTGACAAAAGAATACACCCTTGCCAAAAGAAAGAATTTTGGGAGCAGGAAATGGACAAAAGACCTATTATTCATTGGACAAGGTTATCGAAATAAATGGCAAGGGCATACACAGACGAGTCATGTTAAAAGAGATACCAAAAAATAATTTTATATCTTATGTTTCATTATTTTCCAATAAGAATTTAAAGTGATTTATAAAATTCATGAGCCAAAGTAAGATAAAATAGATTGTAAATAAGTGGGTAACCACAAAGACATGAAGGCACATAAGCTGAATCCAAGAACGAGGTTAATTACAAATAAGAATGAGGTTAAATTTTGTAATTATGCATTTTCCATAAATGGGGCACAAATTTATTTCTATGATTCTTTTAATCAGCAAAGAAAAATAAGGAAACCTGATCAATTCATGATGTTTACAGGATATAAATAGAACAACTTTCCAAGAGACGCTCAGCCATTCCCAGTTGAGTGTAATTGCATTTTATGAGAATGTAAAACAAAAAACTAGTAATAAATTCCCACTTTTTGCAAAAAATTTAAAATAATGTGTTTCCCAACATTTTTGTCTTAGTCCATAAAAAAGAAAAATTCATAGCTTCATAATTGTTGTACCAAGTGAATTATGAACTGTGTTCATGCTGTTACCTCCCAGCAGTACCAATTTAGGTTGCAAACAGAATATCCATGATCCACTGTCACGTTCAATCTTGAGTTATGAGTATATTAAAACATGCACAGGTACACCTGAAACTAACTAACTAAATAAATAAATGCAAATATGCATAGGACCCAGGGAACATATGATTGTCTCTGTCCCCTACTGAAGCTTCCCTGTACTAAAATGAGTCAGGAATTTCTATCTGGGGTTCACATATATGAAGACACAGGGTAATAAAATAGACACTACGCTCAATAGCATCCTTTCCAGCACACATGAAATTGCATCATGTAGATTCTTTCTTAATGGCTCCCCATATACAATTATGTGCTGATTCCCTCATTCCAAAGTTTAGATTCTAACAGGGACCAATGCAAAAAATCCAGAATTGAAGCACTCTGTATCTGTAACTGAATCCAGGGATAGAAATAATATTATCTATCATGTATTTGTCAAGCATTTACTATATGCCAGACTCTGAGCTAAGTCATAAAGACGCAATAATGAACAATTCAAACATTTTTCCAGTCTCATAAGATTTATATTCTAGTATGACAGATAAAAGCAGGAGAATTGAAAAGCAAATGACAAACAAATACTAATAAGAACTGGGAAGGAACACAAAGCTCATCCTAAAATATAAGAGGGTAACTTGTTGTTGATGGTTAGGGAAGGCCTCTCTTAGGAAGTGATATTTAAATTACAGGAAGATGGAAAGGAGGGAACAACGTAGGTAAATCTTGGAAGCAGAATTGTTTGTAGAACTGAAAGAAGACTAATGCCAAGTGAGCAAAGGGAGCAGAGAATGGGATAAAATTGTAGAGAGATAATATCTACAACCAGGTAAAATCTGAATACAGCTACCAAATTCATAACTTTGCTTTTGAATAGTTGATCTGTGCCCTTCTCCAAATCAGGGGGTCCTCACAGGTTGACAGAATGCAGAGGCCTAGACCAGGGTAAGAAGAGCCGGAAGAAGAAACAGCCAAAACAGCAAACAAAAATTAAAGAATGGAGAGAGGACAGAAATAAAAGTAAAATAATGTAACTTTAAATAAATAGAGTATCTGAGAAACGGCAGATAACATTTCAAGACTAAATGGTATGCACAATTGTTTAACTACAATTTTGCTCATATAGTGCTCAATACTGTCATTAATGTCTCTATAATAAATTTGTTCTATTATTAGGAAAGAGGCATGGCATCAATACTCAACATGCGATACACAATATTTGGTTTTCTTATGTACTTGATAGTGTAGAAGAAATGCTAAGTATGTCATATGTAAACATCTCTTTTAATGCTCTGAGAATCTCCATAAAAAGTAAAATACAATGCATAAAAATATCATGATCAAATGGAAAGAAAGATAAAAATTAAGATGATAAGGGGACACGTTTTGCCATGACACACTACTCCTCACCCCCAACCAAACCCTCTCAGGAACATGAAAGAAGAACAGAGCCAACCCTATCTAATACCCAGGAATGTATGCAAAATTCTGAAATAGAAACCCCTTAGCTAGTTAAGTATTAGATTAAAATCTTCCTAAGCTGTGCAAACTATTGTTCAGTGTATGGCATACTCTTTCCGTCTGTTTTTTTTTTTTCTTTTTTTAAAGACAATGAAATAATCAAGTTAATAAATTATATTAAAAGAACTTATCTATTCATTGAGATAAAAAAGGCTCATTAGTTTAAAAACACCGGAAAACAATGCAATTGATCTTTCTTTATTGGTGATGCCAAAAGAAGTTAGCATGAGCTCTGAAGTCCTGTGCCAAAGAGAACTCTGAATTGATTGGAAAGGAAATAACACACAGACCTAAGGCTTATGCAGAATGTTCTATCATTCCTTTATGGAACATAAAATACTCTGTTTTCAATGAAAGCTGCATGTGGAAACCTCTGAAAAGTAAAATAAAGAGGAGAGCTGAGAAATTGGCTGGTGACTACGCAACCACTCATACTAACCTGAAATCTCTTAAATGGATAAGAAATTATTATTAAGGAATAACATTAAAAATCCTGCAGAAGCCTGATATTAATCATAAGAAAGATGAATAGGCCAGGTAGCAGAGAACTTACAAACCTCGCTTTTTTCCTGCTCTTTGCCGAGTCTCCACAAGGTTGAATGACTGGGAATAATCAGGCATTTATATAATGTACTTCTTGTTGCCCCAAATTATTGCTTTAAAATCTACCTTTAATATCACCTCCTTGATGAAAATCAGTCAGGCCAATATGCTGAACCTATTGGTGGTTTTGCAAATCATAGAAAAATCTCAGGACCTGACAAGATTTCTAGATAAGGTAGAATCTGAATCCACCTCTTTTCTTTTCTAAATGTATAGATTGCCATGGTGTGGGGAGAGATCGAATTGGTGAAAGAATTGAGAAGGGTGAGTGGTCAGTATATTGTAATGTGCTGACTTAGAGATAAGCATTTACCCACCCCTTCTACATAGGAGAAAATCAGTCAATGAGATCTCATAAGAATCTTTCATTTCATTCACCACAGAACTCCAAATGGCCATACCTCCTAAAACAGGAGCAATAGAGACTACTAACTAAAGTCACTCATGTTTCTGTAGCTTCATTTAACCTCCAGTACCTGGATCAAGACTCTGCAGAAAGGAAGTTAACAGGTGTACATTGAACAAAATTGATGGCCAAATTGCAAAATTCAGAGAAGACACCTTTGGTTACTTCAAATGAATGACTTGGGGCTCTTTGAATATGCATACTTACTTCTACATCTCCCCCATTTTTCTACATAGACATACTTCAAATGGAGTTATCACAGGCCTAGACTTGAACCTGATAACACAGGTCACTTTAATGAGAGGAGATGCACATGGGAAACCCAGGCCAGGCCTGTGTCCTCAACTTTACAATCAGCTGAGAATACTTATGGCCTTGAAAGTTTTTAATATCCCTTTACAGACCTTTAGGGGAATACTATTTATTATAAATTCCTTGTATTGTTAGAATCCCAATTCAGAAAATAGGTGTATGTGGTGCTGAGATACCATTGGATTCTTTGAAATAACAGACTTCTGCTATGCATTAAAAATAGCATTCCACATTTTAATGACAACTCTGAAAAATGATCTACATAATGTAACAGATAATTACTGCCCCAGTGGTTATACTTCTATAGGTAAGTTTGATGTTTGCTTGTCAAACATCACATATCAAGTACACACAAAGAAAAAACCATGGGATTAACCACATTTGTGCAATTACTCAAGTTTTGATGACATTTGAAGGGTGCTAATACGCCCATGTCACAACTTTTGAAGCTATAGCAATTTAGTGTACATCAAGCCTCAGGGATATTTTATTCTTAGATATACCCATTGACATGGAGATTAGAAGGTGTGTTTGTTTTGTTTATATTTTGTCACAAATATCAGTCCTTCATTGAACAATAAAATACAAAACTCTTTAAAATGATTCCATGAAATTAAGAACTAGGACCCTGAAAACTTGCACTACTGGAGGAAGAGTAGTATCCATTCCACATTTCTTGGTGGAATGGATATGGATACTGGATGGGCCCAAATGTTGGAAATTTACCATGGAGTGTCATGTGATGCATGTATTGTAACAGAAGGCTCAGCCTTGCCCCTGGGAGAACTGCCTTGTTTAGAGCCTAGGGTCCAGCAGTGTTACCATAGGCAGAAAGAATGGGCTGCTGGGAGAGAGGAGGGGGGAAAGGAAGGCGTATGTGAGAGGAGACAAAGGAAGGAGGAGATGAGATCATTCTTACGAAAAGGTGCAACTACCCGACCAGTCAGAATTAGAGTTTGGCCGAGAACAGACCCAGGATGCCATCTTGCCTGTCAAGGTAAATTTTAGTTAATTATAATGGATTCTAATATTATTAGCATCATAGGCAGGGAAAATTCTCTACCTCCTCCGTTGCCATGCCAGTTCTAACAAGGGCTAAATAAGGACAAGGGAATCCCACCTCCCTACAGGAAGGCGTGGCCAGTGAGGACTCACCTGGGAAAACCTATAATGCCACCCCTAAATCTTGACTATTTCACACCCTCATTCTAATAAAATCCTCAGACTCTTTGTTCTTCAGGACAGTTGCTCTCCTCCTGGACTGCCCACTCCCACTCTTATGGGAGTGTATGCTCTTCCTTTCTTTGAATAAATCCACTGCTTGCTTGGCTTATTCAGTGTGTCCTTGATTCTTTCCTGTGATGACACCAAGAACCCGTTTTTCAGCAACAGTAGGATGACTCCCCAGAGTTACTCACTTTCACTCTAATTCACTCTAAATCACTCACATTCTCTGTAAGTAGAAACTGAATTTTTAAGGACAATGAAGTGGACCCCAAGCTGTACTAGATTCCTTCAAAAGTATTTTCCCTTTGTTCTAGATTCATTTCCTCTTGTCAGGCCTTGGGTACCTGGTTTTGACCAAAGAAGATTGGAAAATGGTGTCCGGAACTCTGTGGCATTTCTCTACCAGGGGAATCAGCTTAGACTGTGAGGAACCAGCCAATCCCCCACACCAGAATACTTCTGCTCTCTTTTCCTGGTAAACAGTCACTTTGTTTCAAGGATAAATGGGCTTACGAAGGAAAGCAGTATTGACCAAAGTTCTCAGTGTGAAAAGCAGTGGGGGGGGAAGAATGAGGAAGATTCCTGAAATTTTCCGTCCAACCCATGATCTATGGAGCAGCCGACCCAACAGAGTCGAAGATGATGTTTTGTATGTGTTTAGCTTCACTGTGCCTGGTGTTGATAGCTTGTAGCTGCTTTGCCCCATGAGCTGTACCCTACCAAATTATTAGGCAGAATTTAGCCTGATATTTCTTAAATGGGTTTTTCTACTAGCCTGCAGCTAAATGTAAATAAATGTAATAGGATGCATTTATTTATGAAATATGAAAATGCCAAAGAAACTAGTGTTAAAATGACTTCCCAGGGATTTAGATTAATTTGCATCTGCTCATCCTGTGCCTGCTACACATTGAGAATATCTGTGTATTATCTATGGCAAAAAAAAAAGGGCAAAACACCAAAACACTAAATATTATATTAACGTGATATATGTAGTACCTTTCTGAAGTCTCATGAGAAATTTTGTCACTTTTTCAATCACTACCTCTAAATAATCAAATTATTATTAATTTTTTTCTAATTATCTTATATAACATGTTAAGAGCTTATGGTTGTGAACCATATCTTTTGACTTCAATAACATGCTATCAATAAATTAAAAAGCACTGTGAAAACAAATTATTCAAGTTAGATTCCCTTGCCAAAATATATATTGACATAAATATACTGACATTAACTTGGCATTTAAATTGATTTCTGTGCTCTTTTCTTGAGATGATATCTTGCTTTTACCTCTGTACTCAAGTGTCTTTTCCCCAAAGCACATGACTTAATTATACATTGGCATTGTTGATGGAAAAGGGAAAGATAGCAAGTAAATTGCTATGTAATCACAGCCTAGCAGCTCTTAAAATGGTAGTGGATTGAGGAAAATTAATAGCAATTTCACAAATGCAATAGAGGGCATAGGAAATACCCTGCTAATACTCATATCCAAAGGCTTTCTTTTTCTAGGCAACATTTGAGTAGAAGAGGGAAATATTCTCTTAGACTCCATTGAGTATTCAATCCTGAATCCAACTGAGGATTTAATGAAAATTTCAAAGAAGAGTTTAATAAAGAAGGGATCTACCTAAGGACATGCTGTTCATTCATTCAGAGAATATTTATGTAGCACTTAATTATACCCAACTATTTCATGAAAGTCCAAGAAGCAACTTTTAGTAAAATCTAGAACCCATAATGGAATCTATTTCTATGGTCAGTCTATTTTCTCAGAGGAGAGAGAGCATACTCTCAAAGTGTCAAGCAAAATTGAGAGGCAGCATGCCAACAAAGGCAAAATAACTTGGGGATTAATATTATAGGCATAGAGCTAGACAGCCTGAGTTCAAATCATTACTCTACCACCCAACAACTGAGTAACCTTGGGCAATTTACAAAAACTTTCTGAGCTTCAATTTTCTCATTTGTTTGATAATAAAAGTATTCTTATGGTTCTTGAGCATGACAAATGACAACATACATTCTAAATTTTGTTAGCTTTTATTACTCGAAATGCTTAATTGTAGCCCACTGGATTCTGAGCCAATGAAGCTGAGCCTCTGAAACTGTCTCATTTTCATGGTGGACCTGTGTGTAGAGACAATTCAGACAGACTCATTAATGTGTGTCATATGCATCCTTCAGATTCTGGCTTTAAACCCCTCTGGTGAATGGGGGAACAAGGCTGAAGCCACCTATTAACCTCAGTAATTTCATATGACAAAGTAAAGGCTTGAACTGATGGGTAAGTGTAGAAAATGATGAGGTGCTCTATTATTTCAGCCCCTGAGCAGTCTTCTGCACAAACTCAGTTTTTGATCTCCAAAGCTTTCTGATTTTAAAAGATGTTAGAGCTAACACACATAAACTGTATCAAAATATTGAAACCTTGTCTTTACAAAATAGTTTTACATAAAGTTCAAAACCATTTCTATAAAAACTAGATAGAATACACTAGGATATGTGCAGGAGACATTACAAAGAATAGAGAGCTTCAAGGTCTATCTGACCATTTTATTTTTCAACCATCTGAAATATAGCATGTGGCAGGCTGACCATGGTGGTGGTATTTGTCATGAAGAAGACAGAAATGACTGACATAGACATAGACTATTTCCACACACAAAAAAGTGAAGATTTAACAACTACCTAGGCCATTTTATTCAATAAATTCTTCTTAAACTCCTGCTCTGTAGAAAATGCTGGGCTGAATTAAAATAATATACATAACCATCCCTGCCCTATAGGTCAAGTAGATAAATGTAACATGTACAAATCATATGCAGTTCAAGGTATGTGGTTTATGTACAATAATCAGCATAAATTAAGTAGACCAGAAATGCAAACAAGGAAAATATTTTGCTGAGATGCTCTTATAAAGCACAGATATGAACATAGCATTAAATGAGCTGCAAAGGATGAATAGAGTTTTTCACAGAACATTGTAAGCTTTCAAATAGCACTTGTTAAAATAATTATTCATTCACTACTTTTTATCAGCCAAAATATAGGGTGGCCATTCGAAGTAGAGCTACCTGTATGAGTCAAGGTTTATAAGAAATTTTATCCATCCTTCAATACCCAACACCAATGCAGTCTCTTTTGCAAAGATTTCTCTGATTCCTCTAACGTTATTTATAACTGATTTCTTTTGTTTCTGTGGTCTACTTGGTATGATAGAAATGGCCATGCTCCATCATTCAGTAAATCATAAGCTCCTTAAGAGCAATGTTCTCATCCTATTCATCTTCGTCCATAAACACTCCCTTGACACCAGCAATTATATGTTTAAAAATTGAATAAACCCAGGAACCAAACTTCAGAGTGGTGAATGTTCTAAAGATAACCCAAGCCTGCCACACTTTGTGGTATGTGGTAGCTTGTTTCAGAAGAGTACAAAATTGAATTGGAGCCCACTACAAGTGCAGCGTAGAGAATCAAGTTGTTTCTTCTCAAGCTTTCTACTAAGAGATGAAATCTCTGAATTAAGTCATATCATTTGAACTAGTTGATCCTGAATTATTTTTATGACTCTTGGCTCCATTTGTACAAAGAAGAGAGAGGAACTGAAAAAGATCCAATAGGTTGTATCAGCATAAAAAGTCAATTTTGAGTACCCTTTTCTTCCCCTTCAATGGCAGATTTTTATTTTTCCCTGAATTGCTCAAATGACAAGGTTGTTTTATTTTACTTTTCCTGTTGCTATACAACCTAAGTGTTAGGTGAAGCTAAATTTTTGCTACATATACAAACAACGCCCCTTGAATCTCAAGATTCAAAAACATATCTCAGAAAGAAATGAAGTGAAAATTATTGGTAACTGTAGGTCAGATAGACCAAGAATCTGAATTATTCAAGCCCAAAATATTATGTTTCCATCATACAATGTGAAAAGAGCAACAAGAATTTGAGCAAGCAGGGATGTTGCTTCTATACTGCCATTTTCCACAATCTGTAGGACCTGTGATAAGTCATTTAGTTATTTATTCACTCAGTTTATCCATTTATAAAATCTATTTCCTTTCCAATGCTGAGATTTTATGATTCTGAAGGTGAAATATCTTCTTTGCAACTGTTGAAATCAGAGCTATAGCACTGGGCTTACACCATTATCTTCCAGCCCTTTATAGCAATTCCTATTTTTAATATCTCCTATCTGAAGCTTTATTTTGTAAGTATAGTATGCTTCACTATTCAGCCTTTTCCTCTGGAAGATTTTAGAAACCAATCAGCAGTTTGTTTGTTTGTTTTCTTTATTTTGTAAAAACTTTTTTGGAATTTTAGTGAAGAAAACAGGAAACAGTTTTATGTAGCTAATAGCAGAGATAGATCTGCGTAGGCAGCAGAAAGAAAAAAAAAGATTAAATAGGTCAAATTCGTTTCACCTTGGTTTACCTTTCTCCAGTTTACCTTTCTCCTGTAAGTGCACATTTGTGCAGATGCTACTCTCAAGATATTTCTTCTAGTCTGCATTATTTTTCACTTAACCCGTTAGTAGACCAGGGGTCTACATCATCTCAAATGTCTTTCAGGACGAGGAAGGTAACATAATTGGGTTGAGTGCAACACGAGTGAAGGGAGTGGTGAGGTGAAGCACAGAGTATGTGCCATATCAAAAGACACTTAAGTCAATTTAAAATAAAAACAAAAGCAAAACAAACATGTGCCACCTAAATAATACACTTCTTCCTGTCCAACTTGGCCAGAGTTTGCAATCCTTGTTATAAACTCTTGAAAATCAGGAACTATCTTACTCACCTTACTAGCTCCAGCATTGTGTAAGAGAGTGTCTTACCTATAGTAAGTACTCAATAAGTTGAATTGAGTTAATCACAGAGTAACAGCCTTTGGAATTTAGGTATGCTGACTCCTGGTGGTGGGGAAAAGGGATTGCTTATGACTGTAGGGTAGAAGCCACAAAACTTCCCTGGAGCCAACATTTGCCAAATGCTTATGTGCTTCACATGGGATCTTCCTTCAGAATTATCACAAAAGCTCCAAGAATTAAGTACCATCATGACCACATTTAAAGTTGATGAAACCAGGTCTTCAGTTAAGAAATAGTCCAAGGTCATAAGAAGGGGGACTGAGATTTATATGGAATTCTGTCTGAGCCCTGAGATTTAGGCATAAGGGTGGGAAATCTTTAGCCTTCTTTTCTATGTCACTGTTTTGTATTACAACAAAAAGATGTTTATTAAACAACTTTAACTTAGATTATTAGAACTTCCATGGAATATTCCAAACAGATGTGTTTCTTATTCTCCTTTTAGGTAAAGCTTTCTGGTTTTTATAATTGTCTACTCTAACTCTGACAACTCTCTCTTATAGCTTAACAGGGTGTCAAAAGTCCCCTGAAAAGTCTTCCTGAAGCTTATTCCATGCCATGGTTGAAAGTAGAGGGAGGAAAAATAATAATTCAGTCATGAGAAAGAAGGGACTCCTGCCATTTGTGACAACACGAATGAGCTTTGAGGACCTTATGCTAGAAATAAGCCAGACAAAGACAATGCTGCATGGTATCACTTACATGTGGAATCTTTAAAAAGAATAAGGAGAAAGAGAAGGAGAAGAGGAAGAACCCCCTCAAATGAAACCACAGAGTTTTTTCCCAGATATCCCAAAGGAAAGCAGCATAACATCATGGGCGTGAATACAGACTGTTGAGTCAGGCCAATCCGAGGCTGAACTCTAATTCTCATTAGTTTCTAACTATATGACCTTGGGAAATTCAGTTTTCCCATCTGTAATATGAGATGATGCTATCTGTCTCATGGAAGTATCGTAAAAATTAAATAAACTTAGATCATGCTAGTAAAGCTCTCAACAGAATCCCTGGTCCATGGTCTGTGTTTAAAGAATTAATGCCATTTTTAAAATAGCAAGAAGAAACTTAAAAATAAGCAAAAACAACATTCCATTCTGTTGGGGTATAACAGAATACAACACTTTTGAGTGTTTTGAGTTTTGACGAAAATAAATTAGGTTTTTATGTGCTATGTCCT
This sequence comes from Rhinolophus sinicus, assembly GCF_036562045.2. Classification (NCBI taxonomy): domain Eukaryota; kingdom Metazoa; phylum Chordata; class Mammalia; order Chiroptera; family Rhinolophidae; genus Rhinolophus; species Rhinolophus sinicus. The sequence continues at coordinate 30,995,363 of NC_133757.1, forward strand.
GGCCAGGAAAGTACAAAACCTCTGACTAGCGTGACTTAGCTGGTCATGATCCTGGGAGGTCAGAAAGCAGTGCAAACATCTCTTGACTGTTCCCTGCAGCATCCTTCATCTCCTGGTATAAACATCTATCTCTCCTCTCCCTTAGATCCTCCTCCTCCCTTCCTGCAACTGCTCCCAAAAAGGAAACAAGCATTTCCTCATTCACTAGTCTGCCCCCAAATCTGCATAGTCAATCCCATTTGTCCAAGTCTTCTTCTTCTTCAGTGTGGAGCAAAGACAAAGATAGATCTCTTTCTTGCTAAAACTGATCACCTCCTACTGCATAATATCCTGGCTATAGTGCACGTAAAAGGCCTTTTGCCCACCGTGACACAGAAGCTCGTTTTGCCACAACTGTATTTAGGAAGCATGGCTCTTCTCTGGTTCCCCCAGGCTTCTTACAGGATCTTTCTCTCCATTGGCCCCATAAACAATTTGATTCTAGATCAGTTTTCTGGGAGGCAGCAGGGAAAGGTGGTTAAGTGTACAATTCTAGATACAAAGAGACATGGATTTAGGTCTTGTCCTGTACCTCAAATCTTCTCAGCTGTAAAACATTCATGGCTGTAGCCAGTACACATGAAACCATTGTGAATTAGGAAAAGACCCTCAAATCTCCTGGTAGACACCGAGTTCAGGGAGTGAAGAACAAGCTGAATTTCAGGCCCCAATTACCCCCTTGCCCAACTGTATGCAGCCACCTTATAAGCAATATAATGTTTACTTCATGGGATGTTTTAAAAATGAAATAAGATAATAGATATAAGGTACGTAGCTTAGTGCCTGGCACATGGTAAGCACTCAACATGTAGTTATTTATTTTGTTATTTCTATCCAACAGACACAACATTGCCAAGGCCCTATTGTCTAATATTGTTTCTCCATTTCATCAACCAATAAATATTGAAAACTTTTATATAACTGGAATGTTTTATTGATCAACTCATCTGAAAAAGTCATTGAAAATATCTCAAATATTATGAAGTGATACTGGAAATATTCTTAAAAGAACTTCATTAGTATTTCCCCAAATTAAATGGTAGTGAAGAATGGATAAGGAATATTTTTTTTCCATCACTTTCTGGACAGTACCAAATAACTTAACATTCTCAAAAGATCATCTAGAGATCATTCAATGTCTTCTTGAAACAAAAATTTTTTGAAGAAAAGTTTTTTATATAAGCTGAATATTGGACGATGTTGAGAAATTACTATAGTTTGTTAGGTATGATAGATTAACAATATTGTGGCTGTGCAGGAAAATATTATGTTTGGAGATGCATACTGAAAAATTTAAGAATGAAGTATTATGATATCATTTACTTAAAAATAATTCAGCAATAATGAATTTCATATCAATAAAATTTTACATAAAAATCATTCAGCTGAAAAATGAAGTAAATATTTTTAAAACGTTAATTTTTATAGACTGTAGGAGATAACTCTTTGCATTTTTATTGTGGTATTCTTTTCTACATTCTGTGTTTGAAATTATTCATTAAACAGGAAAAACATAGTAAGATAAAAAACCAAGTGCCTGCCAAAAAGAAAAAAAAAAAAATTTAAAAGAAATCAGTTCTTAGTATCCAACTCTATCTCAGAAAGTGTTTCAATAACATTAGGTCTGCTTGACTATGCGCACAGAGAAATCAAAATTCTCTATCAATCAAAAAAAGAATGCTCTCAGTGTTGATTCCCCATAAGCAACCAGACTAAACAAGAGTGACCAGATTGCTTCTACTATTATTTGATTATTATTGACTCCATTCTGAAAATAAGAGGGACTTACTCTCCAGCATGTATTTTTTTAAGAATCAATTTAACATAATATTCCACTACCTATTTTTAGCTTAAGTTTAATTTTATTAGTAATATTGCTCCATTCTACTTACTTTCATGGTTATTTTTAATTTATGGCAAGTGACTCTTATTTTCCATTCACAGTCATTTCCTTTTCAAACAAATTTATTTAAAGAAAAAAGTGAGTTGATTTAAAGAAAACTGTTGGCACAATTATGAAGGTGATAATTGTATGGCTGAAGTTTGGAAAATACCGAGCTAAAGAAAAGAAAACAATTAAAATTAATTTTAATAAGTTTTGTTCCATAAAGCATTAGTACCAAGATATGCTCCCAGAAAAGAAAAAAAGTGTTTTGCAATAAAATGAGTTTGGGAAATGCGGTATATTGCATCACCCTCTAAGAGTTTCACATGGCAAATTAGCATATTAAAAGTTTGGAGAAGATCTGCAATAAAGAAACACTTTATTTTAAGTCAGCAATTCCCAAATTTATTTGACCAGAAAGCTTTTTTTTTTTTTTTTTTTTGCTAAATAAAGCTATTAACATTGAATTGATATCCATTTTAGGAAACACCGATGGTAAGGGATTTTATGTTTAGAGAAGAAGGGCTTGTCAGGATTGATGGCAATAGATATCAACTGGGGTCTGTCTTTCACTCTCTTCCTTGGTCCTTTCAGAGGACCAGAGGGCAGATAAGAAGACAAAACACCAGGGGTAGGGTTGATATGAAAGACAGAAAACCCAAATAAGAGATGAGATGTTGACTAGCTCAGCAGCAGGTCATATCCCATAACAGAAATAAGTCAGCAGAAATCTCAGTGGTAGTCAGCTCTGCATAAGCAGAGTTGGGGTGGTGAGGATGTTTTCAAGGCTGAGTTAAGGGGAAATTAAGGTGCTTCTCTAAGTTACAAAGGTAGCTTGGTAGAATTCAAGTCTGAGTTTTAGGAGTCTTGTTTACTTTCAAAATGTGTTCTAGACATTAGCCTTCAGACATGGATTACTGTTTTGTTTTCTGACATCTGCTTACTTTTTGCTGTGTATGCAAAAATCAACTAGGTGATGACAACTAGTGGCAAAATGTGACAGAGTGCTTAATGAAATTAAAAAAGAATTTTTAAAAATCATTTTTTAAATTATTTTTAAATTATTTAAAATTTTTTGTTTTGTTTAAAGTTTTTAAAATCTGCCTGTTTAATAAAGATGCTTTTAGTATCAAGAAGTTCAAAATTTAGATAGAAATATATTAATGAAATGAAGAAGAAAAAGACTATCTTAAATAATCGGAATAGGTTCGTTTTGTAAGCCCAGGACGCAAAATGCAAAGGAAAATATGGAAAAGAGTTTTTCACCTACTAAATATAGTAGCATTGGACCAGGGATACTGAACCTTTTTGGGATGAACAAATAGTACTCGACTATGAAGGACTTGATGGATTTCCAAAGTAAAGAAAGGGAACCACTGAGGAGGCAAACATTGTGTTATAGCCCCAAATCCATCAACGTGCCTAACACACAGTAAGCATGTTATAAATGTCAGCCATTAATTTCTTCACAAAAACTATTTTGTCCATTTTTTTCCTGATATTTCTCAGTGGGATATGCTTGGGGAAGCTTATATTTTTTCTATTATGTTGGAAGGAAAAAGGAAATAATATGACTTGAGAAATTCAAGCTGATTCATTGCAGTAGATAACAGGTGAAGAATTGGGGGAAGAAGCCAATATTTTCCCAAAACACGTAAATTAAAGAAATCTGAAAAAGAAAAAGTTTCTAAGTTTCCCTTGTTTTTCTAAATATCAATGTGCTGATTATGAATTACTAACAATGTGAGAACCCACTATGTCAATCATTTCCAGATAGTGCATGGAATTATCTTACCCCATAAAATGCATGATGCCTACTTACCCCATAAAATCCTATAATCTTCCCATAGCCAACCGGACTTGTCTTCTCCTGGAGTGGGTGGGTATGAAGACTGGGATGCCTAGAGTAAGCTTGGACCACAGTGGCATGGCATATGACGTGGTTACAACATGATTGGGCTTCAGGACCCACATCCATTGTATCATGCATTTTCAACTTCACTTGAAGAAAAAGAGAAAACAAATATGATTCAAGTGAAGTCAAACAATCTTACAGATACATCTTTTGGAATGCTCTAATCTATAAGCCAAGGTCTCTTTCTCATCTTTTAAAGTTGTTCACCCTACATGTTCTCCACCCAGTTTCTTTCATCTGCAAAATGAAAGCGGTGGATGAGTGATACACCTCAGGCTATTCCAGGTTTTTAATTCTATACAAGTTTCTGTAGTTTCATTTATTTTATGTAGGCCTCTCAAGTTCAGATAGAGCCTCTTCTTTAATGTCACTGTCTTCTGTAATCACCACCAGCAAAATGACTTCATCATACTTGCTTTACATAACGGTAGGTGAGGAGGTGGTTTATGTGCAGCTGAGTGAACACTGAATCCCAAATGCAGTTACTCAGACATGGCATTTCGGTGCCTCATTCTTAGATCCCACAACCACTAGAGACCAGAGATGAGAATATCTGGGCACAGAGCTTCTCTGTAAGACAAGAAATAATCTACTCAATTCCCCTATTCTATCTAGACATTAACTAGTGAGTTAAGTGACGTCAGACACACACTTAACTTAGCTGGTCGTCAGTGTGCTCTTAGGTGAATATTGGACTGTATATTCTTTTTGGCACCTTTGGGCTTCAACAATCTGTGATTCTAAGTTGACTTCATCATTTGTGGACTCTTTTACTCTAGCTCCATGGGATATGGTAATACTTCTAAGGGCTTGCCTGTTAGGCGAGAGCATGAGTCCTCAGAACCCAGGGAAGAAGTAATACTTTTGTGAACCTTGAGACAAAGATTTCAAGCAAGCGTATCACAGGCTGACTGTGGGTAGAGAAAATTCTTCCTTACTCCAGTGGAATTGAGCTGAGATCATGAGAACATCTTCAGCAAGCCCATCTCTCCAAAAGCATCGAATCACATCATTCTGGTTAGGAAAACAAGGTTTTCTGTTTTGTCTTCATTTCCGAACTTAGCTGCCTATGTCTAAATAGTGTAGGAACAAATACGAATTAAAAGTAATGGGCTTAATTCTCCCTGCTGAAAATAAGAAAAGAGACTTCTCCCCAGAACTCCCTTTACCTAGAGCATTTCCTTTAGAAAACATGTCATCTTAAGTTCTTTCTCTATCTCTTTGAAAAGTATGTAAATCTTTTTAGAAACTAAATAAGCCTGGCCACAGCATGACCCAGGACGCTAAGCATCTGCCAGATGATTAAGACTGGTCACGCCCCAGGAAAAGTCTGCTGCACACCCTATGCTTTTAAAACAGGAAAGATCAAATAACTTACTCAAAGTGCCTAGAACAGGGCTTGACATGTGCTAGCTATTATTTTTCGTCATCTTTGAAGCCAGCAGTTCTCTCCCTGTTCTACTCAGTCTTTGGGCTCTGAGAGGCCTGTTAGAAAATCCAGTTTGTGGCTCTGCACAGCTGAGGGCCAGACGCTAAACTGCAATGACCTCCCCCAAGGCTAAATCACCCCAATGAAGCCAAAGAAACAGCTCGTTCCTCACCATGACTTGTTTGGCTATAGCCTTAACTCTAATATACTGAAATTAAGAAAAATAGACTTAAGACCCAGTTGATCTAATCAATCAGACTGTACTTAGAAATCTGTATTTTTTCATATTTAATGAAATCATGGAAAAACTTCAAGTCTTTTATTAGGACTGAGACACTGAAAAAGTCTTTTCTGTAAGGTGACATAGCAACAATTTTCAGCAACAATATTCTGGTTTCTTTCAAAGCCCCTCTGTCAGTCAGTATTAACTTGTCCTCTTTCCAGGGAAATCCCAGTGGAGTGATCATTACCTTGATCACAACTTTTTTTTTTTTTTGCAAGAAGAAATTCTTTTTTTTTTTTTTTTTTAAGATTTTATCGGGGAAGGGGAACAGGACTTTATTGGGGATCAGTGTGTACTATCCTGGACTTTTTTCCAAGTCAAGTTGTTGTCCTTTCGATCTTAGTTTTGGAGGGCGCAGCTCAGCTCCAGGTCCAGTTGCTGTTACTAGTTGCAGGGGGCACAGCCCACCATCCCTTGCAGGAGTCGAGGAATCCAACTGGCAACCTTGTAGTTGGGAGGATGCGCTCCAACCAACTGAGCCATTCAGGAGCTCAGTGGCAGCTCAGCTCAAGGTGCCATGTTCAATTTTAGTTGCAGGGGGCGCTGCCCGCCATCCCTTGCAGGAGTCAAGGAATCGAAGTGGCAACCTTGTGGTTGAGAGCCCACTGGCCCATGTGGGAATCGAACCGGCAGCCTTTGGAGTTAGGAGCATGGAGCTCTAACCGCCTGAGCCACCGGGCCCGTGACCATAACTTTTAATGTCTAACCAGAGCACTTGAGTGTAAGGAGAGCTATAAGTAATTATGCCCAGACAGCAAGCATGAGTTCTTACTGTTCTTGGCAAAGCAGACATATGAATAGCCTATCCTCTAAGAAGTTTTCCTGAGCTAGCCCCCCAGTTTGGGACACTCCCTCTCCCCCATCCCTTGGTCAGTTCCCATTTTCCAGTTCAGTAGAGGAGGTCGATTTTGTGAGATAAGACTATAATAGGCAATTCCATATCAGAGAATCATTTTCCATTTCCATGGTTACAACATAATGAACATACTAATTTATAATTTACTACTGCCTGTTCCAAAGATTAAAGGTGGTTATGGCCACTTAAAATTGAACAAGATTGCATAAATTGCAAGTAAGAAAACATAATAACTAATATTTATAGAATGGTGACTCTGGGGCAGGCACAGAGCCAGACACTTTATATACATTATCTCAATTAAGCCTTGTAGCAGTATTTTCCAGATGAGGAAAGCAGAGCATAAAGAAATTAAACCTCTTGCCCAAGGTTACATGCTTGTAAATGTCAGAACCTGGATGTGTGTTATTATAGGGAAAGTGATGTGTTCTTCAATGAAAAGTTTTGGTGTTTTTTTTTTGGTTATCTTTATGGTCTGTGTCATTTTTATCCATATATGAAACTAGATGTACTCTTATTTATAAATAAATCCCTTTATTTCTTGAGATGAGAAGACATTGATTGAATTGAGCAATAAATCAGCACAAGGGTCTATGGGATTTCTGTACTTAAAGGATTGTTAATGATCTTTCGTAGTTCTTATATGATCGATGATGAGATGTCTCAAAATGCTTTGGAAAGAAATAAATTCCATTAAAAATTTTTTTTAATTGTATAAGCTGTCTTTAAGTTCTCGAAAACCCTCAAATTACTTTCCTAAGGTTAAGAGCAACTCAGAAGTATATATACTCCATTTCAAGAGTTTATATAACATAAATCATATTCTTCCTTTCTGTTTTTTGAAAGTCAGTAATTTTATTGATATTCGTAATCTCAAAAAACGATGAACTCGCAGATTGTGTGTTTTTCCCTGTGACACAACCTAATTCATCCACAATACTGAAGAAATCATTAACCTAAAGTCGAAACGATGAAATGGGAAATGGGAAAGGTTAAAAGCATAAATAAACCATCCTTCCTCTTATCACAGCAACTAACAATCACATCAGAGATGTGCAGAGTCCTCGAGAGCTTGTCTTGGCTGTCAGAAAAAGATGACATCATTTTTCCAAATCCCAATCTCCTGGAGTTAAAGTGTCACCTCATCCATAAATACTCCTGATCTCTAATAACCTCCAACCCCACTCCTAGGGCCCAGCAAGATAAAGGTGATTGTTTTTCCCTCAATCTCCGGAAGAGTTTATCTGCACCCCAGATGGATAATAACCTTCTTACAACTGTCATCTGAATTAACAAGGAATTGATCTTGGGCTACTTTAATCCTCTTTACCTCAACATGGTCTGATCAAATTGAGCATTTTAAAAGAGGAAAGTGGGCAGGGTAAAAAGCAACACCAATCATCCCTCTCTCCTATTCTTTTATTGTAGTTTCAGGAAAGGATATACCAATGATTCAGGCTTCCTGTTTTTTGAGATGATGACTGGTGGATGCAGTAATGGTTTCCCTAACTTGTGATTAGGCTGGGTTGAGCTATGCCTGACAGAGCACTTGTTTAGAACAAAGTTGGAAGAATGGGCTTGGGTCATTGGAGATCAATGGATGGATTTGATTGACCTACAAGGCCCATCACGGGGCTGCAGAGTAGTCCTTTCATGGTCCAGTCCACAAGCTCTGCCTAGCAGCCTCTTTCTATAAGAACCAGCCTAATTCCTTTGTCCATCCCCACTAACGTTTTGTGAGGTTTACTTCTCACTGACTTAATTATTCGTTGACTGAAGAACCAATGATCACTAGTTCAATTGCTTTTCCTTGCTTAGAAAGACCAGGTTTGTTAGACAGTGAAACCTAAAGCATTTATGGCCATGATACGCTGACCAATTAAAATCTGTATTTACTCTTTGTACTTATAAAGGTGTGTTATCAATCAATTCATATTCAATATCTAAACCTAAATATACACAGTGAGGGGTCTCATTTTACCTTGTTTCCGGGTATGAAAATCTAAATACTTTGGTAGTAATATCCCCCTCTAGACATGTAGGATCTTCTGCTTTGTCCTAAAGCTTAAACCAGGAATATGTGTACACAATGGCATCTAATGGACAAAGATGAAATACGTGTCAATGGTTATTTTCCCTGTACTCAAAAGCAATGACTCACAGATGTCCCAGATGTTGCTGTATTGAAGGAGGTTCTTTAGATGGGGAGAAGACTGTGCTGTTTTTCAGAATTTCTGAGAACTCCTACCTGTACCAGACTCACTCTACAGTTCGAGTTCTGTCATGTCATTTCCCTTCCCTGCCAAGGTAGTGTGATGAGGTGCTAATCATATGAAAGTCCTTTAATCCCATGGATGAAGAAGACATAAAGCCCAGCTCTGTCGTTACTTTTCTGAGCCTTAGTTACCACATCACTAAGTGAGCTAGGCTGTACAACGACAGCCATCATTCCTTAAGTGCTGCATGTTATGCCCAGATCTAAATCCTTATTGGTATTGTCTCAGTTAAACCTTATAAACAACACCACGAGGTTGCCGAGGAACAGCAACCCACATGATGAGGACAACAAAACCAAGAGAAATTAAACAGCGCATCCAAGGTCACACAGCCAGTAAGTGGGAGAGCTAGAATTAGAACCCAGGCAATCTGACTCCATGAATAGGCTTTTGAATTCTACAGTCCATGTTTATAATGGTGGCTTCTAGCAGAGTCAACCTAAAATTCTAAAAAAATGTACTATACTGAATTTTTAAATCTTGAAATGATTTCCTTTACATCTTCTATTATCACCAGGCAGGTATTTTTTGCCTAACAATGCTAGTTCTTACTCTGCCCTGCTGAATTCTCCCCCTTGCTTCAGTCCTGCTCACTGACTACCTGTATGGTCAGAATCCCCAGCCTTAGGTAATCCATCAAGAGACAGTCATTATAACCCAGCAGCACCTCAGTAGCTAAAGAAACCCATTTGCCAGCAGGAAAACTTTACCCCAAAATGCTGAAGGACCTTCCAGAGAGAATAAGCTTCTCGCCTAGATCTGTAAAGCCTGAATATTTTTTCCCTACAGTTCAAATATTTGAAACTGTTTTTGCAGCCTAAATTGCCTCTTACCCCAAGGCAAGAGCAAGATTAGTCAAAGAGCTAATTATGCAGATTTTTCTATTAGATTTCTTCAACCTAACAGATTCTGAAAGCACTTGCCTATCTCCTATAGAGAAAACATTGATTTCTGTGGTTAGGCACCCACTGGGCAGAAATTTCAGATCAGGCCCCACTGTGTTACACATGGAATTGAATAATAATGCTGGCTGGATGGGCCACCGCAAAGTTCTATTCCAAGGCTGTCTGTTGCTGTTTATTACTATAGTCATGCAGCTACCTACCTCCGTACCCACTGGCCAACCAGCAGGAACAGAGTATGCTAGTAATAGAACAGAATCCTCACCGGATTGTTTGGCTTTCTTTCTACTTGCTGATGGAAGAATGGGCTGGTAAAACATTTGAGTGGGTTGGAATACTTTAATACATAATTGTAGAGCAGCAACAAACCAAGGGTCTGTTTCTTTCCAATGTTAAGAAACAGGTTTTAAAATCTCAGTATGTGTTTTACAGTTAATGGACACAGGTTTGAAAGACGACTTTATACTCAAAAGCTAGATCACATGAATAAAAGAATAGCATTCAAAAGAGAGAAAAGAAGAAACTTAAGACCAGCGACACAGTCACGGTCACTATGAATGTGATTTTCACTTATCAGCTGAATGTCCAGTTCCCATGACCAGCTGCTTTAAGGACACCTGGGGTGTAGCCCAACCTGTGCTACAAATTAGTTATACGATTTTGACCAAATCACTTAACTACCTGACTTCTGCTGGCTTCTGTTTGTTTATTAAAAATGAGAGAGGTGACTTAATCTCAAAAACAACTCTCATCTGAAAACAGAGGCTTTGCTTGGGTCAGTGCAGATCTGTGTTGGAATCCTGGTTTCAACATGTATTAGCTATTTGATTTGAACAAGTACAAATTCTCTAAGCCTCAAAGTTTTCATATGTGAAATGGGCACACTACACCTGCCTTACAGGATCTTATAAGGAATGAAGTAGATAATGCACATGAAGAGTCTAATACAGTGATTCTCACCAGGGGCACTTTTGCCCCACCCATTCCCAAGGAATATTCAACAATGTCTGGAGATATTTTGGGTTGTCACAAATGGGGGATGTTACTGGCATCTGGGGACTAGAGGCAAAGGATGCTGTTCAACATTCTACATGTTGAGCATCACACAACAAAATTGTGGAAATTGGAAATCCCTAGACAAAGCATTTAACTCACTGTATACACTCAGTAAATGATGGTGATGGTGGTTCTGGCTGGCCCCAGAGACCTACAAATTAGAAAGGGTACAAAAATCTTGCAGCATGTAAACATTCTACGAGGATACACTTTGATTTTGGAGAAGGAGACAGTTTTTCTTTCATGGCTCTTCCTTGATAAGATCAGAAAAGCTCTGAGCCTGGCACAAGGCCTGTCTTTATGCCCAATTTCTTCAAACACCAACAGAATGTTTATGCCGTATCCAAAGTCCAAATTCAGCCAAATAACATAAGACCCTGGAATTTTCCACTATTCTATCAACCGAATCAGAAAGGACTCCAAACTTAATTAATTTGCATGAAAATTCCTCCCTTTTCCAAATTAATAATCTACTGTAGGTCAACCATAAATCATTTACTCCAAAAAGTCCTATGCAGTAATTACTCCTTTCCAATTCAGTGCACTAAATTAGATTATAATTATTAGTCACACTTGCAGTTTTTATTTAGACTCCAACTCCAGCCAACACAAAACAAATGTTTGGAATGTTTATAAGCACTTTCTTTTTCTTTAACTTGCTGAGCTTTTTTTTTTTCACATTCGATGGACCATTATATAAAAGTTGGGTTTGCTTGACATCATGCAAATTATAAAAATGAACAATCTGGCAGACATCCATACACACAGTTCCTTAACCTTCATGGAGCCAGCAGGCCAGGAAAAAGTGATGTTGTTTGAAGGGTAATAACAAGTCCACTGGCCTTAGTTTATCTTTCCACTCGGTCTTTACGACAGCCTGGATCTCATGTGTTTATTTGTGGTTTACTGTTAGTGTCCTTCTCGCCCACTAGCTTTCAAGCTCTTGGAAAAAGCATCGCTTAAGTGATAAGAAAAATGAACTTTGAAGTCAGATTTCATGGATTCATACACCCATCCCAACAAGTTCATTTACTAGCAATAGGGCTTTGGGGAAGTCCTTCTTTAAGACTCAATTTCTCATCTGAAAATTGTATGTTGTATTAATAGTATCTACATCAGAGTTGTGGTGAGAGTAAAATAAAATAATGCCTGGGAACTAGCAAGAGTTTAATAAGCATTGGCCATTACTATGCTATTATTAAGGCAAAGACTATGTCTGTTCTGTTCACCTCTGTAGACTTAGTCCCCAGTACGTTGTTTGCAGAGATTATGTGTTCAAAAAACAGTTGTTGAATGATTGAATGTGAACTACTGACAAGCAGGGTGACCTTGGGCATCTTACTCAACCTCCCTGAGCCTCAACATATTAATTTACATGAGGAAAAGTTTTTATGAAAATTAAATGAGATTATGTTTGTGTCAATGACTGACACACAGCATTTGTTTAATGAATATTGGTTATTAAAATTGCTACCATTATTAGCTATGTGTGCCTTGTACAAATCTCTTAATTCTAAGCTCTGGTTTCCTTATCTGAAAAAATAGACGTTGGTTCAATTTCCTGTATGAAAGTAGAATTGGCTTGAGGCAGCGTAGAGGGTTTTCCAGGAAGGCGTGATAAAGGCAGAGATGGACACATGAGTGAGGGTAATTACAAAGGACTAATCACAATGATGAGCCACGGAGCGTAAGGATGAAAACGAGGACGTACAAGGGTAAATGGATAAGGAAATAGCCGTAGACTCACTGGAGTGGAATCCTATTCTCTGCTACAGTGGGGATGCCAGAGTAAGGCAGGCGGCAGGCTGACAGTCAGATTGGGGTGTTTGAAATGAACTTTTGGAAAAAGGGTAGAGTTAGGTGCTAATGTCAATTCCTCCCAGAGCAGTTCGTACACATTAGCATACAAAAAATATTTGCTATCAGATGTATGCCTTGAGCATTTCTTTTTTCTGGAAGAGCCTGCTTAGAGCTTGTGAAGAAATTTTCAACCATAAGTGAAAATACTTCCCACACATTCTTCCTTGCTGTCCTACTGACATGTAGAATCAATCAGTGCTGCTTCTCATTCAGGCCTATTAGGTACCAGGCACTGTTCTATAGTCTCAAGACCTAGTGCTGTATGAAGCCCCCAAAATAAAATTTTTGTTTTAGATGGTTCGACTGAATTTTAATGTGGAGCTTACATTCTAATGGAGAGGTATGATGAGGTGTGATCATGAAAATTAAATCTAAATCATTAACAAGTTACAGTATATAGAAAAGATAAGGGCTATGAAAAAGGAGATGAGCCAGCACAGGAAGATCAGGAGTGCCTCTGGGCCTGATTTTAAATAGGATATTCAGGTAAGCTGCATTGACGTGACCTTTAAGTAGTATTTGAAGGAAAAATCAACTCTGTCTTCTCTGGTGGATCAAATTTCCTTTTGTCGCTAATGTGGCTGAGCCACCGACTGTTCAAGGCGTCCTTCTAGATCTCAGCATTTTAAAATAAGTTTACATAGGGGAGGAAAATTTTTCCTTCTACCCTTCTAGGTTCTATGGCTGGTCTAACAATTGAAATGACATAAGGCAGATGAATAGGAGAAAAATAAATTAATTACATATATAAAGGAGCCCCACAAAGAGATGAGATTCAAAAGGCGACTAGGCAATTGAGGCTTATATGCCATTTTGAGCTAAAGAAAAGGGGTCTGGGGTTACAAAGGCGAGGAGGGCCATTCACAAGAAGGGGAGAGCAGAGCGAGAGCAGCAGATGTATGGAAAACAAAGGTTGCCCTGTTATATAGATAAGCGTTTTAGATAAAACGTTATCTCTGGTAATAGCTCTCTTCCTGGTACAGGCCCCTTTTCCAATGTAAATATCCTTTATAATTGCAGAATTTCTCCACAAATAAGGAAAATTATACTTCTTTTAGGCAGTTAAGGGGGAAGCAAAGAGTTTTTCCTGTGTCTGCTGAGTCTTAATTGCCTTTATCTCAAAATAATCCTCATGCCAAAGTGGCATATTTTGGAGACACTTGTTCTAAACTTCTTCAGTTTCTTAAGACCTAGGCTGAAATCCTTAAATATCACTTCCACTGTGTTCTACTGGTCAAACAAGTCACAAAGGCTAGCCTACATCCAAGGGTAGGGGAACTAGACTCCACCTCTTGATGTAGAAATAGCAAAGAGGCTGTAACATTTTATTTTACACCTATCAAAACACTTGTTACTTTGTATTAAAATTGCTATTTACTTGAACGGCTATCCTATCATACTATCATCTCCTTAAAGGCAAGGCTCTTTTAGGTGCGTTGGTTATTATTGTATCCTAATAGCTGAGAGTCAATAAATGTTTATGGAGTCAACCAGTGAATGAATGAGGGAGGGAGGGAGTAAAACAAGGGACATAAGATTACCTTTTAACATTTTAACTGTGAAAAGGCTATAGATTTGTGAGATGTTTTTACATTTGTATTTATCCAGATGAAATTGTTTGTTTGTTTACAGCATGGTTAGTAGAGAAGGAAGAGAGCTAATAGAGCAGTTGAAATTTTATAAGGAGAATGCATGACAGGTAGAACCAAGTTCCTTATGAGATCAAAAGGACATGATCCATAACAAAATGGACAAATTGGTCTTGAGAAAGAGGAGAAAGCTCTCCATTAACACACAGAGGTGAAAGGAGAAAGTGTGTATGGCAGAGATAATCTTAGGAGCAGAAAGGGAGGTCCTGGGGAATTAAGCTTGATTCCTGATCCCCTGAACCTATGTAAAATATGGAAGGAAGTAGAGCTGTATTCTAGCTCTAAATTCCCTAATTTCTTCAGTGACTTATTCAATATTGATACATGCCAACTCTGTATGTATGCTGCAGCACTGTGCTATAGGCTAGTGATTTCTACCAGTAGTGGAGAGAGTATATCAATTCCCAAACATTTTGAAGGACTCTTCAAAATCTTAGTTATGGGGGGTGGGGGGAAACTCCCTTTGGTTATTGCAGTGTACATTATTTATAAGAAAAATGAATTTCCAAATGCACCTCGCCTCTGCCCCCCATTCACATTCCTCATGACTCCTATATATCACCACAAAGCCGCAGAGAAATTTGCAGCTGAGAGTAGCTTCAGAAAGAGCATAAAGATTATGGTGGAGGGAGTTATGGAATTTGATTAATAACAAATGACACTTTGAAAGTAAAATATATATGCTAAATTTCTCTTACTAGAGTCCAGAGTCAGAAAAAACCATATACTCTAATGAACTTGTATTTCCTTTATTCTTTAATTAATTAATTAATTAATTAAAAATGTTTCTTTTTCAACCATCAATAATATCACTGCTTGACTTGGAACGTGATTACAATAATTACCTTATCCTGAGTATATAACACATATATACTTCTCCTTTTTGTATTTTATTTCTGGTATTTAAAAAAAATATTTTGGTGTTTCTTGTACAAATTAAGTGTGGAAGTTATTTCAAAATTGCATTGGAAATAGACAGGGTGTACATGAATTTTTAAAGTCATGCTGAGCACAAGTAGTAGAATGAGCTGGCCATTAACATCTTTGATCTATCAGCTCTGAAGCAATGCTTGTCTTAATACAACTCCACCAAGCTGAACATATAAGAAAAATGGATGACAATAGGACACTGAAATAGTTGCTATATTCATGTAATAAATTCATTCATGGAGCTCTCAAGTATGGTAAAATAAAGAAATGCTTCCAGAATTCTAGAAAGCAGCTAAAGCAATTCAAAACAGGAACTATCCCATGCATCATGCTTGGTCATACCATATCATACAAATTTTGGTCTGATCCTTTAGAATTTGTAAGATAATTCCCCATTCGATTATAGGTAGAGTGGATTGCTTGAGGCTAAGGCTAACTCTAAACATGGAGATGTAACTATACAGAATCCATGGATTTATGTATTTCACAGCTATTTATTTATTAACCACTATGAATTGGGCACGTACTGGGAACTACAATACATAAAGAGAGAAAAGGACAAGATCTTGACTTCATGGAGCTCAGAAACTAAAAAAGAGTCAGCTATTTGGTAAGAGGGTTGGTATATGAAGTGAGCTTAATGATGGCCCCAAGGAGATGTCCACATCCTATCCCCAGAACCCATGGATATGACATTTTTTTATGGCAAAAATGTGATGAAGTTAAAGATCTTGAAAGAAGGAACTTACCCTGAATAATTCAGGTTGACCCTAAGTACAGTCAGGTTTATCCTTATAAGAGAGAAGCAGAGGGAGATTAGACACACACACATACACACACACACAGAAGGTAATGTGAAGATGGAGGTTGCGGTTGCTGTGATGTGGCCACAAGCCAAAGAACACAAAGGAATGCCTACAGCCACCAGAGAGTGGAAGAGCAAAGAACAGATTCTTTCACAAAGACTCCAGAGAGAGTGCAGCCTTGCCAACATCTTGATTTTCAGACTCTGGCCTCCAGAACTGTGAGAGAATAAATTTCTCTTGTTTTAGACCACCAAGGTTGTGAGAATTTGTTATGGCAGCCCTAGGAAACTAATACAGCATACAAATTACTATATAATTACAATTTGTGATAAGTATCAAAAATGAAAAGAAGTACAGGATGCTATAAGTGTATAAAATGGAAACCTACTTCTCATTGAAGGTAATGGGATGGGGGAACATAAGGAACAATGTAATTATAGACTGAGTGTGTGCAATTTTTGGTGACTAATCATAGCGCGTACACACCCAGAAAAAATGCCCTACCAAACACATGTTCCAAAATGTAAAACTATGTGCATATGTAGATAAGTAGGTAGATTTAAAACTTAGTGAATATATCTTTTACTATGAACAGATAAATCACTTGAAATTAATTGAAATAAAGAACTTGCTTTATTTAGTTACCTCCAAAGAAATGACTCTACATGACGCTTTTTGAAATCAATGCTGATTACATTATTCTAATTCTAGATTAGAATTTCTGGCAACATTGTCAAAAATTTAGTTTAATTTCTGATTTCCCCAAAATTCTTCCTAAAATCCAAATGGAACTAATGGAATAGTTTTTGTTTTTGTGTTTTTTTAAAAAATCCAGCTATACTACCAGGTGATGGGGAATTGTATGAACCCTGGAGTATGACCGAGGGTTTTCAATGCCCCAAAGGCAGTAGGAGATGCACAAAATGAAGACTGAGTGGCAGAAGTAGCAGAAAGTGAAAAGGGACAATCAAGATCATCAATAAAATGTAGAAAGAAAACGAAACAAAAAAATCCCAAATTACTTATTCCCCCAAATGGAAAACATTCTCTGGGCAGAAGCTAGGGTTGAAGGATCTAAGACCAGCAAAACTGGGAAACATGCTCAGAGGCTTCAAGTTGCAAGTGACTGCAAAATATACTGTTCATGGACATAGAAAAAAATCAAACAAGGATTTGCTGCTTTGAGCCCTCAAGAAATCAGAAATATACCTAAAATATTCCCTTCCAGAAGGACAGGGTGTCACCTTAAGGAAAGATTGCTGGAAATAGCAGTCAAATTGAGCAGGACACAAACACTGGAGGTAAAGGAGAGAGAAGTCTCCATCCTAGAGGTACAGACCCAGAGGTACAGGTCCTGGAACAGTCCCCAAATCACATAGCAAGGGTGAGAGTCACGCCTTAGGGACAAGGAGCACTGAGGCAGAACAGTTTTCTGAATCAGATTTAACTCTAAGAGACAGAGGTGTGGCTACGGAGAAAGCCACGCATGGAGTCTTTCAACAGCAGAGGGTAAATCCTCAAGATATGAAGCTGTGAAAACTACCCTGACCTATTATCGCTTCTATAGGAGCCCCCTTAGAGCAGCCCAGGAAAACCCATCCCATCTTAATATGCAACAGAAAAAAACGGATCGTCGCACTGTGTATCTGAAGCGAATATAATAGTATACGTCAATTATATCAACTAAAAAGAAAGAAAGAAAAGGGGATATAACCTAACAGCTTAAGGAGTTATTACAGACAGGAAACAAAAAGATGTGAAAGAATGATTACTGAAATAAAAAAATATGTATCACATAAAAATGATGTTTCAGAGAAACAGACTAAATTAGAGGAAATACAAAAACAAATAAACACAAACACAAGAGAAAATAAGCACAATTAAAAGCACCGAAAGGAGGGGTGGCCAGATGTCTCAGTTGGTTGAAGCACAACATCTCAGCAACAAGGCTGTCGGGTCAATTCCTACATGGGATGGTGGGCTGTGGCCCCTGAAACTAAGACTGAAAACCGCGACTAGACTTGGAGCTGAGCTGCGCCCTCCACAACTAGATTGAAGGACAACGATTTGACTTGGAGCTGATGGGTCTTGGAAAAACACACTGTTCCCCAATATTCTCCAATTAAAAAAAGCAAAGGCACAGAAAGGAAATAAAGTGTAAACAAAGACAGGTAAAAGAAAAATCACACAAGAAAAAAAGGAAATAAAAGGGTTCTACAGAAAATGATAAAGAAGCTAGACAAGGGAGATCTGATACACATTTTATTGGAGTCCCAAGAAAAGAAAACCGAAGCAATAGAACAAACAAATATTTAAAACTATAATACAAGGAAACATTGCTATAATAAAAGACTTGAAACTATTTATATACAAAATGTATAAAATACTAGCTAACTTAGTTTTTTAAAGGTAGCGTGGAGAAGGCACTAAATAAGAAATGGCAAAAGAGATATAACTATTGATACATATTTTAAAAATTTTAAGTGAAACTCCAGAAAAAAGAGAACATACAAACAGAGCAATTTCCATTAAAGAAATTGAGAATGTTTTCAAAAACTCCTCTACAAAAAAACACCAGGCCTGAACGGTTTCACAAGGAAATTCTGTGAAATTTTAAAATAAGTTAATCCCAAAGGTGTTTAAATTGTACCACAGCATAGAAAGAAAGAAAAAAGTCTCCAAATTCTTTTTAAGAAATGAATACTGGTACCCAAACCAGATAAAGATTGCACTAGATACATCTTGCTTATGAATATTAATACCCAAAAAATCTTAAATAAAATACTAGCAAAGAGAATTCAAAATTGCAATTTAAAAAATGATACATCATAACCAAGTAGGATTTGTTTCAGGCTCTTCATTTGTGAGGCAATCTCTCAGATCTCTTCTAGCTTTTCAATTCTATCTTTCCAAATTCTATATTTAAAGGAAACTAAGAAACATTGTAAGAAAAGCAATAAGCAAGATAAAAGGAAAGAAGAGAAAGGAAACAGCTGAAATTAAAAAGAAAAAGAAAAATAAAGGAAGGGAGGGAGGGAAGAAGAAAAGAAGGAAGGAAGGAAGGAAGGAAGGAAGGAAGGAAGGAAGGAAGGAAGGAAGGAAGGAAAGAAGAGAAAAGAAAAAAGGAAAGAAAGATAAAGGCTTCCAAGTTGTTTAGACTGGAAAATCAAGGCACAGGGATAAGACAACTGTCTGAAGGTGTTTTTCCATTTCCAAAATCACTAGCAAAAGGAAATGGACTTGCCTGATCACTGCACTGTACACCTGAAGCTGAAGCTGAATAATAATGAATGTCAACTATAATTACATGTATATGTGTATATATATATATATATATATATATATATATATATATATATATATATATATATATGTATATGGTCACAAGAAGTGGAGTACAGCATATAGAATAGAGACAGTGGAAATGTAACGGCTGTATGTAATGTCAGCGGGGTAGTAGATTGGGGGGGGTATCACTTTGTGAGGGGTATAAATGATAAATGTCTATTACAGTATTTTATACTCGTGAAACTAACTTTTTTAAAAACAGGAAATGGGCTTTCTGAAGCTTGTAGGATCAGGGAAGAGCTAAATTCTAAGTATGATGATTTTTCTCCTACAGACTTTCATAGTTCAACTCTGGGTACAACTATTTCCTAATTCTTCTCAAACGTTCCATCTAATGTACCCCTAACAGTTGACAAGAATGAAAAGCCACCCCTAAAGAACCAAGGACACAGGTCCAGGACACTGACAACAAAATCAAAATGATTTTAAAATCTCCTGATTCATCATAAACACTGAAATACTATTTAAATTTCATTCCGTAATATTTGGGTGTTTGTCTTAATTATGGGTCATATTTTAAGTTGCTAAACCTAGAAAATACTCTTTATCCTGGGGCTCCCACACTCCCAGCACACCGTCTGGGACACCTCCTAATGTTCCCCAATGTGGGAACTGATGACCTGTTGAGAAATAAGACCAGGCCACCGTGGGCTGGGCAGAATCCTGTAGAGACCTAGAGGATAGAAAGGGGAGCTCAGAGGCAAAATTAAAACAGGTTCTTCTCTTTTGCAGAGTTTGAGAAGTTGTTCTAGGCTTCCACTTAGCCGCGCCTGAGACTGCTGCGGTGGCCAATTAAACCTCCCAAGCTTGTGTTCACGCAGCTTGTCCTCAGACGCAAATCCAATGAGGACATTAGCGAGCCATTGGAATTTGAAAGAAATATCAGTTCCAAGGGATTAAAATTGCAAGCTCTGTGACCCTCTCTACCCTCGTGTCCTCTATCTCCCTCTTCAAAGTTATTCAATCCAACTAGGGAAAACTACTGGAGTTCTGGTGGGCACATGGGGAAGTATTTTGAGTCCTTTTGACTGATTGTGTTCCACACATGCCCAAATGAAGATAAGCCTCCTTCCAGGCAGCAGAGGCCACTTCGTAAGGAGGGCCATGCCCAGCTAACCTTGAACAACCTTTGGTTGTCTCTACGCTCCAGTTTCTTGTCTGTAAAATGAACAGTTTGGAAAAATTATGTCTAAGATGTCTTCCCTAAGTGGTCACAGCCATGCTATAGAGATTCCACCCTCAACCTGTACCCCACCACACCTGCCAACATGCACATAGCACACATGTTTCAGGTCACAGAGGTGGGCACATGGCTCAGGTTAGGCTATTCACAGGACTCCAATCCCCAACCACAGTGAGGAGTCCAAGGAGAGGACATCTGACCAATTTTAGAGTCTTTCCCCAGAATTTTTCAAGTAGAACTGGTGGGGAGGGGGCAGCGGGGGGGGGGAGAGGGGGAGTGAGAGAGAGAGAGAGAGAGAGAGAGAGAGAGAGAGAGAAATGCTCTATTTCCTCACTGCTTTCCAGGTTGTTTGAGTGTGTCCCTGGAAGTTGCCAGTAGCCATGATCTATGCTGCAAGAAAAAAGTCATTTGATAATAAAAGAAAATGAGGTCAACAAGCCTCTTATGCTGAGAAATAGGCAGAGATATAACTGGTAGTTTTGAAGACCCAAGTTTTATTTATTGATTTAAATGATGTGTATGGTATATTCTTCAGTTCCACAAGCTACTTATACTATTGGGAAAGGCAGCGTTGGGCATGCAGTTTTTTGACCCCAACTTGGCCACATAAAATGAGCTCTGGGCCTGGAACACTTTCTAACCGAAAGATAAAGCGTCCCGTAGCCTGTGCCGGGCTTATCACTTTGTGTGGGAATAACTTGCCCTGTTTCAGACTCATGGTGTACTTCTTTGCCCTGCTTCAGCCTGTGTGTTATGTGGCACCTGGCCAACCACAGTATGATATCTGTCCCCTGTGGATAGGGAATAGGGTCCCACAGCCCAAGAGGAGTACATGCAGGTCAACTGCTCTGAGTTGGCTGCTGGGAGAAACTTGTTGGCCACGGAGGACTGGCGCCCACTATCGCTGCTGATCTTGCTCTGCTCTACGTCCATGAAGCGTTTTCCCATCCGCTGCTTGACTGTTGTTGACCTTGGTGACTCCATTACCAAGGTCAATGGGCAGTAGTATTTGGACTTCTGCTCTTGATAACAGGCAACAGATGTCCTTTGCCCAACAAATACCCCTTCCAATAAATACCATTTTGGCTGTAAGGAGACTATATTGGGCTTCTGTCACTTACCACCAAAAGAACCCTTATGGACATACCTACTCTTTAGTGATTTCACTGCCTCTGGAACTCCAGTGAACTGAAAGTGGGTTTTCTCAACTCTTCATTGGAAGGGGTATTAGTTATGTACCGCCTAGGTGAAAAGGTAGAGATTAATCTACACACAATTAATAATTACAACTACTATCATTTGTTGAGAACTTACTATACATCAGGCTTTATGCTAGGCATTTTCATGCATTAGCACATTTAAATCCTCACAATTTTATCAAGTAGGTAATATTAGAACACATTTTTCAGATAAGGAAACTGAGGCCTTTGGCGTTTCCATAACTTACTCAAAATCACACCGCTCATAAGCAGTAGAATTAGAACACTAATTTCTCTCATGTCAGAGCCTTGGTGTTTAGCTATGATTCTATACTGTACTCAAGTGCCTGTGTAAAGCCGACAAAGTGCTCCCATAATCCTATTGGGAATTTTAAAATTGGGAATATAAAGAAGTTTGAATAGTTTTCTATAGATGTGTAATAACTTCCAGGAAAAAACAGTCTCTTTCCTTGCCCAGAGATGTTTCCAAGTTTTTTTCAGGTTGATATAAATTCAGGTAAAATAGAAAAAAAGAAAATTTCAAAGGGCCATTGTTGTTTGCAGGCTAAATTATGTCCTCATTCAGAGGAACTATTGAAATTAAATATCAAAATTATGGGATATTATTATTATTCAAAGTCATTTTTTTTTCTGCCACTTACTTTTAGAAAGATGAATCTCAAGAGAATGTGGAACATCTGGTTAAGTGTTATTTCTAGGAAGTATTGGGAGTAATCAGAGTGGTATTAAGCCAAAGAGATAAAATTACTCTGAGGTAAGTGTCCTGAAAGGATTCCAGTGATTTACCGAGCTTTAAGTCCTACATTGCAACACCACGTTAAATTAATGGAATGGGATAAAATGGAAGCATCTGTCTATATTTCAGAGTGTATAAATAGATATTATGCTACTATATCACTTTACCATCTTCACTATAGCTAATAACTCAACAATAACTTTATGCCAGTTGAGGGGACAATAAATGGCAGGTCTCAGCATATTTCATGCTGCATTAGTGCATTGTTTCAGCCAGCTAACGATCCTGACTTCCCAACCTACCTCCTTTATGAATGAATCTGAATTTATATGCCACCTCCTTCTGCTAGAGCACAGAGCAGCCCCTGTGGCCCATAATGTGCTCTAGCTTCACACCTAAATCAGTCAGTCACGGGTACAGACTTTCAGAATTTATGAACCAATCCACTTAACTTTTTTATTATAACAACAGCTTTCTTCTTTCTGAGAAATGAGCTACTTAGTTAGACCTTTCTCTTTCTACCTCTTTCACAATACTTGCTGCAGTTTTTATGAATTGTCTAAAATCTGTTTCCTCATCAGACTGTAAACCATAAGGGAGAAGGAATCAAGTTAATCATGGTCACAGAGTCTAGCACAGTGCTTGGTACATAGTAGATGCTTAATAAACATTTGATGCACTTTTTACCATCGTGTGATCATTAAAAATACTGTGCTGGAAATACATCTGCTATCTGACTATCCCATCAACAACCATCTATTTGGTGCCTACCATGTACCATCTACTGTGCAAGGAGAAACAAAGACGTGCCTGCCCTCAAGTTGCTTACAAATTTGGAAGGAGTAATGAGACAGCTGCAATAGCAATAATCAAGATGACAAATGTAGGTCCTACCCAAAAAAGTGCAAAACAAGTGCTATAGGAATTCAAAAGAGGTGACAATCCAGAAAGGAGAAAGAAGTCAGTCTTACTGTCCGAATCTGGAAAGGAGAAAGTATTTTTAGATGGAATAGGGAGGGTGGCTAGAAATTTGAAGAAGATGGGAAGAAAAGAAGAAACAAACCAGAAGGGACAGCAGGAAGAAAGCCACCGAGGCCAGAAACTGCAGGATCTTTTCAGGAAGGTCCAGTTTGCAGAGAGCTTGGGTTGTACATAAGGAGCAATGGTAAGAGGGTGGAGGCTCATGGGAGCTACATGTGGAGACCTTGTATGTCAGGGCAAGCCGTGAGAAGCTGGGGCTTAATTCAGACGTGCATCCTGCATGACAATGGCCTGTCTTTGACCATCGTCATCCTCAAAGTTTTGTTATACCCAGATGGCCCTGATTTCCCTTCAATTGTTCCCTTCCGTAACAGTATTTTTTCCTAAAGCCAGACACTTCTGCTCCCTATACTTCCAATGGTGTCGCCACTGTCTTTCTTGTCTCTGTTTTCACTCATCAGTAGTTTTCAAATACTAGATGCCTCACGTGAACTGTGAAGTGGTCCACTGTTTTTCTTGTATTTCTACATGAGTAGTTTCCTTGGGGAGGAGAGAAGGGGTTCACTGCAGGTCAAGCACAGAACTGTGAGCCTTATAAAATTTGGTTTCATTTAATTCTCACAACAAGCTAATCACTTCTGTATTATTATCATTCCCATTTTGGAGATTTGTAAAGTAAGGTCAGATGGCCAGTAAAAATCAATGGTAGATTCAGAGTCAGGTGTGTCTGATTCAGAAGCTGAACTCCACCACTGTATCATAATTTATTCTCTTGAACAGTTCATTTCTAACAGCTTACCATTAAAATGTGGTCCTTTGTCATTGGGTTCCAATGCCCCTACAATTATCTTCACACATGAATGGAATTTATTTGACTATATAAAGGGAGAAAAACTAACTGCCAATAAACAGGTTTTATTCAGCTGTACGCAAAGGATGTGCACTGGCTCTGCTCGTCACACTGTCAAATATTATTTTTAAGTCTGGGAAACTTTCCAAATCTGAAATGTTGCCTTTATTTTCCCCAAACCAAATAATAACAACTGTCTTGCTTCCAACAAAAATAGAATGACAGAATTTTGTTTGCTTCTGGTGTTTGTTTTTTCAGATTATATCAGAAAACACAGAGGAAAACAATATTCTCAGAGTATATTAGGCAACAATGTTAGATAATGCATTTCTGAAAGTCTGGAAGCATAGCTCTGGTAAATAAATATGTATTGATTTGGTTGATTTATCCATTCCTTGTGTACTAGAAACACAAAAGGCTATCTATGAAATGTAATAACTTGACTTGAGCGTAATATCTGGTTTGATGTATTCTCTGAGTCACTGAAAACATAGAGAAATCCAATCCTGAAATGAAGTTTTACTTTTGGAAAACAAATGTTGTTTATTAAGATAATGTTGTCAGCTGATAAGGCATATGCTACTCACTTTAAATCACAATACGAGATCCTAACATTTACTATTTTAAAAGCTTATTTGTCCCAAGATAACTTTGTTAACCGAGAATTCTGAATGCTAAGGGGTATTTTTGGACTCTGGTGACAAAACATACAGGGTTCACATTATGGTTGGTCATGAAGGCACAGACATTCATTTAGAGAAAAAAGAATGGTAGATTTTCTGAACAAATTCTTCAAAGAAGGTAAGAGATTTGCTATCATAGCAGAGTCCAAAGTCAAGACGCCCATGGAAAATAATAATAAATGATTGATAAAATTTTGCCAGTGAGAGGGAGCAGAATACATGACCCCAAAATATGTCACTTTGACATGTGGATTATTTTGAGCTGAAGGCAATCAGGAGCCCGCTGACTCAAGAAAAACTTTTACCTCTCCCTTAACTACCTAAATTTAGATGGAGATCTGATTCAGAAAGAGAGCTATTACCAGTGATAAGTTTTATCTGAAAGACCTGTCTGCATGACAGGGCAAATATCTAATTACCAAATGTCTGCTCTTCTTATCATCCAGTCAATCACCCTCCTTGCCTCTGAGTCCCAGACCCCTATACCTCTCCTTAGTTCAGGATGACATATAAGCCTGAATTGCCTGACTGCCTTTAGGTCTCATATTTTTATGGGGCTCCTGTTCATCTGTTTTATGGTAATTTGATTATTAGACCAGCCAAAGAAACTAGAAGGCTAGAAGGAAATTTTTTTCTCCCCTACACCAGCAATAGCATGCTAGCAGAAAGGTAAGAAGGAAGGTTTTCCAAGGCTCTGACCTGGGTGTGGCGCTAAAGTTTAAACTTCTACCTGAAGATCTCCTGGGGAGTAAGTGTTAGTGCTCTTGCCTGGCAGTTGTCAACAAAGCTCAATATTTCATCAAGCATAGGAAATGTTTCTGTAAATTATTATTGAACAAAAGAGGTGTTTCCTAGAACACATAACCTTACCCTTCAATTGGCTAACGGTGGCTTGAGCCCCATTTTCACAATTGGAGTTAGCCCCAATCCTTCCTAAATTCCTATGAATTTCATCTCATGCTTTTTCACACCTGCTGCTTTCTTTAAGAGTATTTTGTTGTATTCCCTGGCTTCTTGAGTTGAATGGTTACTTCATTAATTTTCAATCTTCTTTATTTCTGAATGTATGCTTTTAATTCTGTGAAGTTTTCCCCCAAATACCCTTTTAGCTGCATTCTCAGTTTAGCTATGTTCTCATTTACAGTCCATGCTAAATACTTCCTAACTTCCATTAAGCTTTTTTCTTTAACCCATTAAGTATTTAGAATTATGTTCCTCAGTTTCCAATTGTATTTGAGGGAGAGGCAAGTTATTACTTTGACTATTTTTAAAACTTGAATCCTGATTTATTACATCGTGGTTAAAAAATGTGGTTAGTAAAATATTCTTTGCAATTTGTTGAAATTCCTCTGTAGCCGAGAATATGACCTTTTTTTTTTTTTTTTTGAAAAGCTTTTGTGGCCAAGACATGGAAACCAAAGTGTCCTTCAATAGATGATTGGATAAGCAAGATGTGATACATGTACACAATGGAATACTATTCTGCCATAAGAAAAGATGAAATAGTGCTATTTGTGACAACATGGATGGATTTTGAGATTATAATGCTAAGCAAAATAAGTCAGACAGACAAAGTAGAGAACCACATGATTTCACTGATATGTGAGATATAAAACTGAAAACAACAAAAGAACAAGACAAACAAATGAGAAACAAAAATTCATAGACAAAGGCAATAGTTTAGTGGTTACCAGAGTATAAGCGGGGAAGGGGATGGCAGATGAGGGTAAAGGGGATCAAATATCTGGTGATGGAAAGAGAACTGACTCTGGGGTGGTGAACACAAAATGTGATGCATAGATGATGTATTACAGAATTATACAGCTGAAATCTATGTAACTTGACTAACAATTGTCACCCAAAAAAAACTTTAATTGAAAAAAAAGCTGCTCCATTTTTGCTTAAGGAGAACATGAATTTGGGTGCAGGGTTCTATATATTTGTATATGTTGGGTGTAAGGTTCTGTATATTTGTACCTGTTAAATAAAACTTGTTAATTGTGTTACCAAAACTTGTATAGCCTTTAGTGATCTTGGTCTTTCAGTTTCTAAAATCTTCTACTTAGTAGTTGAAGTAATTTCTTTTTGCTATTCTGTTAAATATTACTATATGTACATAGATATTTATTTTTAAGATATATTGTTCAATGAATGTAAAGTTATTGTTGTTACATAAGCCATGTAACATTTTCTAGTACTTTAGTCTCACATTTGTTTTTAACTTCAAAAATGGCTATTATGTATTATTAATATCTACTTAGATTGACCAACACGTTTTAATGACTTCTTGTCTGATCATTGATTCTTTTTGCCTTAGCTTTTTATTTTGAAATAATTTCAAACTCACAGAAAAGTTGCAAGTAGAATACAAAAAAGCTCACGTATACATTATACCCAGATCCCACCGCTGTTACCAGGTAACCACTTTTCCTTTACACATATTATTTTTTCTTAGTGATTTAAGAGTAAGTCTCAGACATGATGCTCCTTTACCTCTAAATTCTTCCGTGTGTGTTTCCTAAGAACAAGAGCATTCTCTTATAAAACCACAGTACAATTAACAAAATCAGGATATTAATATTATTAATAGTACAATACTATTATCTAACCTACAGTTTGTATTCTAACTTTACTAATTTTCCAATAATGTCCTTTATTGCAAAAAAACTTCTAAGTTTTTTTTTTTTCTGGTTCAGAATCATGTGTTGCAAGTAGTTGGTGTGTGTGTTTAATCAGAAATTCCTTAGTATTATCTTTTATAAGCATGATACCAAGAATACCGGTCAGTTGTTTTATAGGAAGGCCTCCAAAAGGCTTGTCTGATGTTTCCGGATAATTATATTCAGGTTGTGCATTTTGGGCAAGAATACCACAGAAGTGATGTGTCCTTTTCAATGCATCATGTCAGGGACATACAATGTGGTTCTGTCCCAATACTGGTGATGTTAACTTTGATTATATGGTCAAGGTCGCATATGTCAGTATTCTCCACTGCAAAGTTACTGTTTTTCCTTTTGCAATTACTAAGTATTTTGTGGAGAGATTGGTTTGTGTGTTTTTTTTGGTGGTGGGGGGGTTGTGTTAATAATCCATTCCTTAACAAATTTTCACCCACTAGTTTTAATATCCTTTGATGTTTCTTATCTGAATTTTATTTCTCTTATGGTTGCCCAATGTTAAAATTTTGGACCAGGGATGATTAGTAAAAGGAGTAAAATAAATAAAAGGAGAGATATACATGGATGTGTGTTGGCTTCCCACAAACTTAGGAAAAGGACAAGGGTACCCACACTCACACTCCTATTCAATATCATACTGAAAGGCCTAGCTAGAGCAATTAAGTAAAAACAGGGAAAAACAGAGACATAAAAGTCATGCAAATTGGAAAGGAAGAAATATAATTGTCTATTTACAGGTGATATGACCTTATATAGAGAAAACCCTAAAGATTTCACAAAAAAAAGCTAACAAACAAATTCAGTAAAGTTACAGCATAGATAATAACATACTGAAATCAGCTCCATTTTATATACTAACATTAAATATATGAAAAGAAATAAAGAAAACAATCTCATTCACAATAGCATAAAAATAATAAAATACTTCAGAATAAATGTAACCTAGAGGTGAAAGATCTGTACACTGACTATTATAAGACTTTGATTAAAAAAAATTAAAGAAGATACAAATGAATGGAAAGCTATCTATCCCTTGTTCATGGATCAGAAGAATTAGTATTTGTTAAAATGCCCATTCTTCCTAAAGCCATCTATAGATTCAATGCAATCCTTATAAAAATTCACAGAAATAGAAAAAAACAATCCTAAAATTCACATGGAACCACAAAAGAACCTGAATAGCCAAAGCTATCTTGAGAAAAAAGAACAAAGCTGGAGGCATCCCACTTTCTGATTTTAACTGCATATATTACAAAGCTGTAGTAATCTAAACAGTATGGTACTGGAATGCAAATAGACACCAATGAAACAGAATCAACATCCAAGAAATAAACCCACACATATATGTCCAACTTATTTGACATGGGAGCCAAGAACACTCAATGAAAAGGAATAGTCTCTTCAATAAATTGTTTTGGGAAAACTGGATATCCACATGGAAAAGATAAAAATTGAACCCTTATCTCACACCACTTACAAAAATTAACTCAAAATGGATGAAGGGCTTAAACATAAAATGTGAAATCATAAAACCCCTAGAAGAAAAAACAGAAAGAAAAAAAAAAAACCTCCTTTACGTTAGTCTTGGCAACAGTTTTTTGGATATGACACCAAAAGCACAAGCAACAATAGCAAAAATAAATAAGTGGAGCTACATCAAACTTAAAAGTTTCTGCATAACAAAAGAAACAACCAATGAAACGAAAAACCAAACAGGAATGGGAGAAAATTTTTGCAAACCATCCATCTGACAAGAGGTTAATATACAAAATATAAAGGAACTCATAAAACTTAATAACAAAGCAAAACAACAATCCAATTAAAAAATGATGAGTGGAACTGAATAGAAATTTTTCCAAAGAAGACACACAAATAATCAACAGATACATAAAAGGTGCTCAACATCACTAATCATCAGAGAAATGCAAAAAAAAACTCAATGAGATATCACCTAATACCTGTTAAAATGGCTACTATGAAAAAGACAAGCGATGAATGCTGGGGAAAATGTGGAGAAAAGGGAACCCTATACACTGTTGATGGGAATGTAGATTAGTACAGCCATTATGGGGAGCAGTACGTGGTTCCTCAAATAAGTAAACATAGAACTGTCATATGATTCAGCCATCCCATTCCTGGACATATATCTGAAAATATAAAATCAGTATATCAAAGAGATACCTGCACTCCCATGTTCATTGCCGCATTATTCACAATAGCCAAGATATGGAAGCAACCTAAATGCTTATCTATGGATGAATGGATAAGGAAGATACAGTATATATATACACCACACACACACACACACACACACACACACACACACACACACAGTAGACTATTATTCAGCCATGAGAAATAGGAAATCCTATCATTTGCAGTATATGGAAGAAATTTGAAAACATTATGCTAAGTGAAATAAGTCAGACAGAGAAAGACAAATACTGCATGATACCACTTACATGCAGAATCTGAACAAACCAAACTCATAGAAACAGAGAGTAGAATGATGGTTGCCAGGTGCTGGGAGGTGGGAGAAATGACAGATGATGGTCAAAGGTTACAACCTTCCAGTTATGAGATGAATAAGTTTTAGGGATCTAAGAGTATAGCATGGTGACTATAGTTGACAATATTATATTATACACTTCAAAAGTTGCTAAGAGAGTAGACTTTAAATGTTCTCGCATAAAAAAGAAATAGTAATTATGTGACATGATGGAGGTGCAAACAACCCTACTGTGATAATTACCTTTTAACGTGTAAGTGTATCAAATTAGTATGTTGTATACCTTAACCTTACAGAATATGTCAATCGTATTTCAATAAAGCTGGGGAAGAAAAACGAATACCCTCTTCTGTCAGTATAATGAGTGGCTCCTATAATGAATCTTTTCTGAAATGCTGGAAGAAGATTATGTGCTCATTTTGGGAGCCAGTTTGAAAGTATTTAGTGAAAATTCATGTATCTATATCCTATGACTGAGAACATTTTCCAGAAAAAAAACACACACGTACACAAAGACACATGTATGAAAATATTTACTGGGCCACTCTATAACAGAGCTTGAAATCACCTGGGTGTTCACGAACAGCAAATGAAAACCAAAATGTGGTATACTCAAATGATGGGTTAATTAATGTTGAATGTAAAAAAATAGGAAGAAGAATAAGATATTTAACAATAACATTTGTATAAGTTAAATAGCACAAGAATGGGTGCCTTTGAAAGGGAAAGATGCAATTTAGGACAATAGATGATTAATAAAGGGAAAATAAATAAATATATATATATATATATATATATATATATAGAGAGAGAGAGAGAGAGAGAGAGAGAGAGAAATATAAACGGAGGTATAACAGTTTTCCACACACTTAGAATTACAACTAATGTTAGGTTGGTACAAAAGTAATTGTGGTTTAAAAGGTTAAAAATAGTTGCAAAAACCACAAACTTAATTTCACACCAACCTAATACAATAGTGTGCATCTGAAGTTCATTTTAAAAAAAAAATTAAGTGTAACCACTAAAAAGAAAAATGCAAAGTCATTTACTTAAGAAGCTGCTGGTGCCAGTCCCATAGGGACAGGTTTGCCATAGTGATCAAGAAACACAGCCAGCATTTCCTTGCCACATTCCCCATGCCAATTCACCTCTTTACAGTATTTATCATTTTTACTCATTTAGGACAGGATAAGACTGAGATGTTCTCGATGCCTGAGCCATATACTTGAACTAACACGGTGATCTGGCAATTGTAACAATATAATAATACCATAGCCAACACTCAGCAAAATAAGCCCAAGATAAACACCATCAAATAGATGAGTAAAATTTGTTTGGCCAGCCCAATGTTACTGAAGCCTTTAATTTTAGAGAAAATATTTGACATGTCAACCTCAGAATCACCAATCCAAACATTTGATTTCCTACCAAAACTTTGGAGTTTTCATGTAGATGGAACTCCGGCCAATTTTATGATTGTAAGAGAAAAAAAAAAAATTGGACAAATAAAGTGTCAGCATCCAGGAGCCAAAAAGAAGGCTTATTTACTAGTAAACCTCCTCTTCAGTTTATAGCATGCAGCTGCAAAATCCCTTCTTATACTCAGCAGGACATACATATGCAGAACAGGAAGCGGAAAGTGGACTTAGTGGTTCTACCATCTTTTTTCTTATCTGTCCCTACTCAACATTATTAGTTTCAGGGCACTTTTCTGACCTTCTTCTGCCCAAAATCTGCTTTCTGGTTATTCTTGTCATTTGGCTGACTTGAAATCCATTTCTGGCTGCTTCTTTCCCCTGGTTGCTTAGAAAGCTTAGACTCTAAACTTGGCCTACACCTTATGGTCCTGCATGGCCCTAAAATAGATAACTTGAGTCATGAATACTTTGCAAAATTGACTACCTTCCAGCCTCACTCAATTCCTAAACCTGATTTTATTCTTCACCACCCACCATCTGGCCCTGACAAACTGGCTAACAATTTTATTTTTCCATGTTACAGCACAGTACGTGCCCAAATTATTATTATTTTAAATTATGAAACCTAGAGAGTTAAGATTTAAAGAAGATGCATTTGAGACTGTGTGGGATCATTGTTCTCTACAACAATTCCCCACTCTTGCTAGATAGGAAGAAAAGAAAAGAAGGAAAGAGAGGATTCAAGGACATACTTCTGTTCAAATTTTAGACAATGGCTCAAACACATCATAAATGAAATGTAATCAGACACTCTTGTCTGCCCTGGTCTCCAGAGGAAATAAGCCAGTGAAAAATAGAGCCCATGCATATAGACACAAGCATCCCCACATCTCTCCCCTGATGTGACAACCTTGGAGAAGTGCGGCAGTGAGAAGCTGCAGCTACAGAAGATGGAGTGGGGAGATGTGGGTTGAGCCCTACAATTGCTTTTGCCAACTCCCTACCAAGGTTATGCCCTAGGACCAACCTCCTCTCCCAGGATTAGAAAGATGAGCACCCACCCTTCCAGAGGAACCATTGGCATTATAACTACTGTAACCTACCCACATCCTTTGCAAAAGGAAGTATGCTCAGACCAGTGAGAGCCTTGTACCTTGGCTGAGGAGTGGCAGAACGAAGAAGTTTAACACATGTTGCCACTCCTATCTTTACCTTTCCACCTATGTTCCCAGGAAATGGGGTTCTTTGCTGTTTTTTTTTTTTTTTAAGTGCATTGGGTTAAAGGATGTTTGCATAAATTGGGCCATGCAAGAGAGCTAGAGAGAAATAAAATAAACTTCAAATTATTAATGTTAAACCCAGAAGTCAATTACACAGCATGGGTGCAGCCTCAATCAACTCGGTTTTACCTTCATGCTTACTCCACTCCTAAACTTTTGCGTGCATCTAGCTGTAATCAGACAACCTGTCAGTCCTGCTCTGGGGAATACAAAGTGATCCTCAATTTTTAGGCAGTGTCCAGTTTACCTGGAGACGTGTCTTAATTTTAAATTGTGTAAAAGCCTGCAACCTAACGTCTTGGGGTATGCGTTTTTGTTTTTGTTTTTGTTTTTCTCCTCTCTTTTATAATGGACTATATGGGAAATGTGGTGTTTTTCTCATGAGAATTTGCTATATATGCGTTCTATAGAGGAGAGATCCCTAGCCATAGGTCTCTCTTCCCATTTCCTGTGCAAGTCTGAGAGCAAGAGAGGAGAATTCATGGCATTCATTCATTCATTCATCAGTACCATTGAGCAACCGAATATGTGACTGGTTCTTTGCCCAGTTGCTGGTGTACAGAGAGAAAAAGAACACAGAATGCTGTGGTTATGTGATTGTCTGTTTATCGTCCATCTGTTGGCAGGGGAAGCAACAATTTGTTTCTGATTATAGTTTAATATTCTGCTAGATCACTGTGCTCTACACGTAAGCACAATTCAGAGAATTTTGCATGTGCGCTGTTTGTGAGGAAATATGAGCATGTGTTAAGGGAATCCCAGTGGCTTTTTGAAATAACAAACCAGAGGACAAAAAAGAAAAGTCCTGGAGCAATCCTAATGGAGACAAAATCCATGGACAGCAGTCAGCTTCCTCTGTTTGGCAGACTGTGCTCTAAAACTCAAAGGCTGGAGTCTCCCTTCAGGAGGAAAGTGTGTTTATTTTTCTGTCTCAGGACTGCGAAAATGCTTTGTGTTCAGACTGTTCTGTGACTTCAATTTCAGAAGCCAGTGTTAGTAGGGTCAGCTTTCAAACTGCAGTTTGAGGATAGTGTTTTGGAGGAGCTATACATGAAAGCAAAGGCAAACCTTCAGAAATGTGAAAATATGTTTTTTGCCTCACAAGCTAATTATCTCCCACTCGTGGGAGCCCAGAAAGAAGGCTCCAAATAAATATTTACTGCAGTGCATGCTCCCTCATCATAGGAAACTGCTACTGCCTAATCCAAGTGTGCACATCGCCAAATTAGAAATGGAAATAAATTGGTTCACGAGGCATTTGATTTTGTTTCTGATTTTATGCAAAATCTAATGAAACTTAAGCCACAAACGTGTGCATTCTGAAGCTGGCACTTAATTCTACAAGTCAGCACTCATGCTGGCTGTGCCTCAGTCCACTCACTCAATTGTTAGACAAATACACCTGGGGCTGTGCCAGGGCTGAGCTGTCAGATAAGGCAGCCACCAGCCACATGTGGCCACAGAGCATCTGGATTGTGGCTAGTCCTAATTGAGCTGTGCCATATGTGTAAAAAAAATACTGGATTTCTATGACTTAGTCCAAATAAATGAATGTAACATATCTCATTAATAATTTTTACGTTGATTGTATGTTAAAATTATAACATGTTGGATATATTGAATTAAATAAAATGTCTCCTCTACCAATGGTTGAATGCAAAAATGACAAGGCAGATTGACCCTTGCCTCCATGAAGCTCACATGTTACTGGAATCTCAGAACAGCCAAATGTAATTAATGTGCCTAATACCTGAGGCTCCAGCCCAGGCCCGGGAACTAGCGAGTACTCATCAAATCATAGCTATTATTATTGTTATTCATTTTACTCTGCAAGGTCTAGTAAGTATCCTGCTAAACGCATTTACCTAAGAGTCTCCCCAAATTACCCAAGTTCTTTTCCTCTGGCCCACTCAGGGTTTCAGAGAGAACTGAAATGGTTTGTTAAAAAAACAGTGACATTGCTTCTCGGCCTTTTGGCTAAGATCAAGTGTACAAAACAGTGAGAATGCTCACTCCCTGAAACAAGGAGACAACATACCGAACCAATGGAAGCAATTCAGCCCCCCAGCATGTCTTCTTCCTGGGTCTATTTAGGCCTCCCCAATGAGGCTGCAAGCTCTTGTAGTAGAGGAAAGCCATTTTATTATTCTTTCTAGCCTCCCCGGAACCTACATGGGTGCTGGATGCACAATTAGTACTGAGTGTTGATTATTTAGTCTTCCAGTGTTTATTCTTCTAAAGGTGATAGCTTCAGGCATTCTGCCAAATAATGAGAGATTTTCAGGATAGTGCACTTCGGTGCCCCGAATCATCTTTATGCCTGTTAAAAACATGCCTTTGTTTTGAATCCTAGATCTACCCTTTACTAACTATATTACCACGGCCAACTTACTTACCTCCCTGAGACTCTGATTCCATACATGTGCAGGAAGATATACAAGCATAACAATAGTGCCTTCTTCCTAATGCTGAGACAATTACATGAGATAACACGCAGAACGCACTCAGAACCAGTGCCTTACCATACAAGGAGCAGCTAGTACATGTTAATTATTATCATTATTATTACTGATGATTATGATGATAATTACAAAGGCTGGTCTGCAGAGACTGTTGCTACCTCTGGGGTGGTAACTTTTAGAACTAAAACTCGGAAGCTGAGTTCTTGGGATTTGAATTTTACTTTCTATGAATCTAGGAACCACAGTTTATTCTTAAAATATTATGACACCATCTAACCCACCATAATCTTCCATGAGCCCCAGTAAGTGGGCTCTGCTAACATATGAGGTAGGAAATTGTATTGGGCCTGATCAATTCTACCTCCTGGAGAAATGAATTTTAAAAAGCAGACTCACCTAAGTCTCTGTGATGGTTAATTTTATATGTCAGCTTGGAGGGGTTTTCTGAATGAGCTTAACATTTAAATTGGTAAACTTCAAGTAGCAAATTGCCCTCCACAATAGGAGTGGACCTCATCTAATCAGATGAAACCTTGAATAGAATAAGAAGACCAACCTCCCTGAGCAAGATGGAATTCTCCAGCAGACTGTCTTTGGACTGAAACTGCAGCATTGACTCTCCTGGGTCTCCAGCCTGCCAGACCACCCTGCAGAGTATGAACTTGCTAGCCTCCATAACTGTGTGAGCCAATTCCTTATTAAAAATAAATATATACAGAGGGTGCCAAAAAATGTATACACATTTTAAGAAAGGAAAAAACTATATTAAAATTGTAATAGTATATACCGATAACAAAAGATGAATACCAGTCACGTATATACATTTGTTTGGCACCCCCGGTATATTTGAGTATATAATATACACACACATAAATTTTATATATTTTTTATATATAAATATATATATATATATTTATAAATATCCTCCTATAACACCTGTGTTACCCATAGCTTTGCCTGGAGGCAGAGTGATGTACTATGGGTGGACTTCTGTTTTAAAGATCGATATAAGTTTGAATCCTGGTTGTGCCATTTACCAAATGACTAGCCTTGGGTGAGTGTGGGGACAGAGCCAGGAGTGCAATTTCCAGGCTCTCGGCCTCACATAGAAAGGTGCCGGCTTAGGTAGGAAATGGCCATCAACTGTGATTGGATGGCCATCAGCTGTGGCAGCTGTGGCTAGTTGGCCGTCAGCTGTAACCAGTGAGCCATTGGCCACTAATATAACTGCCGTGGCTACGTTGGCAGCAAATGGGGGCTAGCAAGAAGATGGTGGCTAAGCGGATTGCAGAGAGGCAGATGCCGCAAGCGAGACTATAGTGGTGTGACTTCCCTACCGATGGCTCCGTGGGTGTTCCTTTTGGGCCTGGCCACATCCTGTGTTCTGATGTGGGGAGCTGGACTAGAGACCCCACAGGCCGCCCTGCATGACAGTGAGTCATTTCAACTCTCCCAGCCTCAATTTCCTTATCTGGAAAATGAAAATCAGTGTTTCATCCAGAGAGTGTTTGTAAAGATTGGTCACTGCTTAGAAAGTTCCTGGCACATGATAGACACTCAATAAATTGGAGTACTTAGCATTACTAGTAAAAACAATATTGTCTACCCTCAGGTGGTTACAATCATCGCTAACTTGCTAGGCCTTCCTTGAGCTGGAAGGAAAGTATACTTCTTGAATCTCAAAGAAAATCCTGGCTGTCATTCATTAATCAATATTCAGCCAAGGCCTATTTTTATCATTTCTCTGAATGCTGTAAACCTCAGGTAATCAACCTCTTTGTTTAGCTGCATTTCTAACAAAGTTATGCATAACAACATCACTATTAGGTGCAATTATCTCCAGAGACTTTATTATAATCACTATCAAATAGAATTAAGTTTCCATATTTTAAAGAAATTTTAGGAAATGAGGTGTCTTGCCACCTTTGACAGACTATTCATTTGCTTGTCTATTTGCACAAAATTGTAATTTAAAAAACTGTTTTTCTACTAAAAATCCAGTGGAGCCACTCACAGGTTTTCCCCTCAAGACT
This sequence comes from Rhinolophus sinicus, assembly GCF_036562045.2. Classification (NCBI taxonomy): domain Eukaryota; kingdom Metazoa; phylum Chordata; class Mammalia; order Chiroptera; family Rhinolophidae; genus Rhinolophus; species Rhinolophus sinicus. The sequence continues at coordinate 31,032,630 of NC_133757.1, forward strand.
GGTATTTCCCTGGATAGGAGTCCTCACAGGGGAAGAATTTAGATTTATTGAACACGTGCTAAATTTCAGGCACCATGATCCACACGTCACACATTTTATCTGGTTTCATTTCAATAGCACCTCTATAAAATTAGCATTTGGAATCCCATTTTAGTGACTTGAAGATTCAAGCTCAAAAGGGTGAGGTAAATTACCCAAAGTCATCAGCATTCAAATTTAGCTTTGTCTTACTCTAAGGTCCACTATTATCAACAGCACCTGGCCTCTGTCACACCAGTAGTAACATATTCTTTCTTCTAAAAGCTGGTCAGGCCCTGAGCCTAATGAGAATTCCACAATGTGAGCAAAATAATTGGTTCTTTCTCATTGTTGAGTAAAATTTTATATGGATAACAGCTGGCTATGTCCCTCCTATTAATATAATACACGAAAGTCTGACAATTAAGTTTGTGAACTCATCCTAGAGAAAGTGCTACACGCCTCATTGCTGAATATCACTACAGTTACCTTTGAAGTACACCCCTTGGGAAGCTATGCAACAACGCCAGTGCCAAGTCCACCCTTCAAAGCAATTTTGGAACTCTTTTTCTGGAATGGCCATCAGAGATGTTGTCATATTACCCTTCATTTTTTGAATGTCATAAAAATGCCTTCCTTTCAATATTTCCTTTATCTTTGAGTAAAGAAAGAAGTCATTGGGGACCAGATCAGGTGAGTAGGGAGGGTGTTCCAATACAGTTATTTGTTTACTGGCTAAAAACTCCCTTACAGACAGTGCCGTGTGAGCTGGTGCGTTGTCATGATGCAAGAGCCATAAATTGTTGGTGAAGATTTCAGGTAGTCAAACTTTTTCACACAGCCTTTTCAGCACTTTCAAATAGTAAACTTGGTTAACCGTTTGCCCTGTTGGTACAAATTCATAATGAATAATGCCTCTGATAACAAAAAGAGGTTAGCAACATTGTTACAACAAGTTCGTGAAGTTAATTGTCAGACCTCATAATATAGTATAATTAACATAATGTAATGTAAAATACACTTGGGTCAGTGCCTTCCTCCCCAAATCAAGTCCTTCTAGTATAATCCTGTTTGACTCAAATATGATACACTTGGACAGCCCTCACATTCGTCAGTTTCCTCATCTCAATAACTTTTCTCTAACCCCAGCCACTCAGTCTCATGACCATGAGATTTTGTTACATAAAAACTATTCTGCCACTCAGTTATTAACCATGCATCCCACCATCTGTTCCCTGGCCTTTTGTTTTAACAACTCTTTTGACCTCCATGTGACCTCCAGTCCATTGATCCTTCTAATTTCCACCAGTTCATTATCCTATTCCTTTTTCCCTTATTACCCAACCTAGAGTGAACAGTCTATCATTTTAATCACACTTATACCCTAAAATTCTTTGTCTCTTTATGTTTTGTTGCTTCTCTACGATAACATCTTTAACCCTGGGTACGTTAAAGGTATCTATTTACTCCATGTCTAAACCTCAATAGCTAGAAACTACTAGAAAAATGTCACACAATAGGCCATGTTGGTTTCACTAATAATTGTGTAATGACCATCTTCAAATTGGCATGCAACACTTCCCTCCAATCCTACCATGTTTCTCAGAATGTCCTCCTGATCAATACAACATTCACAACAATTTCAAATCTTCTGCTCTTCTGTCAAATCTCTGCTATCCTCCCTGACCTTTCTTTCATGCCTCCATCCTCCAGCAGGTTACATATCTTATTTCACAGAGAAAACTAAAACCATAAAATAGAAACTCATCAACTTCATGCTATCAGCCCTGTACACCAATATTATCTTCTCTTTCCTAGGTTTATAACAGAAGTAGCCCACCTCCTATCTATAGCTAACCTTTCAAAGATGTTGAATTTCATTCTTCCAACCCTCCTTGGGAATTTCATGTAAATGATTATACCATTTTTCTCCTATACAGTCAAACTCTTCCCCCTCCACTGGATCTTTTCCATCAGCTTTTAAACAGAGACAGTTTTAAGTTTCTCCCTCTTAAAAACAAGCAAATAATTAAAAAACAAAACAAAACAAGGCAAAAAACTCTCTTGAATGAAGTTCTCCTGAAACCAGAGCTGAATCTCTCTTCTCTTTATTATAGTCAAACTTCTCAAAATAATAGTCCATACTTGCTATCTCTATCTTCCCCTCTACCCCATCTTCACTCCTAACCTACTCTAAAGTGGCTTCTATGCTTCTATCTTTATCATTCTATCAAACAAAGTCTGGATAAGGTCCCCAATGACATTCTTGACCACACGCTCTTATTTGAAAATTTCTCTTCCATTGGACTCTAGAATATCATAATCTCCTAAATTTACTCCTACCTCCTTAATTGTTCCTTCTGCCGATCCTTGGAAAACTTATCTTCTCTACAGGACTATCAAATGTTTGAGTTTCTCCAAGCTCAGTCCCAAGCATTCTTCTCCTCTAATTCTGTACTCACTCAATCTCACGTATACCCAATCTCCAGCCACACCTCGCCTCTAAGTTTCCAAATCATACAGCTACTTGACATTTCTTTACAACTGTCTACTTGACATTTCTTTTGAAAGTCTCAAAGACATTTCTAACTCAATATGTCTAAAACCAAGTTTATA